>NC_091638.1:66009285-66312552 GCF_027580195.1 Bos mutus | reverse complement strand
CAGATGAAAGCTGATGGGTCATGGCCGCGGGGTGGGGCCTGAAGGCACGGGAACAGGAGCGCGCAGAAGGCAGGGCTGGCAGGATGCAATGGATCTGGGGACAACGAGGCATCCCGGATGCCTCCCAGTTTCTGGCCTGGGGGCTGGCAGGGGAGACAGTGGCGCAGGATGAGACAGCCGAGAGCCAGGGTCTGGGATGCCTTAGAAGAGGGCTTCCTGGAAGAGGTGATACCCAGTGGAGCCTGGCAAGCGTGGGTGGGGACTGCAGGTCAGGAGACCTCAGGCCGAGTTCTGGCTGCTATGCTGTCCTAGGCAGGCCACTCCGCATGGCTAATACTCTCTGTCCTCTTCCGAAAACAGGGGCCCATCATTCCTATGCTCTGGGTTGAGGGAGGATTAAGGAGATAACACATAGCAAGTGCTTGGCACTGAGCCTGGCACGGGATGATCTGGGGGCCCTGCCCCTTGTTCTTACTTTCCCATCACCCCATGCCCAGCATCTCCCATCCGCAGCATCCCCGGGCTGCCTTCTCCCCATGGCTTTGTGTTCCCCTGACCCAGTTAGGCAGGGATGAGGAGAGAATCCACCCTCCGGCTCCATCCTGCCCCGCTTCTGCCACCCCAGAGGGAGGGATCCACGTACTCAGGTCTGAGCCCCGGATTAGCAGTGTAATCCCCAGCTCTGACTGGACAATCTCTTTTCCTGCCCGGGAGAGGGGGCCTGGGGGTGGGAGTCAGGACTGCTGGGCCCTGGGCCTGGGGCTGCCCCACCCCTCTGGGAGCCCTCAGACAAGGTGCCCCGGCTCTTGCCTCTTCTTTTGGAAACGCCACTGACTCCCTGAAAGGATTGTCACGTGTGCACCAGTTGCTCTGTGCGTCTGCTGTGTCTGGGGCGCTCTGAAAAGCAAGAAAGGCCTGGGTCGCTTTCCAGATCTACACGCAGCAGCTTCACGCCCCTGGACAAGAGATGAAACCATCGTGGCCCTCCCTTTTCTTCGTGGGGAAAAAGAATTAACAGTACCCGGGGCTACTATGGGAAATATATGAGAAATTAAGGGCCTATTACTTTATAAATGGCACATTTCTTGAGAGATAAGAAAGGATGGGTCTTCCTTAGCGGTCCAGTGGTTCCGAATCCGCCTTCCAATGCAGGGGACCCTGGTCCAGGAAGATCCCACGTGCATGGGGCAACTAAGCCACCCATGAGCCGCAGCTACTGAAGCCCGAGTGCCCTAGAGCCCCTGCTCCAAAACAAGAGAAGCCACCACAAGGGGAAGTCTGAGCACTCAACTAGAGAACAGCCCTGCCCCCTGCAACTACAGGAAGCCTGTGCACAGCAAGGAAGACCCAGTGCAGCCAAAATAAATTAATTAATTAATTTAATTTTTTAAAAAGGATGACCACAGGATAAGAGAATAGAGGAGCTGGGGAGAGAAGACCCAAACAGACATCTTGGGACTCAGAGCCACAGCGATCCAGAGAACTGACAAACTGATTAAAAAGTTAATCAAGCTTCGGAGACTTCAGGGGCAGGCGAAGATCAGAAGACCTTCTCAGGTCACTGGAGCCTGGTGGTGGTGGGGGTGGGGGTGTTGGGGACAGAAAGGCCCTAAAGTCCCAAGCGGAAGAGGTCCTGGAGAGAACGGGGCGTGACGTGGCCTGGGCCAGAAGACCCTGCGCGGGAGAGGCAGAGTCCGTCCATTCAGGCCAGGGCCAGGTTGCCAAGGCAGCGGGGACCACGCCAGGATCTTGAGCAGCAGCGCCAAATGCCAAACTCTCCTGACCCGCACCGCGGGAGGGATGGTGCGGAGAGTGCAGCAGCACCGGGGAGAGGCTGGGCCGCCCGATGACCAGCTCCACCCTCTTGGCCTCACCCCAACCTAGAACACTAGACGTCCCTCCTCTGGGAAACTCTGTCCCAGAGCCCCCGCCTGCCCCGCCTCCCGGCTTCCCTGAGCCCAGGGGTGCCCGAGGTGGGTGGGGGTAAAGTCACAGTCTGGCAGGGCTGGGACAGGGCCAGAGCAGTACAAGGCAGGCAGGAGGGTCCAGCTGCATAGTGGGCTCAAAGGCTGAGAGTCCGGAGGCAAATGCGAAAGAACAGAGCCGGCGAGCAAGACAGTAAATAAATGCCAGCCTCGCGACAGGAGAAAGGCGGTCCGGAGGCCCACGGGACTACATCTCCCAGCAGCCTCAGCGCCAGACAGGGCACTTCCGGCCTCTCCGCGCTCCCTCGAGGAGGCAGGGCCAAGGGCGGGGCGGGAGCGGCGCGGGGAAGTTGGGGCGCGCCCTGTGAGGGCGCGTGTGACGTTCTTCCTGTGCGCCGCCTAGCGTCTCGGTCGTGCCGGGTCCTGAGCCTCAGAGCTGTGAAGGTGACAGCGGGCGGTCACCGGCTTGCCTTTCCCCGCCCCTCCCCGCGATGCTGGCGGCACGGCGGCTGCTCGGCGGGTCGCTCCCCGCGCGGGTGTCTGTGCGATTCAGCGGCGACACGGTGAGGCCCGACCTGGCTCGTTCCAGGGGCGCTCGCGGGCCGGGTCTCGCTGTCGCGTCTGCGCGCGCCATACCTGGGTCCGTAGTGCCTTCTGGAGAAGCCTATCATCTCCCCCGTCTGACAGGAAGGTTGCAGATGTAGGAGGGGACGGGTTCCAAACGGGAGGCTGATTCTCCCCGGCCCCCTAGCCCTCCGGCTCCTTGGCTTCCCCTTATTTAACAACTGCGCGACCTAACGGAGAATTTTGCAGGTGGCAAAGCGTCCTTGTCTCATTCCTTCCTCGCTACAACCTTGTAGCGCGTGAAGGGGTCACTGCCCCATTTTACAGATGCAGAAACAGCTTTGGAGAGGGCCGTTCATTCCTCGTCCAAAGTTCTGCTCCCTGTATTGGCCCTTAAGGGGTTGGGTGTCTGGAAGCGAGGTCCCCTTAGCCCTCAGCTGGGGTTCTCTCTATGTCTCATGGGATTCCAGAGCCATCTCTCCTCAACAGCTTTATCCCGAGCGGGTCTCCCGCCATCATCTTGTGTCCCAGCCTCAGTGAAGCATTCCTCTTCCTTCAGAAAACACGTTTTGTCTCCAGCAGAGTTTAGTCATATAAACAAGACTTTGGCCAAATTAAGTTTTGGTCCAGCAGAGCCATATAAGTAAATAAATGGACGTGACATCACGCTGGGTTCAGGGCTGTAGTCTGTTCTGTGGATCCTGTGTGGGCTTTGGCCACAGACAGACCTGTGCTTAGATTCCATCTGCTCCTTCAGGCTGTGTGCCTTTTGTAAGCTCATTTTGTTCTGAGTCTTGTTTCCTCTTCTGTGAAATGGAGGAAATCATTCCTATCTCAGGGTTAGGAGAATGAAATGAGATCTTGGATATAAAAAGCTTAGCCTAGTGCCTGCTAACAGAAAGTGCTTACTAAGTGGTAATGGTAGTTGTGACCGTACGAAGGGTTCTGAAGCTTTGGCCCCTGCCCTCCTCCCAGTCCAACCCTCCTTAACTAGGGGACCCAAAAATCTGTAGCTCCTGGCCTGGCCCCTCATAATCCCAGAGCTCTCCTGGGCATACTGACTCTCTGTGTCCCCAGACAGCGCCCAAGAAAACCTCATTTGGCTCGCTGAAGGACGAAGACCGGATCTTCACCAACCTGTATGGCCGCCATGACTGGAGGTGAGATGGTGCCCTTAGGCTGGTGGGTCCCCAGGTAGGGCCTCCTCCTCACTGCCTTCCCCACCCTGCTGCTGCTGCTGCTGCTAAGTTGCTTCAGTCCTGTCCGACTGTGCGACCCCATAGACGGCAGCCCACCAGGCTCCCCCATCCCTGGGATTCTCCAGGCAAGAACACTGGAGTGGGGTGCCATTTCCTTCTCCAATGCATGAAAGTGAAAAGTGAAAGTGAAGTCGCTCAGTCGTGTCCGACTCTTAGTGACCCCATGGAATGCAGCCTACCAGACTCCTCCATCCATGGGATTTTCCAGGCAAGAGTACTGGAGTGGGGTGCCATCGCCTTCTCCTTCTATCCAGGCTTAAAGGTGCCCAGAGTCGAGGTGACTGGTACAAGACGAAGGAGATTCTGCTGAAGGGGCCTGACTGGATCCTGGGTGAGGTCAAGACGTCGGGCTTGCGGGGCCGTGGAGGTGCTGGCTTCCCCACTGGCCTTAAATGGAGCTTCATGAATAAGCCCTCAGATGGCAGGTGTGTGTAGGCAGGCAGAAATGGGGTTGCACCTCTGGATGGCTGGGGCTTATCTGGGCCTTGGGGCTGTTTCCTTGGAAACCAAGAGTGAATGGAGTAGGAAAACCTTACCAGAGCTCCAGTAGCAGGGACTCGGTTCCATCGTCTTCCTCAGGAGTCTTGAGGGGCAGCAGAGTCTACCCAAGATTTTAACCCAGCAGACTTAATTGATCAGTTCCTGGCTCTGCCATTTAATCATATAGCTTTGGGCAGTATTTCTGAACCTCAGTATTCTGTTCTGTAAATGTGTATTGTATTGTGCAGGGATTAGAGAGATACTGTGCCTTCCAGCTTTTGGCCTGCCCTTTGGTCTGCGTGTAGAAAGTAAATGATGAATGTCAGCTCTGCCTCCTTTTGGCTCCAGAGATATGATGGAGGTTCACGGAATGCTCATCGTGACCAAAAGCAGATGTGGGCTCTTGAGAAAGCACTGGGAGAAGCATTTGGGCTGAGTAGAACCAAGACCTTGCCTGTGCTCGTAGCTGCCCCAGTGTGGACTAGGCAGTGAGCTCCCCGTCGTTGGTGGTGAGCAAGCAGAGCCCTGGGGACTTGTTGCGGGGACAGAGAAGGATTGGCTGTCAGATAAAACCTGTTTGAGGTTTCCTGGTAGACTGGGGTGGCATACGGTTGAAGGCCTGACCCTGGTGGCCCTGTGGCCCAACTGCCCTGCTGGCCCCTGCAGGCCCAAGTATCTGGTGGTGAACGCGGATGAGGGGGAGCCAGGCACGTGCAAGGACCGAGAGATCATCCGCCACGACCCCCACAAGCTGGTGGAAGGCTGCCTAGTAGGGGGCCGGGCCATGGGCGCTCGTGCCGCCTACATCTACATCCGCGGGGAGTTCTACAACGAGGCCTCCAATCTGCAGGTGGGCAGGGGGAGGGCCAGGTGCTGAGTGGGCACTCTCATACCCCAACCCAGGCAGAGTTCTTCTTAGGTTCTCACGTGGGATCTATCTGGAGTTGTGCTGGGAGGGTGGGGATCTCTCGAGCTGGCCTGTGTCCTGAGTGGGACGTGCACCCCAAAGCCTCTGTCTCGCTCTGTGTCCCAGAGCCTCAGCCTGGGAGGTCTTCCAGGGCTCCAGGGCTCCTGGGGTGGGGGTAGGCTGGAGAACTCACACGTGGGCATTTTTCTTGAAGGGTCAAGAGGTCACGTCAGTAATTCTCAGCCCAGTGACGCCTATAGTAATTGGTCTAGGGCTGAAGCCTCACTTTTCTATTAGGTTCATAACCTGGCACATGGTAGCATTATGTGTGTTTTTACATATTTAAAAATCAGCCTCCAGGGTCCTTTCCTCTACTCAGAAGCAGTACTCACTCATTGTAAAGACAGGAATCCACACACACCAAAGAAAAATCTCCCATAGACTACCTAGAGAAACTACTTGCTGAAATTTTCATTATTTCCGTAAAGTCTTTAAAAAATACATATAGTTAGAGATTTTGTTAAATGTTATCACACAAGCAGCACACACATTGTAAAAATCCCTACCCTTCTCCCAGCACGTCTTCTGCCTGTGTCCAGAGGGAGCTTTGGCCCTGGACTATGGTGATGAGCTCCCTGGGCCTGTACCCTGCCCTCCCACACGCAGTGTTCCTGGGCACGTGGGGACTGTGTCTGTACACCCTTGTCCCACAGGTAGCCATCCGAGAGGCCTACGAGGCTGGTCTGATTGGCAAGAATGCCTGCGGCTCCGGCTACGATTTCGACGTGTTTGTGGTGCGTGGGGCCGGGGCCTACATCTGCGGGGAGGAGACGGCGCTCATCGAGTCCATCGAGGGCAAACAGGGCAAGCCCCGCCTGAAGCCGCCTTTCCCTGCAGACGTGGGTACGACCTGGCGCCTGGCCTCGTCCCGGGCCTTGTCCTGTGGAACCTGGGATCTGGCTTCAGGTCGCCACTTATCATTCTTGGGGAATTTCTGAGTCCCTTCTGCACTGGGGGGCCTGACACCAAGTAGGTGGGAACAACATAGAGGCTGCACCAGTGCCCCCAGGAGTCTCATCCTGCCCCAGGCCACAGGCCACACACCCGGGTGCGCTCCTACCCCCCGGGAACTTGGGGCAGGGTGGCGGAGATGCAGCACAGCTGGAATCAGGCTCCCGGGGGACAAGAGTTAACATGGGTGGAAGCAGGGCTCTCTGCCGCAGAAGCAGATCCTGGACAGATGCCACCTCCAGGAGACCCACCCCAACTGTCCCCAACCTCCAGCAGCCACTGGTTTGTTTTCTTTTAAAAAAAAATGTGTTTTTGGCTGTGCCAGGTCTTCGTTGCTGGGCAGGTTTTTCTCTCCTTGTGGCAAACGGGGCCACTCTAGTTCTGGTACACGGGCTTCTCATCACGATGGCCTCTTGCTGCCGAGCAAAAGCTCCAGGGCGCGTGGGCTTCAGTGGTGGAGCTCCCGGGCCCTGGGGGCAGGCTCAGTAGCTGTGGCGCACAGGCCTAGTTGCCCCTCAGCACGTGGGATTGAACCCACGTCTCCTGCATTGGCAGGTGGATTCTTTGCCACCGAGCCACCAGGGATGTGACATCCACCAGGTTCTTACCCTCCCCCCCGCAGGAGTGTTTGGCTGCCCTACAACTGTGGCCAATGTGGAGACTGTGGCCGTGTCCCCTACCATCTGCCGCCGTGGGGGTGCCTGGTTTGCCAGCTTCGGCCGAGAGCGCAACTCAGGCACCAAACTGTTCAACATCTCTGGCCACGTCAACAACCCCTGCACCGTGGAGGAGGAGATGTCTGTGCCGCTGAAGGAGCTGATTGAGAAGCACGCCGGTGAGGCCTGGGGCCACCCAGCGGGGTGGGCGGGCCTCGGGGGCCTGGGCTGGGGTGGGGGCTGACAGGCATGCCGGCCCCCGCCCTGACCATCCATCCTCTCGGGGACTGGCTGGGGCCCCAGGGGGTGTCACGGGTGGCTGGGACAACCTCCTTGCTGTGATCCCTGGCGGCTCGTCCACCCCGCTGATCCCCAAGTCCGTGTGTGAGACGGTGCTGATGGACTTCGACGCGCTGATCCAGGCGCAGACGGGGCTGGGCACGGCTGCCGTGATCGTCATGGACCGCTCGGTAAGGAAGGGCTGCCCACGCTCCCACCCAGTGCCTGCCTTAGGCCAGCCTGGCTAGTAACCCAGCCCGAGCTTCTCAGAGACACCCGCCAGTTCTTGGGTCCCGATTCCTGTCACCCAAGATACAGGGAGGTGGGAGAGGCTGGGGGGCAAGGCTTCTCTATGGGGAACGGCCATGGAGCCTGGCAGCGCAGGATGCCTGGGGTGAGTGGAGGTGGCCAGAGCACTGCTGGAATCGGGCGGGTGTGCCGCCAGGGGCTGAGGCTCAGGCTCGGGCACCTCCTCACTGCCCCTTGTCTCCGCAGACGGACATTGTGAAAGCCATCGCCCGCCTCATCGAGTTCTACAAGCATGAGAGCTGTGGCCAGTGTACCCCGTGCCGCGAGGGTAGGCATGCTGGGCAGGCTGAGGGTTTCTCTGTGGCTCATGCCGGGCCTGGGTGGGGCACGCGGCACAGGTGGCGTGGGTGGGGCACGGGGCACAGGTGGCGTGGGCTCCGGACCCTGAATGCACTGCTGCAGGCGCCCAGCTTGCTGTGGCTTCTCTCAGACCCCCGACCCTTGAACTGCACCCCTTGGGTTCCATCCCCTGCACCCCGGCCCGGGGGGTCAGCAGGCCGTCTCTTGCTGCCCCGGCACAGGTGTGGACTGGATGAACAAGGTGATGGCCCGCTTTGTGAGGGGAGATGCCCGGCCGGCAGAGATCGACTCCCTGTGGGAGATCAGCAAGCAGATCGAGGGCCACACCATCTGCGCCCTGGGCGATGGGGCTGCGTGGCCCGTGCAGGTATGCTGCCCCACGAGGGGCACGGGGGGTGAGTGCCCAGGCATTGGGGGGGCAGCGGGGCTTTCACACCCTGCTTCACACAGCGCTCCCTGCATCCCCACCCCCACCCCAGGGCCTGATCCGACACTTCCGGCCGGAGCTCGAGGAGCGGATGCAGCAGTTTGCCCAGCAGCACCAGGCCAGGCAAGCAGCTTTCTGAGCCCACGGGGCTGGTGTCCGTCTGTCTGGACGGCTGGACAATAAAGCTAGCGATACCCACTCTCTCGTTGCATCTTCTCTGTGGCCTTGCTTGCCTGCATGCTGCTGCTGCAGCCCGTGACTCACAGAGGCTTGTTTCTCAGACGGTGGGGGATAGGTCAGGACAAGGTCATGTTGAGAGTTGACACCTTGACTCCTGTGTGTCAACCTGTCGCAGACTGGGCGTGCTCAGTCATGTCCGACTCTTTGGGACCCTTTGGGCTGAAGCCCGCCAGGCTCCTCTGTCCAGGGGATTCTTTCCAGGCAAGAATACTGGAGTGGGTTGCCATTTCTTTCTCCAGGGGATCTTCCTGGCCCAGGAATTGAATCCTTGTCTCCTGCATTGCAGGCGGATTCTTTATGCGCTGAGCCACTAGGGAAGCCCCTGTCATAGACCTCCCTGAGCGTTTATCCCTCAGTGCAGCAATCAAGAGTGGGGAGGGGAAAACTGGCCTGGGGTCCAGACCTGGTCCTGGCCCTGTGCAGGCCTCTGGAGGGTGGGAGCAAGGAGAGCAGCGCCCATTCTGCCCTGTGAGGCGATGGCAGGGAAAAAACGGACTGTCTGGTCTGGTTGGGAGGAGAGGTTTATTCTTGCTTCGTGATTTGACGGTGGGGTGAATTTGGAAGTGGGGAAGGAAGGAAACAACGGACCAGGGGCTGGATAGCGGGAGTGAAGCAGCCCAGCGCCTTCCAGCTCTGCAGAGAGGCTGTGGGTCAGCCTGGGGAAGGGGCACTGAGCCGGCCAGGCTGGGGGCCCCACTAGTCGCTGAGCTGGAGGGGCGCGCCGTCCAGCGGGTGCCACAGCTCCAGCCTGCGGTCACTGTGGCCCAGGCATTCGCGCCAGTGTTGCTGGCGCTCCCCGCCAGCCCGGCTGCTCAGCTGCACTCCACCTGGGTTTGGGGACAGGTCAGGAGCCAGGTGGGAGTCCCAACCCCCGACTTAGCTCCCCCTCATTCCCGCTCACCAATGAAGTCGTCAGCCGTGCCCAGGTCGTAATCCCATACAGACACCAGCAGCGTCTTCTGGGCCAGCTCCTCCCGTGGGCCTGCGTAGAAGAACTCCTGCAGGGGACGCGGTGAAAAGGAGGCGGCCTTAGTCCTTCACAGCTTCAGGGACAGACTCAGGCGAGTGGCCCAGGGTGGCTGGGGCCTGTACTGTGAGACAGGATGCCGACCCCTCCCCCAGCAGCCGGGACTGCCTTCTCTCGGGCCGGCCTACCTCATTGAACTCGGGGTTCAGGGTCTTCTTCCGAACGCTGGTCTTGTATTTCGATTTCCTCCCTGTGTTGGGATGCAGGAAACTGGGAGAGATGAGGTTGGTTTCGGTGTGGCCCCAGAGAGGTGAGCCACGGGGGCACTCTGAGGAACCCCCACTGCCCACCCGGCCACCTGCTTCACACTCACAGGCGGACGAAGGGGTCCGAGTAGCCGTTGGCGTCCATGGGGGCGAGGTGGGCGCAGCGCAGCACGCCCACCAGCAGGCCCCCGCTGAGAGCTGTAGCACAGCGACAGCAGGACACGCCCGCGCTCCTCCGAGGCCAGCTCTGCCTCCACCTCCTGCTGCAGGGGTAGGCCGGGTCAGCCCCGCGGGAGAACTCAGACTGGCCTCAAAGAAATCAGGGGCCAGTGTCCGATGTCGTGGTCCAGTTTCCCGATACTGTCACTGACTTAGTGCCCTGGAATGAGACTTCCAGGTCCACTCTACCCTCTGGGGCCTGAGAAGGGGAGGGGGCTTGTCCGGGTCTCGTGATCGGCCACTTGCGGCTCTGTTTGTCGTGGAAGGGGAGGGAACTGATGTCTCTGAGGGTCACAACGCGTAGGAGCTTCCTAGGTGGCCTTCCATTAGGGGCCTGTCTCTTCCCTCTTGGGGAAGCCTCTCGGGGAAGCCTGGAAGCAGCTCCCAGAGGGTTGTCCCTCCTCAAAGTGCACACAGGCCTCGTCAGCTGCAAGACCCTCCCCCCTCACACCCCACACCCCGGGAGTCAGATGCTGAATGCCCTTTGCCCCCCCCCCACCCACCCCCCCACCCCAGCCCCTGGTGCTTCCAGAAGGACTCAGAGGATACCATGGAAAGAATGTGGTTCTCCCACCCTAATGTGATTTGCAGAAAGCCCATCTGCCTTGCGTTCAGTTCTCAGTATGGGGTGGGGGGGTTGTGAGTGCCAGCCAGGCGCCAGGGGGCTGCTGTCAGGTGGGGGTGGGGGGTCTGGGACGGGAAGGGCTTGTAGTAGGGCTGCTTCCCCGGGAGGGCTCCCCAGCCTGGACTTGACTAACCGACAGTCGCAGGCTCCACTAGGGGGCAGGGCAGTAGCGCTTGGCCCTTAGGTCCTGGGGAAGCTGGGGCGGGGAGGGCCCTGCCCCAGCTCTGCGGGTCCCTGGGGCCCGTGGGCTATAGTGGCTCTGGCCAGGTCTCTGGTTTCATTCTGCCAATCCCTTGTGGTCACCTTCACCCCTCCTGACAAGGGCCAGTCCAGAGCGCCCAGCCCAGGAGCGTTGCCTGCACTGCCCCAGGGGCAGGCCTAGCAGCTGTGGGCCCAGCAGCCCACGCAGCCCAGAGGGAGCCTGCGACTGTCGGTTAGTCAAGTCCAGGCTAGGGAGCCCTCCCAGGAGAGCAGCCCTACTACAAGCCCTTCCCGTCCCAGGACGCCCCCAACCCCCGACAGCAGCCCCCTGGCCCCTGGCTGGCACTCACAACCCCCCCACCCCATACTGAGAACTGAACCGCCCATGAAGGCCACTGACCAACTGCCCAGCTCCAGCCTCTGTCTCAAGCTGGCCTATGCCCCTGAGACTATGAGTATTCATGGGCCCTGAGAGAGAAAAGGCCTCAGTTTCTCTGAGCTCCCCTGGGCCCAGAGCCCTGCCCAGCACCCACCTCCGGGTCCCACGTCTCACTGACCTCATACAGAGACATGCCGCGTGCTGTGTCCAGGCTCTTGGGCCTCTTGGTCTGAAACAGCAGAGAGCCCGGTCACCTGGGCCAGACGACGCCTGGGTCTCCCTCCCTGTCACCCCCACCCAGCCCCACTCACCAGCCTCCGCCTCTCCAGACACACGTCGAAGCTCCGGGCCCGGTTGGGCACCAGCTTCCTCAGGGGCACCCGCAGCTCTCCCAGGGGAGGCGCCCGCCTCCGTCGCCGCAGCCACGGGTCTTCACACACACACAGCCTGGGGGCCACCTGGGTCAGCCTGGCCAGGCCAGCCCCCCATCCCCACCCCCACCCCAGCCCCCCCTCGTGGCCCAGGCCCCGTCCTCACCGCAGGGTCTTGCGCCGGGCGTCCTGGAGAGTGAACCCATGATAGGTGAGCGTCTCCTCCCAGACAGGACCCCTCATGCCCCGAACCGTGCGTGTCCGCAGCTGGCTGGCCTGAGGGCCAAGCAGGGAGTGTCAGAGCCCTCCTCGGGCCCCGGTGCCCCACCTGGGTCCCCCCCGTCCCAGCGATGGGGGGCCCCTGCCTGAGGGGGAGGCCTTGGGGAGGAGGGGCATGGCAGACCAGGTGGGCGCTCCAGGCTGGATACCTGGCCGAGGGGAAGCTGTGGGGGCCTGCATCTCGCCCTCACCTTGCTGGCTCCGGGCAGCAGGTTGGCTTTGACGAAGGTATCCATGGAGCCAGAGGCTGGTGGCTTGAGGCCCTGGGAAGGGAGAGTGGCTGTGGGAGAGGCCCGGGGCGCAGGCCCGAGCCCCGGGGACGCCGCCCGCCCCCTCCTCACCTTGGCACGGTGAGCTGTGCAGTGCAGGGTGCTGTTGTCCGTGTCAAAAAGGAGCGTGAACTCGAGGGTGCCGAGGGCGGCTAGGGGCAGGTGGCAGGCAGGTCAGCGTCTGCGTCAACCCCCGCCGGGCACCACGCCTCATGGTCCTCCCTGGTCTGAAGCCTGGCCGGCCTGCCTGCCCTAGACCCCCTTCCTGGATGGGCGGAGCCCAGAGTGTCCCTCCCCCAACCCGCCCCCACTCACTGCTGTCGTCTGAGTCTCCCTCTGGCTCTGGGTCCAGCTGGGGCTGGGGTGCAGAGTGGACCGGGGTCACTGGAGGGCGTGGGTCTGGGGGATGCAAGGCGGGCTCAGCGGTGGGGTAGAAGTGCGGGAAGTAGTGGGAGATGAGGCGGATGGGCCGGATGGGGCCCGGGCTCACGTCGATAGCCATGTGCTCCTGCATGCTCACCCGCCCCCGGCCCGCCATGGGGGCGCAGGCATGGGCAGGGACTCAGAGGAGCCCCCGAGGACCGCAGATGAGGGGGCGGCACTGACCCACCCAGACAGGGCCAACGGGCATCACTGAGGGCGTCGTGGAGGGTCCTAGGAGGCAGTCGGGACCTGAGGACAGAGCACAGTGTCAAGGCTGGTGGGGTGGGGGCCTCCAGCCTAGGGGGGGGGCACCCCGTGTGCCAGCGGCTAGGCCGGCGGGGCCACTTACTGCTCTGAGAGCCCCTGCACCTGCCTGGGTGGCTGCTGGGCGCTGACTGAGGTGACCCGTGAGAGCCAGCGGGTGGCCGTGGGGGAGGCAGAAGGGGCGGGACTCGGGGCCCCCCCAGAGCCCAGGAGCCCGCAGCTCCCTGCCCTCCACCCCAAGGGTCCCTTCCCCCGACAGTTCGCACTCTGTTGGAGAGTTATTTTCACCACCATCATGTGGCTCTGCTCCCAGGGGAGGAGGCTGGAGGGCCAGAGGTGACACAAGAGGTGTGAGGGCAACAGGAGGCAGGGTGGGGGGAAAGGGGGGGTGAGAGAGGGGGCTGAGGGGGGGGAAGGAGGGGTGAGAGAGGGGGCTGGGGGAGGCGGGGGGAAGGAGGGGTGAGAGAGGGGGCTGGGGGAGCGAGGGTGGGGGGAAAGGAGGGGTGAGAGGGGGCTGGGGGAGCGAGGGTGGGGGGAAAGGCGGGGTGAGAGAGGGGGCTGGGGGGAGGCAGGGTGGGGGGAAAGGGGTGAGAGAGAGGGCTGGGGGAGGCAGGGTGGGGGGAAAGGGGTGAGAGAGAGGGCTGGGGGGGGAGTCATGCGGGGAGGGGGAGGGGCGGGGAGTGGGGAGGCGAGATGGGAGTGCTCCATGGAGACAGGAGGGGTAAGGCAACCTGGTCCCCTTGCCACTCAAGCCTTTAAAACATCAACCCATCACTTCGGCTCCTCTCCCCCTTCTCCCAGCTTGGAATAAAATCCTAACCCACCACTGAGGCTTCGCCCCTCGCTACGGCCCCCTGAACGGTGGGCCCCTTTGCCCCCACGTTTCCTTGAACACGCCAAGCTTTGCACAGTGTTGCTTCTTCTGATTGTTGTTCTGTAGCTCAGTCGTGTTTGACTCTTTGCGACCCCATGGACTGCAGCATACCAGGCTTCCCTGTCCTTCACTATCTCTGGAGATTGTTCCAATTCAGGTCCGTTGAGTCAATGACCCTCCTTCTAAGAGGGATAGACTAAGGATAGTTACACAAGCAGTTGCAGAGGTCCCAGTAGGGGACTAGAGACAGAGGGAACCCAGGGAACTCTGGGGGACTGCTGCAAGTTAGTGAGCACGCAAGAAAGCTATCAGAACATCATGGGACGAAGCAGGCTTGCTTAACTATAAAGCCATAAATGGAAGCATGAGATATGCCTCAGGTCATTAAGTGAAAGAAAAAAATTATTCTGCTGGTTTAAGTAAGCACTGAGACAGTCCTAGTTTGACCTTCTAGGGTCAGATACTCTCCTGTCCGATGTGAAGGAGGAGCTAGTGATGAAAAGTGAAAGTTGCTCAGTCGTATCCAACTTTTTGGGACCCCATGGACTATACAGTCCATGGAATTTTCCATGACAGAATACTGGAGTGGGTAGCATATCCCCCCTCCAGTGGATCTTCCCAACCCAAGAATCGAACTGGGGTCTCCTGCATTGCAGGTGGATTCTTTACCAACTGAGCTATCAGGGAAGACCACCTAGTGAGGAAAGCCTGAGGTCTACTCGAAGAATGAGAAGGCAGTCTTTCCCCTCTCCCCAACTTTCCTTCGATTATAAAAATGTAACCCACTTAATCCTTGGGGCAGTCTCCTCTCTCACAAGCGTTCTATATTAATAAATCTACTTCTTGCCTAGCACTTTGTCTCTCACTGAATTCCTTCTGTGCTGAAACACGAGACCCTGAGCCTCAGTACGTTGAGACACCAGGTAAGTGACTCCAATTATAAGACTGTGGGCTCAAGTCCTAATCTGGGTTGCACTTTTGCCCCAACTTCCCTCCCTTGCCCTTTGACCTGCCCTGCTCCTGTTTATCTATGGTCTCAAGGTCACTCTCTGCAGGGGAATGTGGCTGCCTTTTGCCTGCTCACCTTCCCTTTCTCTTTCCAGGGGTCCTTTGGGGGGCCACCCCTTCCCTACTCTCATTCTAGGAGGTTCACCCTGTTCCCCAGGCCTGTGCCCCAGACCCGGCTGATCAATGAATTCCAAGTCCAGCAGCCAAGTGACAGGCTCAGGGAAGGTCTTGTGGACCAAAGTCAGCCAAGAAAGTGTAACTCTGGGATAGACTGGCCCAGAAAGAGAAGCTGTTTTCTGTTGATGGGATGCTGACGCTGGTACTGTTCTGTCCTACAGCTGTCGTCTTCTCCTCGCCTCTCAGCTCTGGGGAGTGGAGAATACTCCCGAGGGTGAGGCTGATACAGTGGAAAGCAAGGAAAGAAGAGCACCTGGAGCTCCTGGATCCAGCTATACCTGAAGCTAGTCTGTCTGTGGAGTTTGCAATCACTATTCCTCCAGATGGTGACTGCAGCCATGAAATTAAAAGACGTTTACTCCTTGGGAGATAAGTTATGACCAACTTAGCATACTGAAAAGCAGAAACATTACTTTGCCAACAAAGGTCTGTCTAGTCAAAGCTATGGTTTTTCCAGTAGTCATGTATGAATGTGAGAGTTGAACTATAAAGAAAGCTGAGCGCCAAAGAATTGATGGTTTTGAACTGTGGTGTTGGAGAAGACTCTTGAGAGTCCCTTGGACTGCAAGGAGATCCAACCAGTCCATCCTAAAGGAAATCAGTCCTGAATATTCGTTGGAAGGACTGATGCTGAAGCTGAAACTCCAATACTTTGGCCACCTGATGGGAACAGCCAACTCATTGGAATAGGCCCTGATGTGGGAAAGACTGAAGGCGGGAGGAGAAGGGGACAACAGAGGATGAGATGGTTGGAGGACATCACTGATTCAACGAACATGAGTTTAAGTAAACTCCGGGAGTTGGTGATGGCCAGGGAGGTCTGGCGTGCTGCAGTCCCTGGGGTCGCAAAGAGTCCAACACGACTGACTGAATTGAACTGAAGTCCTCCTTTGGCAAACTCAGCCACTGAGTGGCGTTTTCTATCTCTTGTTCTACCTGATACTGCCCAGTCCACCATCTCCAGGTCAGACTGCCCACCTCTTCAACTCACAGAGATTTACAAGATGGATATGTAATTCCATTACACATCTGTGAGTAATTAATGTGTAATCACATGATTATCTATGTGGCCTGGTCTAAGGTTGCCCCGAGACTGAGCACCCCTAGAGGGCAGGATAGCATCTGGCTGCTGCACAGATGTGGCCCCAGCACAGCTCCTGGCACAGGGAGAGCCTGGCACGTCACAGGTTTGCAGTAACATGCAGGGCTCCTCTCTGGATGGCTGCTGCCCGGCACAGCATCAGCCAGGCTCGGAAGACAGTTCTGCGGTGGCTGTAGTGGCTAGGAGTTTGGGCTCTGGTGCCAGACAGGGCCTGGTTCAAATCCCAAACTGGGGTGACCTTGGGCAAGGTGTCTGCCCTCCCTGATCCCGTCTCACTACCCAGGGACAGCGTGGTCTCACCTCACAGGGCCATGGCGAGGGTGAAATGAGAGAAAAGATGCCAGACACACAGTATGTGCGATAGCAGGTGACAGCGTGATTATCCCAAAGTGCCCCAGCCAGCAGGCCAGCTGTCCCATGGACTCTGCCCAAGGTCAGGGCTCCAGTGCAGAAGATGCAGTTGCCACGGTGTTGGGAAAGGCTTTATTCAGTCCTGGAGAGGAGCCGGCCTGGCCGGGCAGAGGCAGGGCCCGCTCGGGGCCAGGCCTTCAGCCCCGGGGCAGCTCCGGGCCAGCCAGGCGGGGCTGGTAGACGCCAGGGGCCAGCAGCTTCAGGGTGAACTCAGTGATGACGGCTGTGAGCCCCCAGACCCGGTGTGGCCCGTGCAGGAATACGGGCAGCGTGTACTGGAAGTGGCCACCACGGCAGAAGTGGGTGTAACCTTGGTTCTGCTCCTGCAGCAGATGGGCCAGGGGCAGGGCAAACACTTCATCCACCTGTGGGCAGGGGGCAGTGAGAGGGCAGACAGAGCGCTGGCCACTGCAGCCTCCCCCATCAGGACAACCCACCCTCCCCCTTCCTCCAGATGCCCCCACTCACCTCCTCGGGGTTGGGCCTAAGGCTCTGGGGATCCACCGGGCCCACGCCAGCCAGCACTGGCACCACTGTGGCCTTTTCCTGTGGTGGGAGGGGAGCAGGCTGTCAGGGCAGGGCTGGGCTGGGCTTGGCGGGGCTTTGGGCCAGGGGAGCCTGAGGGGAGGCCTCTGGGGCCTATAGCTGTGCAGGCTGGGTCCACCCGGCCCTGCTCATGGACTTGCTCCAGCCATGCTGACTGGCTCAGGCCTCCTCAACACACTAGACCCACTCGGGCCTCTGGGCCGTTGCTCTCCCTTACTTTTACCACCCTCAGATCTCCCCTGCCTAGCCTTCAACACCCTCCCCAACCTCTGTCCACCAAGCTGAGTGGAGCTGGTTCACCTGGAGCCACCTCCATCCCAGGACTGAGCCTCAGGATCCCCTGTGAAAGGGGAATCAAATACCCCTGGCCCCGTCCCGATGGGTGTGGGAGGTTGGAACACAACGGCTGGGCAGGTTGTCTGGGACCCCACCGCCCTCGGTGACTACCACAGTCCCCACAGCCACCCTCCTGGTCCCTGAGCGCCCTGCTCCTAGCCCGGGGCAAGCAGAGAGGCCGAGCCGGGTGAGGGCCTGAAGGGCTTACCCGGTCGTGCACTGGCCGCAGGACTCCCCACACCTGCTCCTCGGGCACAGCCATGCCCAGCTCCTCCTGCGTCTCCCTCAGGGCCGTGTGCACCACGTCCCGGTCAGCGGGGTCACACTTGCCGCCTGGGAAACTGAACAGGTAGAGGGAGCCTGCTTCTTGGGCCACTGGGGCCATGAAGGGCTGGGGGTGGCCGCTGCGGCAGGGACTCGCTTTAAAAAAAAACGTCCCTGCCCCTAGTTTGCAGAGAGGGCTGGGTAAGCCCCACGGCCTCTGCAGGCTCGGTTTACCTCCCTGAACAACAGGAGTAAGGGGGAGAAGCCCCGGGGCTTAGACACGCTAACTGGGCTTATCGTGGGTCGCCCCAGAGGTGCTGACAGCGACCCTAGGGTGTTCCCCGTTTCCGCCGGGGGAGGGGGGTCGCGGCCTGTGCGGGAAGCCAGATAGCCCCGCCCCGCGCTCCCCCTTGGCTCCCGGAGGGGAATCCTCCTGCAGTCGCAGGCAAGAGGCGAAGTTCTGCCTTTTCAGTGTGTGTGCTTGGTCGCTCAGTCGTGTCCGGCTCTTTGTGACCCCGTGGACTGCAGCCCGTCAGGCTCCTCTGTGCATGGGGATTCTCTAGGCAAGAAGACTGGAGTGGGTTGCCATGCCCTCCTCCAGAAGGATCTTCCCCACCCTGGAATCGAACCCCAGGTCTCCTGCATTGCAGGCGGATTCTTTACCGTCTGAGCCACCAGGGAAGCCCAAGAATACTGGAGTGGGTAGCCTGTCCCTTCTTCAGGGGATCTTCCCGACCCAGGAATCGAACCGAGGTCTCCTGCATTGCAGGCGGAGTCTTTATCAGCTGAGCTACCGTATGTCCCGCGCCCGCGCTTCGAGCGATCCGCGCGGCGGCGCCGGGGCAGGAGTACCTGCGGCGCCAGGTTCCGGGCGGAGGGATGTGAATAGTTGACTGCCTCCACAGCCGGCTGGCTGACGGGCTCTACTTAGACCCATTCTGCAGAGGCGGAAACCAAGGCTCGGGGAGGCTAAGTGCCTTGCCCACGACCCGGCGGTCTCCGGGGTTTAGCGGCGCCCTCCTAGAAGGGAGAGGAGGTCCCGGCAGGTGTACCTGACGTCACCCTTGTGCCTCCCGGCCAGGCGGCTGGACCGCAGCGTGTAGAGTAGCGCCGGGACCCCGCGCACCGAGCACAGCGGCACAAGGACCGCGGCCGCCGCAGGCCGCGCGCGCAGCCGAGCCGTGGCTCCCGCCAGCAACCGCCGGCAGCGCTGTTCGCCCTCCGCCGACAGGCAGTCGGGCAGCATGTCCGGTCCAGCGCGGCGGGGACACCGAGGGCACCGGGCGGCGCGAGGGAAGAAGTTCGGGCGAGCACACTCAGGGCGGTCTCTCGGGAACTTGGCCGGCGGGCCGTGGGAGGAGTCTGACCGCCTTGGTGGGGAGAGGTAACGGCACAGGCCACGCCTACGAGGGCGGGGCCCGACCAAGGGGCGGACTCAGGCAGGGGAGGGGCCCCTCTGAGAATTGTGGGGCGGGGCGGGAAGGGGCGGGGCTCGATAGCCTGGGCTTCCGGCAGGGGCAGGCTTGGGCTTCCGGTAGGAGAGGGCCTGGGGCGGGGCGAGCCTGGCCTGGGGCGGGGCGGGAAGGGGCGTGACTCGATAGTCTGGGCTTCCGGTAGGGGCGAGCCTGGGCTTCCGGTAGGGGCGGGTCTGGGGCAGGTAGGGGCGGGGCTGGGGCGGGGCTGGCCCGACGGGTCTGGAGAGTGTCCCCTGCCTAGTGCAACTAGACTCGTGTCTGGCCGGCGCCCGGGGTAGGCCTTACTGACCGCGGGGTTTGGGAGTTGGGGTGTCTGATTGTTGAGGCCCCGCATTTCTCTGCGCCCGCAAGTGCTGCAGGATGTTTGGAGTCGGCGTTTAGCGGGTAGAGATGCCTCCCCACCCTCCGGGCCCTATCTCCTGGCTCCGCTGGGTGGCATGAGCTGAGCCCTCTCGCTCCAGGGGACCCACTCCAGCCCCAGACCTTTCCCCTGCTTTTCCCACCTCCAGGAGCTGGCCTCTTCTCCTCTCCCGTCTCCTCCACAACTTCTACTCTTACAGGTGCTGGTCATTTTCTCTAGAAGCTCTCCTGCCTGGAATTTTGATTGAATTCTCAAACTCATCGCGCCACCCCCACCTTGACCCCTGTGGTCACTGCCAGTGGCGTGCTGCACCCCTCTGCCAGACTGTGGCAACCCCCCCTCCCCCCGCCAAGGACCAGACACCCTGGTTTTGCACACAGCACTTAAACGTGAAATGGCAGGTGTCCCATGCTTTGCTTCGACTTTGAGCAGTGCCTCCCTGAGCTGCAGATTTGGTCCTCATCTGGGCGGCGAGGCAGAGGACAGGATTACAACCTCCCTCACAGCCCTGCCACTCAGGTTGTGTTGCCAGCTTTACCATGACTCTGCTCCCTGGGATGCCAACAGCACGGAGCAGAGCTTTGTGATGTCTGCAGCCCAGACTCTGAGGTGTGGGCTTTCCTGAGGCCCTCCACCCTGACCTCCGAGGACAGAAGTGCTCTGACCACCCATTCCGTATGGTTTAATGTTGGAGGGAAGAGAAAGGTAAAGCAGGGTTTGGAGGAGTCGCCCCCAGGGCAGAGGGGGCAGCTTGGAGATAGGGGGTCCAGTTCCAAGCCTGGCACCACCTCAGCCTGGTAACTCTGGGCAGGTCGCTTTCCTCTCTGGGCTTCCACCTGCCCTGCTCTCCTGGTCAAGGGAGGTGTGGGGGGTCTCTGCAGAAGTAAGGCTGAAGAGAGTGGGCCCCAGGGTGAGAGGACTCTGTCCACAGGGCCCCCACCGTCACTGTGGGTCCTGGCCGGGCCCCAGGCACATTGCAGTGGGGGCGAGGAGCCCCAGCCCCGCTGGGAGGGGCAGGCCTCCCTGATCCCTGTCGGCCTGGATATTGGGGAGGGGGTATGGTGTTGGTCGGGCCCTTGGTTGGACAGGGCTTGAGGCTCCAGGGTACAGGCCCTGGTAGGTGAGGGGTGGGTAGGTGGCTGGGGCCAGCAGTGCCTCAGGGCGGGCCAGCAGCTGATGGTGGAGCCTGGCGGGGATCCTGGAGGTGAAGGCTTTGTTGGGGTCTAAGGGGGGAGGGCGTGGTCTGAGTGGACCCCAGGCCTCCCCTCACGCCTTCAGCCCACTGGTCTAAGAGCCTGCTGCTCTCCTTTCTCAAGTTGCCCAGCGCTTAGCCTCTGTGCTTGCTCTTGCCTCTGCCTGGAATTTCTTCCCCTCCTCCTCCCTCCTTCTCGGTCCTCCAAGGCCCAGCTCAGGAACCGCCTCCTCCAGGAAGTCTACCAGACCTCCACCCTCACCCCCTACCACCCCTGCTCTCCACAACTAGTCCCTACTCAACTGTTCTCCCTGCCCTGGGTCCAAAATTGTCTCAGACATTTCTGCTTCCCCTCTCTGTCCACACAGATGCCTGGTGAGCTTGCTGAGCAGTCTACAGCTCCTTCCTCAGGGCCCTGTGGCCCTGTCCCCTCCCTTCCTTACCACTCAGCGGGCTCCAGTCCCACAGTGTCTGTGGGCCTGGGGGCTGACCTTTCTCCCGCTCAGTGGAGCCTTTCAGCAGGCGGGGGCTGAGGCTGCTGCGACTCCGGGTCGGGACGCTGAGCAGGGGCCGTGGAGATATAGGCCTGGAGGTGGGGCAAGCAGGAATGGGGGCAGGGGTCATGGTGGGGAGCCCGTGGAGATGTAGGCCTGGAGGTGGGGCAAGCAGGAATGGGGGCAGAGGTCATGGTGGGGAGCCCAGGGCAAGGCTCATGGTCTGAGTCAGGCAGTGGGACCCCAGGACAAGCCAGTGGCTGTGAGCCTGAAGGAAGGGTCAGGAGCTGAGACCTTAATAGATGCCTAGGGATAGAAATGGGGTGAGAGGATGGGGCCAGACGGTACCAGGAGTCTGGGTCACTCTCCCGAAAGCCCTTGGCAAAAGGATTGCTGGCAATTTTCAGCTGGGTGATCTGCAGAGGAGAGAGTGTAGTTAGAGGTCAGCCTTGAGTTGGGGAGAGGCTGTGGGGCCCCAGGCTAGCCACCCTCTCCTCCCTGGATCCCCGCAATCTGGAGGCCCTGGGCCTCTCAGTCCAGGAACCACAGAGACAGTGGGCGTGAAGGCAGGGGAATGACTGTGGGCTGATGCCCATGGAGTCCCAGAAGGAGAGATGAGCAGGGCTCTGTGCGCCTGTCGGGCCTAAGAACCTGGTACTTCAGTTTCTCCCATGTGATGGACTAGGGGAGTCAGGTCGGGAACTGTGGCCTGACGCACCCGGTGGTTCTGATACGCCGTCACGGCCGTGAACTGGGTCTCCGTGAAGATGAAGGACTTGAAGTTCTCCTGGGCGTAGCGCTCGCTGTCTTTGCGCGGGTCCACGAAGACCACGTGGAAACGCGGCTGGTAGCGGTGCATGGAGTTGAGGATGATCTGTGGGGCGGGCAGGCGGCGGCAGCCAGCCTTCACTGAGGCTGACGCCCTTCCTCCAGGGCCCCCCACCCCCGCCCCGTCTCATAACTGCTGGTGCCGCGTGTGAGGTTGCGAGTCTGCGGTTCTGAGTCAAAGGCCCCTTTGTGTCTGAGCTTTCAGGAGGCTTGGCCTCTCTCACTCCCACATCCCAGCCATCACAGGATGGTTTGGGATCTGACCACCTCTCCTACCCCGTGGCCTCCACGCCGCCCAGCCACCACTATCTTCCTCCTGGATTTCTGCAGCCACCTCCCAGCTGCGCTCCCTGCCTCTACTTGGTTCCTCTGCCTATTTTCCACATAGCGGCCCTCACGAGCTGCAGCTCAGAACCACCCCCCCCATCCGTGTCTCCCACCCCACACAGAGTAAAGATCTGAATCCTCTCCACAGCCAGCTGGTCCTGCAGATCAGCGCAGGCCCCCCCTAGTATCTCTTCCCCTCCCGCTGCCGCTTCTCGCTCCACTCCAGCCACACGGAGCCTCCTTGCAGGTCCTCTGACTCCCCAGTATCCTCCTGCCTCAGGGCCTTTGCACTCGCTGGCTCCTCTGCCTGCCATAGCTCCCTCTTCTATATACACAGGCTCCCTCCTCCACTCCATCAGACTTCTCTTCAAATAGCCTCAGTTGCCACCTCTGTCTGAGACCCCTTCCCTGTTTCCTTTTTCTCCTGACATCAGCCTGATCTTTACCTTGGACAAAGTGTCAACGATGCTATGTTCGTGCGTTTGTGGTGGGCCTGGGCAGTTCCCTCTGCTGTCCGACCCCCTGGCCAGGTGGAATTGGGCATCAAAGCCCCAGCCGGTTCTCGCCCCAGGCTTCATCACACTCAGGCCCCAGTGTCCCCTGTCCTGGCCCAACCCCTCCCCACGGTGGCCCGGGCCTCACGTGGCCGTTTTCATCCAGCAGGTTGTTGGTCAGCTTGAGCTTGTCAAAGGACACAATCTGACGCATCCACTGCGCGCCCTTGGCCGGTGAGTCGGGGTGGAAGTGCACGCGGCCGGGCGTGGCCGGGTCCGCCTTTCCCGCCACCAGCCAGGCAGAGCTGTGGAAGGCATACCTGGGGACGGAGCGAGGTGGCGAGGGCGCCCTGACTGCATCCCAGGGCGCCTACCTCGTCTCTCTGCTGCCCCCACCTGGAGCCAAGACTGACGGGGGTCAACATGTCCCCTACTGCCCACGTGCTGGCCCATATGCACAAGAGGAACCAGAGGCTCCAGAAGGGTGTCCGGTCTGGGGTCCCCGCAGTCACGCCTGCTGCCCCGGGCTAGCCCCCTCCATCCCTGCCTGGCAGGGATAGACCCCTGACATGGCTCCGACTGGCCCCTATTCACCCAGGGAGCGGGTGGGCTTCTGCTTCCCCGTCTCAGTGCCTGAAGTCTAAGCTGCAAGCCCCAGACCTGTATCTCTTGTCGTCCAAAGGCACGAAATCCATGAGCAGGGCGTAGTCAGCCAGCGAGTCCATGCCCAGTATCTTCACCTGGAAGGTGGGGAACATCCTCCTGCGGGAGGGGGTGCTCAGCAGCCCCGGCATGGTTCCAGCCTGTCCCCCTCCCACCACCCCCTCACGCCCCCGTGCTCATACCTGCCCGCCTTGGTGACGATCATCTCTGTGCCCAGCTGGTTGAACTCTTCCCACAGAGCCTTCATCTCCAGCTGAACCGTCACACTGGACACACGTGGGTTCTTGGGGCCCTGCTCAGTGGGCTCAGCCACCGCTGGGGCCCCTGTGGAACCGGTGGAAGGGCCTGATGGTAACATGGAGTCTGGCTGGGGCTCCCAGCTGGAGCTGGTCGTGGGCAGTGTGTAGGTCTCTGAGGGGGCAAATACCCCAAGGCTAGCAGAGAGGAAGGCTGGGGAGAGAGGACAGGATGTGGGCCTTTGGCCTCTGTTCTCCTCACCCCCCGCCACTCCACCTGGCCAGCCTTCATCTTTCAGGCTGCACTAAGATGCCTCTTCTTCCAGGAAGCCCTCCCTGATTGCCAGGCCTGTGTTCCCATAGTATCCCTAACTCAGCATCACTTCATGAGGTAAATGTTCACTTAAAGCTCCTGGAGGCCAGAGACAGGACCTGTCTGGCTTCCCAGGGAATCTTTGTGCCATCAGGAGGCCGTGTGGCCTTGAGCAAATTATTTCACCTCCTGGAACCTCAGTTTCCACATCTGTCCCAAGGAGTTCTTAAATCTGTCTTATTGAGCTGACGTGAGGATTCATGAAGACACACACAGGGCCTGACACGCAGTAGGCCCTTCAGAAAGGACCTTGTTATGGATGATGGTACAGGTGGGGTTGTGGGGGGGTGGGGGTGGGGGAGTCTTTCTCAGTTCTGTGCAGACCTGGCTTCCTCGTGCTGCTTAGGGAATACTGAGCTGAAGGAGATCCCCAAATTACTGTGAATGACTCTTACCTATCTCTGACCCTGAAGTTGTGTTAATCACTCAGTCATGTCTGACTCTTTGTGACCCCATGAACTGTTGCCCACCAGGCTCTTCTGTCCATGGGATTCTCCAAGCCAGTTTTAACATCTTTCCTCTCTGGCCTCCTCACTTTTTTCTTAAGAGCCCCTCTTTTGGGCTTCCCTGGTGGCCTAGTAGTTAAGAATCCAACTGCCAATGCAGAGGATACGGGTTTGATCCCTGGTCCGGGAAAATCTCACGTGGCACAGAACAACTAAGCCTGTGTGTCGTAACTACTGAAGCCCACGGACCCTAGAGGCCGTGTTCTGCCTCAAGAGAAGCCACCATGATGAGAAGCCCAAGCACCACCACAAAGAATGACCCCTGCATGCAGCAACGAAGACCCAGAGCAGCCAAAAATAAATCTTAAAAAGATAAAAGAGCCCATTTTTGGTCTGCAGTCCTGGCACATGGCTTGTGCAAAAGTTTGCCATGGCTCCATCCTTCTTATTAAAAAAAATTTCTTTTAACTACAATGAGATACTTTATACCTACGAGGATGGCTATTACCAAAAACCAAAGCAAGTAACAAAAACAATAACCAAAAGAGTGTTACACGTGTTGGTGAAGATGTAGAGAAATTGGAACCTTTGTGCATTGCTGGTGGAATGTTAGACGGTGTAGCCCCTGTGGAAGACCACTGATGGTTCCTCAAAATATGAAAGATAGAATTACTACGAAAAGTGGAAGTGTCAGTCAGTCACGTCTGACTCCTTGAGTCTCCTGCATTGTGGGCAGATTCTTACCACTGTGCCACTTGGGAAGCCCATGTCTGACTCTTTGTGACCCTGTGGACTACAGCCTGCCAGCTTCCTCTATCCATGGAATTCTCCAGGCAAGAATACTGGAATGCCCAAAAGAACCAAGAGCAAGTAGCTGAACAGATACGGGTTCATTGGTATTCAGAGCAGCATTGTTCGCAACAGCTAAAATGTGGATGCAAACCTAGTGTCTGTCCACTGATGGATGAATGGATAAGAACGTGTGTATCCAGACAAGGAAATATTATTCAGTCTTTGAAAGGAAGGGTATTATGATGCAGACCATGACATGGATGACCCTTGAGGATGTTATGCTAAGTAAAACAAGCCAGTCACAAAGGACAAAGACTGTATGATTCCATTCATAAGAGGTGCCTCAGAGCTGAAATTCATAAACAGAAAGTGGATGGCGGTTGCCAGGGGCAGGGAGAGGGAATGAATTAATGTTCAATGGGGACAGTGTTTCAGCTTTGCAAGATGCAGAAAGTTCTGGAGATAGATGGTGGTGATGGTTGCACACCAATATGAATGTGCTTAATGCCACTGAACACTTAAAAATACTTAAAATGATAGTTTTGATGTTATGTTTGAAAAATCACTTTTTTCTTAAGAGCCCCTCTTTTGGGCTTCCCTGGTGGCCTAGTAGTTAAGAATCCAACTGCCAATGCAGAGGATACGGGTTTGATCCCTGGTCCGGGAAAATCTCACGTGGCACAGAACAACTAAGCCTGTGTGTCGTAACTACTGAAGCCCACGGACCCTAGAGGCCGTGTTCTGCCTCAAGAGAAGCCACCATGATGAGAAGCCCAAGCACCACCACAAAGAATGACCCCTGCATGCAGCAACGAAGACCCAGAGCAGCCAAAAATAAATCTTAAAAGATAAAAGAGCCCATTTTTGGTCTGCAGTCCTGGCACATGGCTTGTGCAAAAGTTTGCCATGGCTCCATCCTTCTTATTAAAAAAAATTTCTTTTAACTACAATGAGATACTTTATACCTACGAGGATGGCTATTACCAAAAACCAAAGCAAGTAACAAAAACAATAACCAAAAGAGTGTTACACGTGTTGGTGAAGATGTAGAGAAATTGGAACCTTTGTGCATTGCTGGTGGAATGTTAGACGGTGTAGCCCCTGTGGAAGACCACTGATGGTTCCTCAAAATATGAAAGATAGAATTACTACGAAAAGTGGAAGTGTTAGTCACGTCTGACTCCTTGAGTCTCCTGCATTGGCGGGCAGATTCCTTACCACTGTGCCACTTGGGAAGCCCATGTCTGACTCTTTGTGACCCTGTGGACTACAGCCTGCCAGCTTCCTCTATCCATGGAATTCTCCAGGCAAGAATACTGGAATGCCCAAAAGAACCAAGAGCAAGTAGCTGAACAGATACGGGTTCATTGGTATTCAGAGCAGCATTGTTCGCAACAGCTAAAATGTGGATGCAAACCTAGTGTCTGTCCACTGATGGATGAATGGATAAGAACGTGTGTATCCAGACAAGGAAATATTATTCAGTCTTTGAAAGGAAGGGTATTATGATGCAGACCATGACATGGATGACCCTTGAGGATGTTATGCTAAGTAAAACAAGCCAGTCACAAAAGGACAAAGACTGTATGATTCCATTCATAAGAGGTGCCTCGTAGCGAAATTCATAAACAGAAAGTGGATGGCGGTTGCCAGGGGCAGGGAGAGGGAATGAATTAATGTTCAATGGGGACAGTGTTTCAGCTTTGCAAGATGCAGAAAGTTCTGGAGATAGATGGTGGTGATGGTTGCACACCAATATGAATGTGCTTAATGCCACTGAACACTTAAAAATACTTAAAATGATAGTTTTGATGTTATGTTTGAAAAAGTGAAAAAGAAACTGTTAGTCGCTAGTCATGTCTGACTCTTTGAGACCCCATGGACTGTTGTCTGCCACGTTCCTCTGTCCATGAAATCTCCAGGCAAGAATACTGGATTGGGTTGCCATGCCCTTCTCCAGGGGATCTTCCCGACTCAAGGATCAGACCTGGGTGTCCTGCATTACAGGCGGATTCTTTACTGTCTGAGCCATCAGGGAAGACCCATGTTATGTATATTTTAACACAAAATTTTAAAACTAGAAAAGACATCCTGAAAAGCAGACTGTTCATTTCTAGCAGCCCCACATGGGTTGAGAACCTAGTAAAACTGTGTGATCCCCTGGGCAGAGGTAGAATTATGGTGCTGGATGGATGGATGGATGGACAGATCCATGGATGGAGGGAGTTTCCTGGGATGATCACAGTTTCCTGTGATGAGTTGACAGGCGGGCAGCACCTGGCCAGAGCCAGTGCATTGCAGGTACCAGGTGAGAGTGTGGGGTCCAAGGTCAGTGGCCCCATCCTCAGCAGCCCTGAGAGCCACGTGTGAGAAGTGGCACCTCAC
Organism: Bos mutus; assembly: GCF_027580195.1. Taxonomy (NCBI): domain Eukaryota; kingdom Metazoa; phylum Chordata; class Mammalia; order Artiodactyla; family Bovidae; genus Bos; species Bos mutus. Next base: position 66,285,148 of record NC_091638.1, on the reverse strand, counting down.
TAAAGTCCCTGGAAGCTCTGCAGTCTGGGGATGGGTGGGTCTTACTGAAAGGGGACGGGCCATATCAGGTCTAAATCCCCCAGAGATGAAGGGTGGATGGGCCCGATGTCCCCCATCACCTGGACCAGGCCATCAGGTGGGCAGTTGCCCATCACTTAGCTGTCCTGCTGGGGCAGGTACATTATCCAGATAACCAACGCCAGCCCCAGCGTCTTTGGTGATGTGTCCCAGGGGAAAGAGGCTCATGGTTTTGCTGGGCCTGGGGGCTTCGCAGGCTGGTTACTGGCTCCCCAGTCTTCTGAGCCTATACCCTGCCCCTCCTGGTTCACATGCTGCCCTGTGCTGCCCTCAGTAACTCTGGGGGAGGGGCCTGTCCTCTGCCCACTTCCTCTGAAAGCCAACACCTCTTGATTGCCAATTTCCACCGACATGGAGTCAGATTTGGAGGGGAAGTTGCGGCTCCTTGTCCACCTTGATACACAAGGGGTGAGGCCCATAGAAAGGAGGGGCCAGGCCCAAGGTCCCCCATGCCTGATAAGGCTTTCACCTCCCAGAAATGGCTCTATCCTGCTGCCTATCAGCACTCCCACATTGGCACTTGGATGGCTGCATGGGGCCCGCCTTGGTGGGGCCTGAGGCCTCAGCCTGGGCTGCCTCTGCCCCATCCTCTTGCCCAGGCCCTGGGTACAGTAGGGTTTCCCTGGTCCCCTAAGCTTAGACCCAGCCCCACCCCACCCACCCCGGAGCTTGAACCCACTTGTGGGACTGCCTTGGCCGCCTGCCCCTTACCTGCCATGGGATAGCCCGGACTTCCGGTTCCTGGAGACAGTGGTTCAGCTGGGGTCCCTGCCTGCCGCCCCGGTGGTCAGCCTCTCCTGGTCTCCCGGTCCATTGGCAGCACGGCTCAGTGCTCAGGCCCTCCCTCGGTCCCCAGCCTCCTGGCAGGTCTGTCCTTCCTTCCTGGATCGTCTACGTCTTGGTTCTCTCCTCAAGCCAGGCACCTGGTCTCTGCAGGTGGGACCTCGGCTCTGGGGTGTGCAGAGCCCCTTCTGCAAGCCACCCTCAGACTGGACTGCTCGAGGCCCCGGGCTGGGCTCCTCCAGCTGCAGGCGCGATGCTGTGCGGGAGGAGGGCAGGTGGGGAAGCGCTGACGTGGCGAGGCCGCCTCTCCCCCTCCCGGTCCCTGCTCCTGGCTTCCTCCCCTCCCATTGGAGCCCCCCAGCCATTCCTGATCAATGGGCCCAGATGCACGCAGGGCCGGGGCCCATCTCCAGGACAGGCTGGGAGATCCGCAGGGGTCTGGGCCCGGCTGAATGGAGGGACCAGGGCTGACAGGGCCTCGGGGAGGTCGAGGAGCTGCGGTAGAAGCATGGAAGGCTGAATGGCAGAGGCGCTGCCCTCTTCCCGGGACCCAGACCCCTGACCGGGAGCTGCTGTCATGCAATCACCAGGGACCTTGGGCCGGAAAGGCAAGGGGGCAGCAGCCACGTGTATGAGCAGAAGCAGAGTCCCACCCTGGACTGGGGGGTGGGAGGCCAGGTCCTCCTGACCGCTCAGCCTATGAGCTGGGACCTGACAGCCCTGAGCCTCGGTTTCCCCAACTGAACTAAGTGCATAATCGCTTCTGCCTGGGATGGGCTGGCCCCGCCTGGGGGGTGCAGTAAGCTGTCCCCATCTTGGCTGATGGTGCCTACACGGTCCCCACAGGGTCGGGGAAGGCTGGCCCAGGTCAGAGGCCTTGGGGGCAAGTCCTGACCGGGCACCTTCCCCAGCAGCCCCTGGCTATCTGGAGTGGGGCATTCAGGGAACACGCAGATGGCCAGTCAGAAAGGAGGGGGGTCCCCCCACGCTGCTTCCTGCGGTGTGGCCCAGCGCAGGTCATCGGACTAACCCTGGGTTGGCCCACTCTAGGGCCCTGGCTGGGGCACCAGGCTCGAGAGCGCACTGGGCTGGGCCTAGCGTGCCCGATCACGGTTCCCAAAGTCGACTGGACCCCACAGCTCCTCCACAGTCGAGCTCTGGGGACAGCGTGACACCCCGGCCCCTCCCGGACCCACACACTGGGGGCAAACTCTCCTCCCTCAGCTCAGGGGGGCTGCTGCCTCACCACCACCCCCCCACCCGCCCCATGCCCCAGGTCCCTGGGGCCAGGCTGGGAGGAATCCCACCGGGAGAGTGAGGGCCAACCCTGGCACAGACCCAGCCCTGGGGTCTGCTGCTGGGCAGGATGCGGCAAGTCCTCTGCCCTTGTGAGGGAGAGTCCCAGAGGCTCCCAGGGGCTGCCTAGTGAGGTGGAGCCATGCTACCCTGTCCCAGGAGCCACGGTGGGGCAGGGGGGAGATGGGAGAAGTGATGGGGTTGGCGCCCCCTCAGCCTGGACTCCCAGGGGCCTGGGGGCCTACTGGCTTCTGGGTGTGTGTGTGTGTGTGCGTGTTTGCACTTGCCTTTGGTCTGTGAGATGGGAAGCCTGCCACATGTATGTGAGCTCACTGGCATGCCAACCCATGGGCACACACAGACTCAAGACTCAGTGACCTGCCACCACACGTGTGCACAAGTGCACATTCTCCTCTGCACAGAAACACACGCTGTCTCTTACACGCATGCGCGCGCACACACACGCAGGCACGCCTCCCTTCCGCACAGCCTCTTCCCCAGCCGGTCCGCTCTTCCTGCCCGAGGCACCTCCTGGCCCCCTGCCCCCTCATCCATCTTGCCTGCCAGCCTGTCCCGGGTGCCCCCATATCCTTCACACCTTCTCATCTCGCTGCTCAATAGCAGGAGGCAGCGCGGCAGTGGCCGCAGGGAGATGGATGGGCCGGGTGAGGGTGTAGAGGGCCCAGGCAGGGAGAGCTGGGGAGGACGGAGCTCCGGGCTCCTCCAGCCCCCATGTCAGGCAGGAGCGAAGCTCTCAGGCACAGGGGTAGGGGAGGCCTGGACGGTGAGGCCATGCCCAGGCTCCATCCCGCCCCGGCCAGCATGGCCCTGTGGTGGACAGTGCAGAGAGTGCCTGGTCAGGACAGAGGGGACCCCAGGGGCAGGACTGGGCCTGCTTCCTCCCGGACGCTGACCGTCTCAACCTCCCTGCTGGGACTTCCCCCACCCTACCTGCCCTACCTGTACCTCCTCCCTGCACCCCTGCACCTGGGCAGGTGGTCCCAGATGGGGAGAGCCTTGTCGAGCTGCACCCCTTCCCCAGCCTTGACGCCCCCTGAGTCCCATGAGCACTGGGCTCATTACACACCTAGAAACACACATCTGGGCTGTGCCACCAGCCACATATGGATCCTTCTGGAAGAAGGGCCAAAGTGCTGAGGCTCTCAGAAAAATGTGTGCTCACCTATACAGCGCCTGGGCAGACATGCCTGGACACCTGCACACATGGGCACATACACAGCCACACACTTCTGCCCTCCCAGATCGACTCTGTGGGCCTGTGAACATGGGGGGTTTGGAGCCCTCCTCTGGACCATGGCCTCCTCTGAAAGCCCCCCTGCTGGCCCCAGGGCAATCTTTCTTCAAGTCCCACCCCCACCCCCACGCACTATGGGATCTTCCCCCTGGGCTGTGATGAAACAGTGTGGGCACAGAGACAGTCAGCCCTGGCCACAGAACACACAGCAGGTCTAAGACCACCCTGAGGCAGACCTGCCCCAGATCCCGAGGTCACAGAGACGGGTCCTCTCCCGCACAGGAGGGAGGACAGGAGCTGTGGACCCCTGGACACCTTCCATTTTATAGAATGGGAAACTGAGGCATGGAGGTGCGGGTTCGGCAAGAAACGTGGCACACAGTGGGGGGCAAAGAGGGGCCCTGGGCTGCAGATTGTGTCTCAGGACCCACTGCTCAGAAGGGAGGTCTGAGGCCAGGCAGGTGTGGCCTGGGTTGTGGGCCCAGGCTGGGGCGGGGGGCCAGTGTGGGCAGGGCAGGCCTGGAGAACGTGAGCTTCTCTGTTTGGATGAAGACAATGCCCCTCTCATGGTTGGCACCGTGTTGATGAAATGGGGTATGCGGTGGGCTCCCCCTCACAGAGCACGTCCTCACCACTGAACATCTGGAAGATGAGTCACAGTGGCCGGAAGGCTTGGTCCTGGGAGAGGACCCAGGGGCCAAGGCTGCTGGGGCCAACCTCTGCCCTGGCCCCAAGGGGGGCAACCCAGCAGGGACTGCCAAGAGATGCCCCTCACTGATGGCCCTGCCCACCTGCCCCTTCACCTCCTCAGTCAACGCAACGGGGTGTCTGCTGAGACGCCAGCTGGCTGTGTGTAGAAATGGAGACCCCAGTTACCTCAGAAAGATGCTTGCCCTTGTGTGCCCTGGTGGTCACAGGTGCGGATGGCGAAGTCTGGCTTCAAAGCCTTGGTATCTGTGTGATCTTGAGCAAGTCATTTAACTTCTCTGGGTCTCAGCTTTCCCATCTGTAAAACTGGGATTATACGATCTCCTCCTATCATCCTGAGGTTTAAATTAAACAGCTAATAGTGCTTAAAACAGGGTTTGGGGGGAATTCCCTGGCAGTCCAGTGACTAAGACTCAGTGCTCTCACTATGGTGGGCTCAGGTTCGATCCCTGGGGAGTTGAGATCCTATAAGCTGAATAATCCGGACACATAAAACAAAACAAAACAGAACAAAAACCAGTGTCTGACACGTAGTAACTACAATATAAAAGTGTATTAAATAAAATCTTAAATTGTGGGAGAAATCACTCAAAATCACTATTTAGCATCTGCAGAGAAGATGGGTCTGTAGCCCCAAACACTGAAAGGATAGCGTTTCCTCCACCATAATGTTACAAGTAACGTAACACCTCAAAATAAAACCTGAAGCTGTAATAAGAGCAGAGAAGTCCAGCCAAGTTCTGACTTTTTCTTGTCATTGTTATTTGGTCCTTTAAAAAGGATCATATTTTTGACATGTCAGCCTCTTCCTAATATTTCTCTTTGCACCCCCATTTTGCTGTGCCCTCGGCTGGAGGCTCGGCTTGCTGTGGGAGCCAGATCTCTGCTTCCCCAGGAGGGATGAGCAGGGCCGACGAAGGAAAGAGGTGGAGGCCCCTGAGATGGAAACCCACGGAGGAAGCTGCTCCGGCTGGTCCCTGGGCTCAGGAGCACAGGGCGGGAGGGCCAGTGCCAACAGCTGGTCCTCGCTGAAGCTCCTCCCACCTCTGAAGGCCAGTTGAGGGGCTTTGTTGCTGTTGTTGCTCAGTCGCTCAGTCGTATCCAACTCTTTGCCACCCCATGGACTGCAGCACACCAGGTTCCCGTCCTTCACTCTCTCCCACAGTTTGCTCAAGCTCACGTCCATTGAGTTGGTGATTCCATCCAACCTTTTCATCCTCTGTTGCCCTCTTCTCCTCCCGCCTTCAATCTTTCCCAGCATCAGGATCTTTTTCCATTGAGTCGGCTCTTTGCATCAGGTGGCCAAAGTATTGGAGTTTCAGCATCAGCCCTTCCAGTGAATATTCAGTGTTGATTTCCTTTAGGATTGACTGGTTTGATCTCCTTGCAGTCCAAGGGACTCTCAAGAGTCTTCTCCAGCACCACAATTCAAAGCATCAGTTCTTTGGCGTTTAGCCTTATATAAGGTCCAGCTCTCCCTGGGGAACAGTTATTAAGCAGGCTAGGGCCCTGCCTCTGGGACTGCAGGACCCGAGGGCCCATGGCGGGCAGGGGTGTTGCTCAACAGCGACCCCATGTGGCGGACCCTATAGAGCTGCAGCTGGTGGGCTGCCTCTTCTTGCCAACCTCCTCCTCTCCAGTTGTAGAGCAGGATGACCCAGTTCCTGTAACAGCGAGGAAGGGGAGATGGGGAGAGGGAGACGCTGGACTTCCTGCTAATGCGCATAGGGATGCTCACAGAATCCACGAGAGGGTTTAATGAAAGACAGAGTTCCGTATTTGCCCCTCCCAGCAGGTGCACTGGGTGGTGCCTGCTCCACACCCTCTCCCTTCCACGGTGAGGGAGGAGTGTCCAGGTTGTCAAGGCGCCCCCTCCTGCCTTCCATGGCACTGGGCCCAGCGTCAGTGCCAGGGTTGCCTGAGCAGCTCCACCCTCTAGGTGAGCCGCCCCCACACTGGCCACGTGCTCGCTGCTGGTGCCTGAGAGGTCCTGCCCCCCACCCCCGGCAGTGACAGGGCCACCGCGGCAATGAGATGGCTGGCATCTACCTGGCCGGGCACCGGCCGCGGGCCCTGGGGGAGCTGCAGAGACCCAGCTTCTCCACCCTGCCTGTGCTGGTGGCCTGCTGCCACCTCGACATAGACCCGGACCTCAGTCGTGTCTTCACCAGCTCCTGAGTGTCCTGGTCTGCTGCTCTAGGGCCCGAACTGGCAGGTGTCCAATCTGAGCCCACCATCGTCCTGCTGGTCTCAAGGCACAGGGAGGGCAAGATGAAGACTAAGCCCCCAGCGCCTACTGGGTTCCCATGCCAGGACCCTGAGGCTGGGTCTCCCCCGGGCAGCTGGTCCCAGGCCTTCTTTCCGACCAGCCCTTGTCCTCCCAGGAGGTCTCGGTCTGGCTCCAGAGCCAGCCCAGCAGCCGGGGCTCCCTCCAGGCCAGCCCTCTCTACAGCGCCCAGCTCACATGCTTTCTTCTGTCCCCCCTCCACCTGGACGGCGGGGCCTGTGGGGCCTGTCGGGGTGCTGGCACCTCCATAAGGTAGCTGGCGGGGGTGGACGGGGTTGAAGTCTGAGGCTGGGTCATCCAGGGGGGTGGGGGTCCGTCCTAGCGCCCTCCAGGGATCTGGAGCAAAGGGAGGGCAGAGACCTTCTTTAGGTGCTGAGTCCTGCCCCAAGGCCACAGGTGGGAGGCCTTGTACCAAGGCCACTGACACGGAGCCCAGAAGCAAGGTCAGCTCCGGGCCCGACAGATCCCCTTTGTTGCCCAAAGCCCCCTACCCCCGCCCATCATCACTGTAGGCTTCCTGACCCCAAATTAGGCTAGAATGTGCACCCCAGCAGTCTCTCTCCATGCCCTAACCAATCACCTAACCTCCTAGCAGGAATTTTGTCTTGAGGCTATAAAACTGGCGATTAACAGGAGAAAACTTTAGGCTCTCCCTGGTCTGTCAGGGGGGCGGTGGGCTGCATTTGCAGCGCCCTCATCATCTCTGTCCCCTGCTGTCCACTCAGTCCCTTCTGCAGTGCTCTGTCCCTGCAAACTCCTTTCCAACCCACGCTCGGGCTGCCTCAGCATTAGGGTCCCAGGCCAGGACCCTGGAGACCCGCAGAGGGAGCACAGCTCTCATTCCTGCTGCACTGCGGCTCGAGACCTGGGCTCCAGAAGCTCAGCGACTTGGCCGATCCCCGGGCAGTGGTGGTGGAGCGAGCCGGTGGGTGAGTGTGTCTGCCCGCCTGAGGGTCCCTGCTCCCTGCTTCCTGCTTCTCCCAGGGCAGGGACCTCGGAGACCCAGTTTATGAGTCAGAAGCCACAGCCTTTGTTCAAGGGGCCCGCCCAGGCCGCTGGGCCTCCTGGAAAGGAAGGGGGGCCTGATCAGCAGCCCCCAGCTATGGGGGGCAGTTTCTGGAGACCCGGATGCTTCCTGCCAGGAGGTGTGGGGCCTCCTGCTCTGGGAAGGACAGCATTAGGGGGTCCTGGAAAGTTAAGCTCCCTTGGCTGAGGTCCAGCTTCTGTGTCTCAGAAGGTGTTTTTATATATACATGTATTTTTTATTATTAATTTATTTTTTAGATTGAAGGAGAGTTGAGAGGCCCTTAGACAGCAAGGAGATCAAACCAGTCAATCCTGAAGGAAATTAACCCTGACTATTCATTGGAAGGACCGATGCTGAAGCTGAAGCTCCAATACTTTGGCCACCTGATGCAGAGTCGACTCACTGGAAAAGACTCTGATGCTGGGAAAGATTGAGGGCAGGAGGAGAAGGGGATGACAGAGGATGAGATGGCTGGATGCCATCACCAACTCGATGGACATGAGATTAAGCAAGCTCCGGGAAATGGTGAAGGGCCCACAAGCCTGGTGTGCTGCAGTCCATGGGGCCGCAGAGTTGGACACGATTTAGTGACCAAACAACATAGTCGAGTCACAATGTTGTGTTTTATGTATATATTTTTCAAATAATTTCCATTACAGTTTAGCATAAGATATTGAATATAGTTCCCTCTGCTGTATAGTAGGACCTTGTGGCTTATTTTATATATAGTAGTGTGTGTATGTTAATCCCATACACCGAATGGATCCCTCTCCCACTTCCCCTTTGGTAACCATAAATTTGTTTACTACGTCTGTGAATCTGCTTCTGTTTTGTAAATAAGTTCATTTGTACTATTTTTGTGGCTCCACATGTAAGTGATAGTCTGTAGTATTTGTCTTGGTCTGACTGACTTCACTTAGTGTGATAATCTCTAGGTTCATCCACATTGCTGCAAATGACATTATTTCATACTTTTTATGGCTGAGTGGTATTTCATTGTGTATATATGTACCACATCTTGTTTATCCATTCATCTGTTGTTGGACATCTAGGTTGCTTCCATCTTTTGGCTATTGTAAATAGTGCTGCGATGAGTATTGGGCTGTATGTATCTTTCTGAATTAGTCTTCTCCAGATATATGCCCACTAGTGGGATCGCTGGGTCATCAGTTTCTCTATTTCTAGTTTTTCTAAGGAACCTCCATACTGTTCTCCATAGTAACTGCACAGATTTATATTCCCACAGAAAAGTGTAGCGGAGTTCCCTTTTCTCCACACCCTCAGAAGGTATTCATAGAATGGAAGGGCATCAGGGAACTGGCACAAGAGCCCCCAGAAACAGCAGCCTCCAGCCCCAACCGAGTGTGCGAGTAAGTGCGTGTGAGCACCGGTGTCTTGCCTGTCTGAGGATCTGTGTGTTCACACCTGTGCTAGGTGTACCAACACGTGTGCAAGCCACAGCGGTGAGACCAGTCCGGAGGTGGGCCAGCTATTGCCCCTCTGAGCCCCAGGAAGTAGAAGGACCCCCAGCCCCCACTGGCTCCAACACCCCCCTCCCCGAAAGGCTGTGTGACCTGGGGAGTCGGTGCCTTCTCCGGGCCTTGGCTCCTGCCTGTGAGATGGGAGTGAGGCTCCCTCCTGGGTTGGGACAGCTGAGAGGAGTGAGGGGTGAGGGGGCAGGTGCAACCCTGGAGGACAGACACGGGCACAGCAGATGCTGGCCTGGAGGGCACAGACGTCTCTAAGGACCCATGTTCTTCACTGCAGGTGGGGAGGCTGAGACCCAGACAAACCCAGCTTCCCAAACCAGGTGTGGCTGGAGCCGTTAGAAATTACCCTGTACTTCGGGAGCCTAATTATAGTTCTGACATGAGAGAGGCCTTCCTAACCACCAGGGCTGCTCAGCCTAGGGGGTGAGTTCTCTGTCACCAGACACGTTCAAGCAGAGGGTCAACAAATCTGTCAGAAAGCTGCAGAGGGGACTCTGGTCCTGAAAGGGGCTGGACTGGTGGCCCAGAGGTCTGTCCAGCCGGGCGTCTATTCAGACAAAGCCCCAAGGGCAGGACCTTTCTGCTCCTGGACAGGACCCCTGCCTTTTGGGAGCCACTGAGCACCCGGGGTCGTGGACAGAGACCTGGAGGCCGGCAGGGTGCTCACAGAAGGGTGCAGCTGTGGCTGCCCAAGGCCCAGGTGATCAGCTTCTGTTCGAAGTCAGAATAGGGTGGGTAGCGGATGTTGTTCAGCATCTCCAGGCCCGGGTGGGAGAGCAGGCAGGCACGGTGGTGGGAGAAGGTGTCGAAGGAGAACTTGCCGTGGTATCTTCCCATCCCACTTTGGCCTGCACGGGCACGGAAGTGAGGGTCTAAGGCGAGGCCGAGGAGCCCGCCACCACCACCAGCAGCCCACCACCCAGCAGGGAGCCCAGGGAAAGCCAGGCCACGTGAAGAGCCATTTTGCAGAGAGGGAAACTGAGGTCCTGAGAGGCCAGGGGGCTGGATCAAGGTTGAACCGTGAGTGAAGGCCAAACTGAGCCTTCCTGGGTCTGGCGCGCCCACCTGGGCTTCCCTGGGAGTTGGGGCTGGAGGGTGAAGAGGGCGGGGCTCACCGACTCCCCCGAATGGCAGGGAGGTGAGAGTCAGGAGGGCGGGGCTCACCGACTCCCCCGAATGGCAGGGAGGTAAGAGTCAGGAAGGTGAAGCCCTGATTCCCTGCGAAGCTGCCGCTGCTGGTCCTGTCCAGCATCTGCTTCACTGCCTGGTGAGAGGCGGAGGCCAGGGTGAGGGGTGGAGCGGAGGCTCCGCATTCCACAGCGAGCAGAGGCGCCTCCCCGGTCTCCATCCTCTGCTGAGTAAGTGTCGCCCCTCTGAGTTCATAAAGAGGAGCCCGCGGCCCCGAGAAGTGCCTGTGAGGGTTAGCAGCCGCAGCAGACAGGCAGCCCACCCGGCTCCGCCTGCAGGGTCTCACCTCTGCTCTACCCCATCCGCCTTCAGGGGCTCTGCACACCCATACAGAACTTTTGCACGGTTTAGGAAAAGAAGGATGTTTGGGGCAGGGCAGATAGAAAGGGCACCTCCTTGTCTGGGTGGAGGCTGCCCCGGCCAGGGCAGGCAGCTGGCCACCCACCCATTGGTAGGTTCTTGGTGCTGCCCTCACCAAACCCACCCCTGTCTCAGCGGGACACCTGTATTCAGGGAGCCGTCGTCCAATGGCCTGGATTATAGTCACCCTGGAGTTGTCTGCTCCCTGACCCTTGTAAGTGGGCTGGGAAAAGGGAGGTGGCTAGTCTCACCCCTTTGGGCCCCTCTGTTGCCCCCACCTTCGTCCAGCCCCACCTGGCTGCTGTTGGAGAAGGCGTAGAGGGCCAGGGGCTTCTCCCGACGGTTGATGAAGTCGATGGCCTGGTCCAGGCTCCTCACGTTCACGATGGGCAAGATGGGCCCGAAGATCTCCTCCTGCATCACCGGCTCGGTCTCCTTCACGTCCACCAGCACTGTGGGGGCTGTCCGAGACAGGGGCCGGCTCAGCCCAGGTGCAGGGCCCGGCTCAGCCCAGGTGCAGGGCCCTGTGGTAGGCGGGGCCTATGGCGGGCGGGGCCTATGGTGGGCGGGCCCGCGGGCTGTCAGGGGCCAGGGACCTGGATGTCCCAGGGACGGTACTCTCCCCGCAGCCCCCGGGAAGTGACCACGAGGGGCTCCCCAGCCTGACCGGGGCCCGTGGGGCCCAGAGAACCAGCCTTGGTCTCACAGTCAGAGGGTGACCCTATCTTAGACCCCAGAGTCTGAGGCCCCAGGTCCCAGCCTGTTAGACCCTCGAGTGGTTCGGCTCAGGAGACCAGGGTTCTTTGTTCACAGCAGAGCGGACGCTCAGGACGGGCAGTGGGAGCTGAGAACCGGAATCGTGGGCACATAGCACCTGGCATTGTGTGGCCCCTGGAGCAACAGATCGTGGGGCTGAAGTTGGGAAGCTGAGCCTAGAACTCTGGGGTCTGAGCTTGGAGACCCAAATAATCCTAAAGGAAATCAGTCCTGAATATTCATTGGAAGGACTGATGCTGAAGATGAAACTCCAATTTATGGCCACCTGATGCGAAGAACTGACTCATTGGAAAACACCCTGATGTTGGGAAAGATTGAAGGTAGAAGGGGATGACAGAGGATGAAATGGTTGGATAACGTCACCGACTCGATGGACATGAGTTTGAGCAAGCTCCGGGAGTTGGTGATGGACAGGGAGGCTTGGCATGCTGCAGTCCATGGGGTCGCAAAGAGTTGGTCACGACTGAGTGACTGAACTGAACTGAGCTTGGAGAACTTGGGCCAGAGTGTGGAGTCGTGGGGTCGTGGGCTTAGACCCCAGCAACAGGAAACACCAGTGTCACAAAGTCGTGGTACCAGGCTGGGCTGTAGCGGTGGGGTCGTGGGAGCCTCAGAGCCCAGACTCAGGGCCCAGCTGTGGCCCCCAGTGTGGAGGTGCCTTCCCTGGGGTGGGGGTGGGGGTGCGGCACAGTGGCAGGGAGGGCGGGGCTCACCAATATAGAGATCGCTTTCATCACTCTGGCCGCCGATGACCACGCGGCCGCAGCTCAGCAGGCCCCGGAGCCGCTGGAAATGCTTCTGGCTGATGATGCGGCCCAGGTCCGGGGACCTCTGGGGGTCGTTGCCATAGAAACGGGTGATGGCGCTCTGCAAGGCGGGCACCAGCTGCGCCTGCATCTCGGGACTGCACAGGACATAGTCGGGGGCCACGCAGGTCTGGCCGGCGTTGAAACAGCGAAAGAAGGCCACCCGGTTGGCCACGGTCTGGGGGTCGCAGTTGTCGTCCACGTAGCAGGGGTTCTTGCCTCCCAGCTCCAGCGTGACGGGCGTCAGGTGCTTGGCGGCAGCAGCCATGACAATCTTGCCAACTCGAGGGCTCCCTGGGGACATGGGATTTGACTCACCTGCTCTTGGCCGGATGGTTCAGGCACCACCTTCCTGGCTCCATCCTGGCTCACCCACTGGGGTCTGTCCCCGCCCTGCAGCCCCAGGACCGCACCCTGCCAGGCCCACCTGCCCCAGATGATTGCCATCAGGGATGCTCCACACCGCTGGCCATCGCCTCCTCCCTGCCCCGCCTTCTCCAGCCTCTTCTCCAACATCCCTCTTTCCCCAGGACACCAGCCGGGGCCCCCCTCACCCGTGAAGAAGATGTAGTCGAACTTGTGCTCCAGCAGCCGCCCCGTCTCCTCGGGCCCGCCCAGCACCACGGCAAAGCAGCTCTGCAAGGGGGCGGGAGGGATGCACGGCTCAGGGGACCCTGCAGGATCTCCCACTGGTGGGAGCGGGGATGTGGGACACAGGCTCACCCTCACCTGGTCCAGGTATCGGGGCAGCACCTTGGCCAGGACCTTCATCGTGCTCTTGCTGATCTCCGAAGGTTTCAGCACCACGCAGTTACCTGTGGGGCGGGGCGGGGCAGGGAGAGGGCGGGGCCATGTGTAGCCACGCCCATCTCCATTGGGTCCTCCGGCCTAGTGCAGCTGAGAGAGGTGCCCTATTGGCCCCGAGGCCACACAGCCCCAAGGATGGTGGCCAGACAGGAAGCAGGCCTTCTCAGCCACCTGGTGCCAGCTCCCTGCTCCTTCCTGGCTCTGGGGGAGGCTGGGAAGACAGGCAGGGGGCGTGAGGGTGGAGGTGTCCTCTCACCTGCAGAGAGGGCGCCCACCAGGGGCCCCAGGCTCAGGTTCAGGGGGTAGTTCCAGGGAGACAGGATGAGCACCAGGCCAAAGGGCTCCTTCCGGATGAAGACCGAGTCCAGCTGCGTCATCTGGGGTGTGGGACGGACAGTGAGGCCTCGCTAAGGATCACCCCAAAGCCCACCTCTCATAGCCCTCGACCTGCCTGTGCAGTGGAGTCCCCTCAAGGAGACCGCGGTCCCGAGAAAGTCAGTGACTCCCCCAGGGCCTGGGCCGGGCCGCCCTGGAGTTGTCCCACCTGGCCAGAGGTCTCACCAGGTTCTTGGCCCCTGGCTCGTCCTTCATCCAGGTGTGCAGGTTCCTGAGAGCGAAGTCGACCTGGTTCTGGCAGAGGATGAGCTCCGAAACTTCCGAATGAAAGGCCGTCTGTGGTGGAGGTGAGATTCAGGGGTTAGGCCTGGGCGGGGTCGGGAGGGGAGCGCATCTAGTGCTGGAGGTCCCCAAGAGTCCTCAGGGTAGACACGGAGACAGTCTCCAGGGTGAGCACAGCCAGCCCCTGGGAACTGCAGTGAGGAGCATGAGTCCTGGGCTCTGCCGCTTTCTGGCTGTGGGACCTTGGGCAAGTGACTTAACTCTCACGTGCCTCACTTTCCCCATCTGTGACATGGGACAGCAGTCAGACCTGCCTCACAGGTTTACTGTTGACGTAGAGCAGCTAGCAGCCCAGGGAAGACTCTGCTGAACCACAGGACTGAGCTGGGGATGCAGCTGGCTCTAGCCCCACCCCTGCCCTCCTCACCCACCCCTGCCCTCCTCCCCTCACCCCTGCCTGTCCTCACTCACCCCTGCCTGCTCTCACCCACCCCTGCCCTCCTCCCCTCACCCCTGCCCCACCCACCTTGTACAGGTCCTGAGCCAGCGCCTCCTGCAGAAGCTGCTTGTTCTCTTGCAGGAAGAGGCTCAGGCCCTTCAGCTGGGCGGCCCGGAACTTGGCCGGCCGCGTGCGCCCTGAGACGAAGGCCTCCCGCAGCCGCTGCAGGGTGTCTGCGAAGGGGTCCATCCTGCCGGGTGGGGGGCAACGTCGGTTGGGGTGCCCCCACCTCCACCACCCCTCCAAGGCCCCTACTCGCACCCACGTGGGCCCACGGACACCCTCACGGGGCCTCGAGGGGTTCTTTGCCTCAGAGACCACAGAACTTTGCAGTGGCAGAGGGGGAAACTGAGGTTGGGGTGTGCCGCAGGGCCCCGGAGCATGGGACTGTTCCCTGTGCCCTGGGGAGGTGGTCCTGGAACAAGGAGCAATGGGGTGGGCGGGGCATCCGTGGGAAGGCGCAGCTGACAGCCTGGAGCCTTGAGCCCATCTGGCCTTGATCTGACACCCAAGGGAACCCTGGCAGGGCTGGGAGGGGAGGGAGATGGGGCATGGGGGTGGGAAGAAGGAGCCCAGGAGGGCCTCTGAGGGGAAGTACCTGGACTTGGAGCAAGAAAGAGCTCTGAGCACCCCAACCAGGGCCCCAAAACCATACCATCGCCTGTGCCTCCAGGTCTCTCTATCTGAGTGTCTCTCTGTCTAAGTGTCTCTCTGCCCATGTCTGTGTGTGTTTCTCTGTGTCTGTCTGTGTCTCTCTTTTCTTCTGTGTGCCGATGTGAGCCATCTACCCTCAGGGTCCAGCAGCATCTCACAGGCCTGAGCCCAGGACCTCTGCCTCAGCACTGACCATGGAGTGAGGCAGGTTTCAGCGTCCCCACTGGGCACCCTGCACCTCCCCATCCTCCTCTCCCAGCCTCAGTCTCCTCATCTGGGGAGTGGGGACAGACTTCTTCGTGGGCGTGCACAGCACAGGCCTGGCCTGGGAACACCAGGGACATGGAAGTCCTGCTGGGTGGGAGGGGGAAGGCTGGCCATGTGGGTGAGGCCCCTCAGCAGGTGGGCAGCGGGAGTTCAGCTCTTAGGGGGAACCCAGGACCTGCCTGCTCCCACCTGTGGTTGGCAGGGCAGGTATCCTGGCCCTTTCTTGGGCTGGAAGGGGACCCGAGTTGTGCCCTCCCACAGCCAGGCCCGGGGTGGTCCTACCTAGACCCCTGTCCGTGCTCCAGATGGCAGAGGAACAGAGGGAGATCAGGAAGTCCCACTCAGGCTCAGGCTCGGAGCCAAGACGACCAGGGCCATTTCCTCCTGAGCGTGTCCCGGAGCAGCTGGGACTGCGGGGCCACCTCTGGCTACCCGCCCTGCCCACCCTCGGTCCAGGGTGGCCAGGAGCACTCTTAGGCCTTCAAGTTCCAGAGCTGCCCCAGAGGCGCCAGCATCACCCGCCCCACCCAGCTTTCCCTGATGGAGTTCTGGTGGCGCCTGGTCCCATCGGCCCAGCTCTGGCTTTGTCCGTGGCTCTCTAGAGCCTCTCTAGGGCTAAATACCTCCAGAATGAATCAGCCCAGGGACCACATCCTCAGGCCCACCCCACCATTGCCCAATCAAATGAGGAGGCAGATGGCTTGGTGGGGCTGAGGTCAGCCCTTGTTTAGGGTTAGGGTTTAGGGTTAGGGATAGCCCTAGGTTTAGCCCTCCTCATGGGGGCTACATAGCAGCTTCAGTCGTGGGTCCTGTGACTCCACAGTCCCTCCCCCACCGGCACCGAAGTGTGCTAGTTTTAACCACTGGATTCCCAGGGAAGTCCTGCCCTGTACTTTTTATTGACTTCTCAACAACATCTTTCAGTAGCTTCCAAATTTTCTACCATGAGAATGCAACACTCCCAAAATCAGAAATGAACAGTGAGTGTTGTTTTTACAAGGCACTGCCCCCTTTCCCTGTCCCAACCCCTCCAGCACTTCCTGAGCACAGCCCAGGTCACACCTGGCTGGCCCCTGTCTATCCACATTTTCCCTCTGCCTGGGGAGCCTCCACCCCCAGGCGTCACTGGGGTCTGAGGTGGGGGCATGGAGCGGGGGTCAGGGCAGCACGACCTCCCTGCGTTGAGCCAGGCCCCAGGCGCACGGACCCCCAGCCCTGGGGGCCCCACGGGGTCGGGATCCCATTTGTCTTCCCCACTCCCCCACCCTGTGCTGCTGGCCCGACCCCACATACCCTGGTGTGGACTCCGACCCTGGATCCTTTGCCGAACCTGGGCGCTTTGTGCCTGACATTCTGCCTCCAGATGTGCGCTCTCACCCTGCCTCTGCCCGCTGCCTGTGCAGCCCCCCGGATGCCCTGTGCCCACGTCTGGCGGTGGAGAGGCACCTGAGTGACAAATCACCAAACTGAAGCTCCAGCTGGTCTGGCCTCCTGCTGATTCACACACAGCTGGCCCCCGGAACAGGTTTGGCAACTCCAGGTGACTCCAGATGATGCTGTGATTTCTGGGAAGGACAGGCAGAAAGTCACCTGATTAAAAAAAAAAAAAGAAAGTTACCTGATTAAGGAGCAAAAGATAAGGTTGCTAAGTCACTAAGAGTCCAACTCTTTGCGACCCTGTGGACTGCAACCCCTCAGGCTCTTTTGTCCTCCACTATCTCCTGGAGTTTGCTCAAACTCATGTCCATTGAGTTGGTGATGCCATCCAGCCATCTCATCCTCTGTCGTCCCCTTCTCCTCCTGCCCTCAATCTCTCCCAGCATCAGGGTCTTTTCCAATGAGTCAGCTCTTTGCATCAGGTGGCCAAAGTATTGGAGCTTCAGCATCAGTCCTTCCAGTGAATATTCAGGGTTGACTTCCTTTAGGATTGACTGGTTGAATCTCCTTGCAGTCCAAGGGACTCTCAAGAGTCTTCTCCAGCACCACAGTTTGAAAGCATTTCAAACTTTGTCAGTGGGACCCTGGCAGCCTCCTCCAGGACGCCCTCAGCCAGCAGAGCTCTTCGAGTCACCCAGGTCCCCGCACCAGACCCTCATGTCTGTGCCTTCATTCCCACCCCGAAGGGCTCCTTCATTTGCGCTCTCCTCATGTGCCCGACTGGTATCCTCGGGGCAGAGGAAAGGGCCCTGGCAGCTGCAGAGAGAGCGTGGATGGGCCAGGGGCCCCTGTGGCCACAGGGTGTCACATCTTGTTCCTTGTTCCTCTCATTCTCCTATTTACTGTGTGATCCTAGGCAAGTTACTTGGGCTTCCCTGCTGGCTCAGATGGTAAAGATTCCCCCTACAATGCGGGAGACCTGTGTTTGATCCTTGGGTGGGAAAGATCCCCTGGAGAAGGGCATGGCAACCCACTCCAGTATTCTTGCCTGGAGAATTCCATGGACAGAGGAGCCTGGTGGGCTACAGTCATGGGGTTAGAAAGACAAAGTGAGTGAGTATACACACAGCACAGGCAAGTTGCTTAACCTCCCTGAGCCTCCCTGGGGCAACAACTGCAATTAGAGGATCTCATGATAAGATGAAAAAATAGATATAGATACCACGGCTCCTGACGCGAAATCAGTGCTCGTAAGTATTGGTTATTAACGTTTCCCCAGTCTTTCCAGAGCACCTGCTAGGTCCTAGGAAGCAGGAGAATGCACTCAGGCCCCACTGCTAATCCGTCTTGTGTGATTTGCCCCTGTCTGCCCTTCACTCCCAAGCCTGTCCCAAGAGATCAAGATCACTCCATGGCCGAGGGCTATGGAGAGCAGGTCCAGGCACAGCGTGAGAACCAGCTTGCACCCCAGGCAGGCGTGTGAGGTGCTCCTTGGCTGTGATGGGAACCAGGCCAGTGGGAGCCACGCAAGACACCAGAAGGGAAGTCAGGACTGGCAAGAAGAATCGAAGAGCCGGGGGGTTGGGTATGGTGGGGTGGGGGTACGGCCCGCCTCCTGGGAACCACCGGATTGTGCAATTCACCTCAAAGCTGTTAAAGCGAGACAAACCAAGGAATTCCCTGACGATTGGTGGCTAGGACTCCACGCTATCATGGCCAAGGGTGCGGGTTCAATCCCTGGCTGGGCAACTAAGTTCCCACAAGCCACACAGCCAAAAACAAGCAACAAAAAACTAAATGAACTAAACCACATTGAACTGAACCAACAAGAAGCCTGCATAGCCCACAAGCAAATGAAAGCATGTTCGGCCTCCACAGCAACTGAGAAATGCAAAGTGCAACAATGGCGAGATGCTCTGCAAATGCCTCGGATCAGTTTCCTGGGGCTGCACTGACCAACCACCACAGCAACGGCGGTGGGTGGAGACAGCAGGGTTACAATCTCCCAGTGCTGGAGGACGGAAGTTCGAAACCCATGTGTTGGTGGGGCTCCAGGGAAGGGGTGTCCTCCACTCCCGGGTCTAGCTTTTGCAACTGCTGGCCTTCCCCGGCTCTACACCTCCGTAGTTACGACAAACCAGAATGTCGCCAGACTCTGCCAAGTGTCCCTAGGGGAATGACATTGTCCCTAGTTCAGAGCCACCCCACTAAATGATTCTTGAAAACAGTTCTGTGACTTCCCTGGTGGTCCCGGGGTTAAGATCCGTGCTTCCAGTGCAAGCAGGGGGCAGGTTCGATCCCTGGTCAGGGAACTAAGATTCCTGCATGCTGTGCGGCATGGCACAGAAAATATTAATTTTTTAAAAATGGTCAAAGAATGTAAAAAAATAGTTCTCAGGGGGAAGAAAGGCTTAAAAGAAATTCTGCTGCTCCAGGGAAGCAAAGAATCGGTGATGGTTGAGGGGTGGGGTGGAGTAGAGAGGAGGAAGTCTGGGGTTACACTGGGTGCTTACAGGAATGATCCCCCTGATGAGAATGTCACAGGGGGTGACCCATGTGGATGGGGGGTGGGGTCTTGCAGAGTTTGGGTGGGGGGCAGTGTAGTTCCTGTGTTTTCCAGGAAGTGACTACCAGCTAGGGGAGGGGAAGGAGGGACTGGATGTGACAAACCTCAGGACAGAGCAGCAGACTCCAGACAACGATCTTCCAGTGAGACCTCCCAGACTTCTGTCTGAGTGGTGTCTCCCCAAACTCATATCTGTGTGCATGCGTGCTCAGTCGCGTCCAAGTCTATGTGACCCCCATGGACTGTAGCTCGCCAGGCTCCTCTGTCCATGGAATTCTCCAGGCAAGAATATTGGAGTGGGTTGCCATGCCCTCCTCCAGGGGATCTTCCTGACCCTGAGACTGAACTCACATCTGCTGCATTGGCAGGTGGGTTTCTTTGCCACTGAGTCACCTGGGAAGCCCTTAGGCAGGAAGGGGAGAGGGCCGAGTGGCTGGGTGCCCTGTGCAAAGGGTCCTCCTTGGGGAGGAAAGAAATAGCAGTGCCCAGGACTCCAGGACTCCAGTCTCAGTGGGACTCAACAGGTTAATTTGGGGACCCTCAAACTTGCCCTGGGGACCTGAAGATGCCAGGGTCCTGCTCTGGGCTTCTGCCCCGGCAGGTGTGGGATGGGCCCTGGCATCAGCACCTTGACTAGTTTCCAAATGATTGCGAATTTCAGATGGATTTCGAAAGTGGCACTGGGTTCCCTGGAGGAAACAAATGGTACCTCCCTGGTCATTCCTGGGAAAAGCTACCCGGTAAGTTTTGTGACAGATCCTGGGCCCCTGGCAGCCTCCCTTCTGGCTTTTCTGCAGGGAAGCTCCCCAGCTGGGAACCAACCCTGTCCAGAATGCCCAGAGTCTCAGTCTCCCCATCCACAGAATGGGGAGAGAGCAGCCAACGGTGACACCCATCTCACGAGGTCACTGGAAGGTCATTATGGGAGCGGGTTGGATGCTTCCAGAAACTTCAAAGCACTGCGGGCAGTGAGAGGCCTGAGGGGTGGGGGCAGGCGAGGTGTGGCAGGGAGCAGAGGCGGGGCCAGAGGCGCCTGCCTGCCCTTCACGTCATGGTGGAAGGGACAGCTGGGGGCTATGGTCCCAGGGCGGGCTTGAATCATAGTTTGCGAAAACTGTTCGAGAACCTTGACCCAGAGAAATGCGTGGTCTTGAGAGCTCAAGCTCTTAACCACGCTAAACTTCAGGATATGGAGAACTCTAGCATCTGGGGTGCAAACGGTCTTCTTTTTTTCTTTATACCTTATGTAATATGTCTAGCATACAGAAAATACACAGGATAACACACGACCATTCACACACACACACCACCCAGCCTCATCAGATCGTAATGTTTGCTGTGTGTTTATAACTTTGTGAGCAGCGGCGTCCTCTACTGTCATTGAACGTTTCATAGAGTTGGTGGCTCAGATGGTAAAGAATCTGCCTGCAATGCGGGGGACACTGGTTCAATCCCCGGTCTGGGAAGATCCCACACGCTGTGGAGCAGCTAAACCCACGAGCCACAACTACTGAAGCCTAGAGTGTGCCTAGAATGTGCCTAGAGCCATGCGCTGCAGCACGAGAGGCCACCGCAAAAAGAAGCCCGAGCACCACAAAAAACAGTAGCCCCTGCTTGCCACAGCTTAGGAAAGCCTTCTCACAGCAATGAAGACCTAGTGCAGCCTAAATAAATTTTTTTTAAAAAGTAATGCAATTTGTATTTGCTGATGATATGATTGTATATATAAACAAATTCCAAAGAAGGTGAATTCCCTGGTGATCCAGTGATTAGGGCTCCACTCTCTCACTGCCAAGAGCCTGGGTTTGATCCCTGGTCAGGGAACTAAAATCCCACAACCCATGTGGTATGGTTAAAAAAAAAAAAAAAAAAACCCAAAGAACACACACACACATACTACTAGAGCTAATAAACATTTGGCAAAGTTACAGGATATAAAATCAACACTCAAAAATCAGCTGTGTTTCTATACACTAGCAGTGAACAATCTGAAAAGGAAATTTAAAAAACAATTCTGTTTACAATATCATCCAAAAGAATAAAATACCTAGGAATAAATTTAACCAAGGAAGGGGAAATTTTTTTACACTGAACTGCAAAACACTGCAGAAAGAAATTAAAGAATATATAAATGAGTGGAAAGATAGCCCATGTTCATGGATTGGAAAACTTAATATTTTTAAAAGTATAATTTTAACTTTACTTTTTTCCAGAGGGAAGTTTTTCTTTGGTCATTAAGGATTTAGCTCCCCACTTGGTATTTGGCAAAGGTCATAGGGCCTGGAAAATCCCATGGAAGGAGGAGCCTGGTAGGCTGCAGTCCATGGGGTCGCTAAGAGTCAGACTCGACTGAGTAATTTCACTTTCGCTTTTCACTTTCATGCATTGGAGAAGGAAATGGCAACCCTCTCCAGTGTTCTTGCCTGGAGAATCCCAGGGATGGGGGAGCCTGGTGGGCTGCCGTCTATGGGGTCGCACAGAGTCGGACACCACTGAAGTGACTTAGCAGCATCGGGCGGCACCCCCCATTCTAAATTGGGGTGGGGGTGTTCAGTCCTTCCAGGCTTCACGAGAAGGGTTCCTAACTACTTTGCTATGAATGGTACAACTCACACAGTATTGTAGTTTCACATACAGCTTGGGAGGCACACAGGTATTGAAGACATTTGCTTCAGAAATGTCCTTGATGGCCGCAGCCTCTGTTGTGTTTTGAATGATGAACTTCTTAATGGCCTTGTCCTTGAGCACACACTGGGCACAGCTGGCGCCATGGGTATGCTGCACGTGGCCACAGCCCTTTTTGGCATGACTATTGTTCTTATTTTTTTCTTGGTCACCTTGGAAGTGAAGGCCTGAGAGATGAAAAACGGAATAATGTTTAATATGGCAATGCTCCTCAAAGTGATCTATGATACAATGTAATCTCTATTAAAACTCTAATGTTTTGTATAAATGGAAAAGCCCATCTTCATATGTAATTGTATATTCCAACTCTCATTTTTTAAATAGCCAAAAATGTATGTAAAAAGAAAAACAAAGTTGGAGGCCTTACATTTCCTGATGTGTGAACTTATTACAAACTATAGTAATCAAAGACATTTTGCTTAAGGACTGACAGATAGACCAATAACATAGCATTGAGAGTCTAGAAACAAACCCAAATATCAACGGCCAGTTGATTTCTAACAAGGATGCCAAGATCATCCAGTATGGAAAGAAAGAAGGCAAGAGTACTGGAATGGGCTTCCATTCCCTCTTCCAGGGAATCTTCCCCATCCCAGGATCAAGCCTGGGTCTCCCGCATTGCAGGAAGATTCTTTATCAACTGAGCCACTAGGGAAGCTATGGAAAGAATAGCCTCTTCAACAAATGGTGTGTGGACACCAGGCTAACCACATACCAAATAAGTTGAATACCTACTTCAGTCCATATTCAAAACTTAACTCAGTGTGTTATACAACCTAGTATAGGAGCTAAAACAAATAAAACTCTTAGAAAAAGTAGGAGTGAATCTTCACGTCCTTGGATTTCACGATGGATTCTTAAATATGACACCAAAAGCATGAACAACAAAAGAGCAAATAGATAAATCGGGATTTACAAAAATCTAAAACTTTCATGCATCAAAGGACATTATTAAGAAAGTAAAAAGACAACCTACAGAATGTGAGAAAATATTTGCAATATAATCTGGTAAGGGTTATGTATCTAGAATATATAAAGAAGTCTCACAACTCAGCAACAAGAAGCAAAAAACCCAATTTAAATATGAGCAAAGTACCTGAATAGCAAAGTACCTATCTCCAAAGAAGATAGACAAATGATCAAAAAGCACATGAAAAGATGTCCAGTCTCACTGACCATTATGGAATTTCAAGTCAAAACCACAATAAGGTACCACTTTATATCCACTAGGGTAGCTATAATGAAATGACAACTCCAAAAAACCCATAAAACCAGAAAATAACAAGTCTTGGTAAGAGTGTACAGACATTAGAATTTCCGTACACTGCTGGTGAGACTGTCAGATGACGCCTCTGCTTTGGAAATGAGTTTGGCAGTTACTCAAAAAGTTTAGCGTAGGTACCACATGACTGGAGAAGGCAATGGCACCCCACTCCAGTACTCTTGCCTGGAAAATCCCATGGACGGAGGAGCCTGGTAGGCTGCGGTCCATGGGGTCGCTAAGAGTCA
The DNA here is from genome assembly GCF_027580195.1 of Bos mutus. NCBI lineage: Eukaryota > Metazoa > Chordata > Mammalia > Artiodactyla > Bovidae > Bos > Bos mutus. The sequence goes on along the minus strand of NC_091638.1, from coordinate 66,262,111 downwards.
GACACGACTGAGCGACTTCACTTTCACTTTTCACTTTCATGCATTGGAGGAGGAAATGGCAACCCACTCCTGTTCTTGCCTGGAGAATCCCAGGGATGGTGGGGCCTGGTGAGCTGCTGTCTATGGGGTCACACAGAGTCGGACACGACCGAAGTGACTTAGCCGCAGCAGCAGCAGGTGTAAATACTTCCCCAAATTGAAAACAGGTGTTCAAACAAATATTTGTTCATGAATGTTCACAGAAGGATTATTCACAACAGCCAAAATGTGGAGACAACCCAAATGTCCATCAGTAGATGAATGGATAAACGGATAGGGTATATCCATACAGTGGAATATTATTCCACCTTAGAAAGGAATGTGAACCTAAAACAACTCTAACAAATAGTCTATTTTTTAAAAAATGAAGTTCCTTATACATGTGCTACAATATGGATGGAACTTGAAAACATTAGGTTAAGTGGAAAAAGAGAAACCGACATCAAAGGGAACACGTTGAATGATTTGTTTTACATGAAATGTCTAGAAGAGGCAAATCCATAGAGACAAGAAGCAGACTGGTGGCTGCCAAGGTCTGGGGGCAGGAAAAATGGGGAATGATTGCTTTGTGGATACAGGTACATGTTTCATCTTGTGGTGATGAAAAAGCTTTGAAACTAGAGAGAGAGAGGTGTTGATTACATAATATGCCAAGTGCAGAAAATGCCACTGAACTTTAACATGGTGAGTTTTGTGTTATTCGAATTTCACTTCCACAAAAGTAAAGGTTATTATTCCACCTGCTCATGCTCTTTTTGGTTCTTCTCTTGTTTACTCTGATGAAGCCAGCTGCCTATGGAAAGGCCCACACGGCAGAAACTGTAGGCAGCCTCCGTCAATAGCCAGTGAGGAGCTGAGACCCTCAACCTAACCGCCTTCAAGGAACCACAGCCAGCCAATGGCCAGGGGAGGGAGCTTGGAAGTGGGTCCTTTCCCATCAGAGCCCTGAGATGACTGAAATCTGGCCGATGCCTTGGCTGTAGTCTTATAATCTCAGTACAGGATAGCTGCCACAGGCATTCCTGCTCAAAGAGCAAGAAAAAGGGAGGCACAGTGGGCCGGGCTGGTCCAAAGCAGTTCTGAAATCCAGCCAGGAACACGTGGGAAGTTCTTTGACCGGATTCCAAGGTTTGGAAAGAATGCTGCAAGGCTCACGGCTCTGATCTCTGGGTCCTGGTCATCTGAGTCTTTCCTTTCTCATAAAAGCGAGCATGTGTTTGCAGCCGAGTGGTTTCCTCAGTCTGCTTCCTGCCGGTAGAATCTGACGGACTGGGAGGGGGCATTCTGATGGCCTTTTTTGTTTTTGCATTGTCTGTGTCCTTTCAGTCCAAGCTGGCGAACTTTGTCATAAACCTTGTGGGAATTCTGTGACTCTCGCTGAAGTTCAGTGCGTGTGATGAAAGGTGCCCCTACAGGTCTTTCTGAAGTAAGTCCTACTCTGTGGTTGGACAGCATCATGGATTAAACAGACATGCGTATGAGCAAACTCCGGGAGATTATGAAGGACAGGGGAGCCTGGCGTGCTGCAGTCCATGGGGTCGCAGAGGGTCAGACAGGGCTGAGCCACTGAACAACAACAAATCGTGAGCTCCAGCTGAGCTCCCCAGGTAACCTGTGCCCACAGGCCCTCAGTCACAGGTAGTGATCCCCAGAACCCAGGTGTGATATTTTATTGATGACACTTTCCACATAAATGTCCAAATGGCTTTTTTTTTTTTTTCGGTTGTGCCACATGGCTTGTGGAATCTTAGTTCCCCGACCAGGGATTGAACCCAGGCCCTCAGCAGTGAAAACTTGGTGTCCTAACCGCTGGGCCGCCGAGGAAATTCCCTGCACTTATGTCTTGGGCCAGGAAAGTGGGCCACAGAAGCCTCCTTGCTACAGTAAAGATGACATCTCTAGTGTGAAGTCAGACCTGGGTCTTCTGGCGTAGTCTCAACCCCTCCCCACCTCCACCCTCAGCCTTGGTCCCTTCCCAGGACCGTGATGCTCTGGGAGGCCATTCTTGTTTCAGAGTCATTACCAGTTTGGGGTCCCCTAAACAACAGCAACCCACTCCAATATGCTTGCCTGGCGAATCCCATGGACAGAGGAACCTGGTGGGCCACAGACCACGGGGTTGCAAAGAGTCGAACATGACTGAGCGATAACACAGGAGAAGAGTAACCAAGACGGCTTCACTGAGAGCAGCAGTTCCACCCCTCCTGGGTCCTCCCTGAGCAGCACGGGCCTCTCAGCCAGCCGAAGTGGGCGCTACCATCAGCGCCAGAGCAGGACCCTGACCAGCCAGGACCACAGCCACACTGCTCCTGACCCCAGAGCTGTGCTGCTGGGTTTGCCAACTGTAAAAACAAAACCACGACATGTATTGCCTCATGACCAGTAACATGTAACACAAAGGGATTCAGCCTGTGCCAAATCGTCCAGCTTCAACAACTCTCATAAGATCCCGCCTTCTCATAAAAAAAGGCTCATCTCTTGAACAAGATACTCGGGAGAATGTCCACATTTGCAAACTTGCATTTAGATTGACCCTCTGCAATGCAGGAGACCCTGCTTCAATTCCTGAGTTGGGAAGATCTGCTGGAGAAGGGATAGGCTCCCCACTCCAGTATTCTTGGGCTTCCCTGAGGCCTCAGCTGATAAAGAATCCGCCCACAATGTGGGAGACCTGGGTTCGATCCCTGGGTTGGGAAGATCCCCTGGAGAAGGGAAGGACTATGCCAGTATTCTGGCTTGGAGAATTCCATGGACTGTATAGTCCATGGGTCCCAAAGAATTGGACATGACTGAGCGACTTTCACTTTTCTGAATATAAACTCTAAAACCCTCTAAAGAGCAACCTTTACTTTTGTATCCTGCCAATGTAGATCTACCTCAGTTGCAGAATTTATCAAATTTTATTTTTTGGCCATGCCATATGGGATGCCATGGCATGTGGGATCTTAGTTCCCCGACTAGAGATTGAACCTACACGCCCTAGAAAGCACAGAATCTTAACGACTGGACTGCCAGGGATGTCCCCAAACCCAGTTTGCTTCTGATTCAGCATCTCTAGATGACTCTAGAAGGAGACTTTCAAGCTCTCTCGTCTGCTATTGAGAAGATAGTTAAAATCTTACACTATGGAGTCTTGGAATCATATAATTTTTAAAATTACCCAAAGGCAGATTGACACAGAATCACAGAAGCCAAGACCATGATGCTGAGTCTGACTTTCCACTTTGGAGTCCAGATGGCCACCCGGTCCCCTTATCCAGAGGTGACAGAGACATCAATAGTGTACTTTACAACCAGACCTGGAGCTGCCAAGGGATGGAGCATCCACATCTGATGGCTTAATTAGGTGTCCCTGTAAGAGCTGGCCTGCTGGGGCTTGCTGCCGTGACAGTAATCCTGTTTTTTCTGGGTGTGAATGTGTGTGTGTTGCTTGTCATGGGTGTGGCCTGTTCCATGTGTCTGTCTGTGGGTCTTGTCCATGTGTCAGGAACAGTAAGAGGGGGTGTGGAGTCTTCTGATGGGGAGCCTACCCCCCTGCAAAGGATGTCATTGAAAGTCATGCTCCCTCTCAGGTGGCCGCTCTGCGTGCCTGGGCTCATCCCTGGAAATGACTTGGAACTGTGACCAGCTGTAGAACCATTGTCTTCCCCTCCCCTCGCTTGCCTGGCATGCCCAGATGCCCACACTTTCCCAAATGATGCCCTGCCCTGCTTATGGCTCAAGCATCTGGTTGCCCAGTTCTGTCTGGAATTTGGCTGGAATCCTGCCAGAAGGAGGTCAGCATATCTGCCATCAGAGAACACTGCCTTCCGTGCCAGATGCTGTTGGGAACGGGGAGGACAGAGTGCTAGTCACCCCGCATGACTCAGTCTGGGTCTGATTGTCATTGAAAGTCTGTGTATGAGGCAGGCAGTTTTCAGCCCCTTCATCTGTCTGAGTCTAGAGATCACCTGTTGGGGAGGCTGTGGAGAGGTGTGGGCCTTGCTGCCTCCCATAAAGGCAGGATCCTCGAATCTGCCAAAAGCAACTTGGTGACTAGTTTACACTGGTTCAGAGCAGGGCCTGGGGCATCACAGACCATAGGTTTAATCTCCATCCCCAGGCTGGGGCCAGAAAAGATGCTTCAGTTCTCTGGACAAGGCAGGAGGGGGGCCCAGGGTCCAACGAGGGCCTCCCTGTAGGTAACTCTGTGCCAGCCCTCTGCTAACACAGAGCTGCCCAAGTGTTCCCTGGTCCTGAAACCCTCAGTGTCTCAGTAATTTATTCATGGTGCTCCTAAGCCAAAAGAAATATCTAGCTGTTCTATTTGTGAATTATTTTAGGTCCAATCAATAAGTATGTATGTTCTAATAACTTAATAGTCACTTGGAAAATATATTGAATAATACACAGCAATAGAAAGGAAAAAAAATGGTATTTTTATTTCCTTCTCTAATAACCACTGGGCTTCCCTGATAGCTCAGTGGTAAAGAATTCACCTACAATGTAGGAGACACATGCAGGAGACTCGGGTTCGAGTCCTGGGTTGGGAAGATCTCCTGGAGAAAGAAATGGCAACCCACTCCAGTATTCTTACCTGCAAAATCCCATGGACAGAGGAGCCTGGTGGGCTACAGTCCATGGGGTCCCACAAGAGTTGGATACCACGTAATGACTTGACAACAATAACCACCGTGATTTAAAACTGGCTATGTGCACCGGCCAGCTTCTCAAACCTGGAATCAGATGGGACACCCCCGGTCTCATTTCTTGTTCCATGGTCACGTCCATTTTTTATCCCGAAACCACAGGAAACCCACCTTATCAAAGATATGACATGAAAGGATTTGTGGTGTCATCTAACACTGAAATTGTGAACCAACTGAACCTGTTAATTTGCTCAGAGCAGGGAGATGTCCACATTTTAGACAATTTAAAATATCCTCTGTGCCCTTGTGAGTCTCCTACAGGCTCTGGGGACCTTGGTGCCACCACAGATACAGTTTACAGAGGAGGAAAGTGGCTCAGACGGGCTGACCCCCTGTCTGAGGTCAAGAGCCTGGCTCCAGGGCTCGCTGAGGTTCCTGGAACCAAACTCAAGTGCGGGCTGCGGGAGGCAGAGAAGAGAGGGCCATAGTGGGTGGAAGAAGCTAGGAGACTGATGCTGAGGTGGGTGTGGACAAGGGTCTGGGAGTCAGCCGGGGTGGATGTGGTGTGAGGAGGAATGCTTTGGCTCCAGCATTGCTGGTACCGATCTCCTGGGGTGCAGCTGGGGGCTCTAGGACCCTCCTGTGGTCCCCTTGCCTCTCCTCACAGTAGGATCTTGGTTGCCTCTCCCCACAGTGGTGGGCGACCTCGGGGGATAGGGGGCCTCCCATCCCTCATGGACATCACAAAGTAGGCTGTCACCCCGGAAGATCAGCAGCCAAGTTTAGCTGGGCTCAGACATCAATGCCCCAGGCCCATACTAGACACGGGGTGACCCGCGCACGGCGCAGAAATGGACTTGGCCCCAAAAGGAATCCCTTGGGGAGCTGTGGGCAGAAGCGGCCCAAGGGGTAAGGAAAGGATGGGGGTGGAACAGGAGGGCTGGGTATGCTAGAGGAGGGGGCAGAGGGACCTGGGCTGTGGGACTCCATCCTCTCCTCTAGCCCAACGCGGGGCTTGCTGCCCCCATCACACTCCCCTGAGGTCCCTACTGACGACCCCCAGGCGCCTCTTTGTCCTGAGTGGGTGGGGTGGAACTGGCAAAAGCCGGCGGCTGTGGGCAGAGGCGGTACCTCCAGGAGCGGGAACAGCCTGGTAAGCAGGGCTTAGGGGACCCTCCCTCCCCAATCTCAGTTCAAGGCAGGCGACCCCAATGCCCCAGTCGGCTGGGTCACCCGGCCACACACGCCGGGCCATCTCCGCTCACCCACGACACGCTTCCCAATCAGGATAATACAAAAATCTCTTTATTGCCCATTCTCTTAAAATCGTCGTACACCTCGGCGGACCATGGGGAAGGATGTGCAAAGCAGGCGACACATCGATCAGCCCAGTTCTGGAGCCGGGAGCTGGGGCGGGACTGCGGGGTCCCTGCCCCGGGGCTGGGGCCGGGGAGTGGGTCGTGGAGAGCGGCCCCTAAGGTCGGAGGATGGTTTCCGCTGTGCGGTCTCTTGAACCCTGGGCCTGGCGGAGGGGTCTCGAGGACCCAGTCCGCCTTGGAAGAGGCTGCGGGGAGGATCCCAAGCTCCAGGTGGCCAGGCTCTGGGAGGGGCGTTCCTGAACCCGGGGCGGGGCAAGCAGAGGGTCCTTCCGGAAATTGGCGCGCAGAATCAGAGGGACCCCGACCTGAGACGCGTTAAACCTAGGCCGGAGATCACGCTTGGCCCTTCACTGCTCCTCCGGCCCATCGCCTCCCTGAGCCTGTTCGTAGGGACAGGGCCGGCGGTAGAGAACGGCTGGTTCCGGGCCGGGTCGTGGCCACGCGGGCGGCGCCTCCTCCTCCGCGCAGTCCCCCCGGCCGCCACCTCCGCAGCCGCCGCGCTCGCCCTCCGCTTCGCTCTCGTCGGAGTTGTCCTCCTCCAGGTAGCGGTAGCCTCGCACTTTGTGTTGGGGCCGCGGGATGCGGGGCTGGCGTGGGACCACGCCTCGCCGCAGCTTCTGCTCCATCCACAGGTACGAGGCCGCGGACGCCACCAGCGTCACCAGCAGCACCGTCAGCTTAGCCTGGGCCAACAGGGGTTAAATGCAGGGGACCCGCGGCCGCCGGCCCCGCCCCTCGCCCGGATAGGCACGCCGCAGCTCCTCGGCTGCCCTTCCCTCCTCCTGGGGGCCAGCCAAGCTCTGGGTACCGTCCTGCCGGCAAGGCCCAAACCCCAGCTCTGTCCCTTATGGCCACCCTACTTCTCAGGGCCTCGGTTTCCCTTCCTGTAATGATAATCCTTTTGCCTCCCGGGGTACTACAGAGTTTGACTGTAACAGGCAGTCAGAAATAATTTTACATTATAAGGCAGTACATTCACACATATTCACAGGCATACTCCCTGCTATTCTCTATTCTGTCATTAAAAAAAAAAAGTTGGCCAGGGATTTCCCTGATAGTCCAGTGGCTAAGACTCTGTGCTCCCAATGCAAGGGGCCCAGGTTCAATCCCTGGCCAGGGAACTAGATCTCACATGCTCCAACTAAGATCCTGTGTGCTGTAACTAAGACCCAGTGCAGCCAAATAAGTATTTTTTTAAATTGTTTTTAAAGTTGGCCAGGACCCTTGAGGGTCAAGAAGGGAGAGGGACCTTCAGCATCCAGCTCAGAGCCCAACATCTAGTGAACAGGTGACCAAACAACCCACCAGGCAGCTGGGATGTGCCCACAAGGAGAGGGCAAACTATGAACCCTTTCAGACACGGGTAAACTGAGGCTGGCAGGAGGTGCAGTAAGTAACAAGCCAGTGATGGGTGTGGGGCCAACCAGTGGGCTTTGCCCAGGGCCTAGCCCTTGGACCCAGAATGCCTTTCAGGGTCTGTGAGGCCAGGGTGGGCACTCAAAAGTATCTGTTGTCTAGGGGGGTCGAGTAGGGATGGCCCTTACCTTCATGGGCAGGCTTGAGCCCAAGTAGACGGTGAAGATGGCCACAGCCTGCCACCAGTGATAGATGGTGAAGATGAAGTCTTGCCTCTCCTTGTCCTCATACAGGATTCCCAGGAGTGCTGCAGACAGGGCAGGGCAGAGAGGGGAGAGGGGCCAGGTGGGGCCCAGAGCTGCGGATCTCCCTCTGGGGACCCCCAGACGCCCTGCGCTGGTCCTAACCCTTGGCAAGAGCGCTTAGAAAGCTGTTGTAAACCGGTCCTGGCTTGCCCCCTAGTGGTTCGTTGTTGTTCAGTCGCTCAGTCGGCTCCAACGCTGCGATCCCATGGACTGCAGCACTCCAGGCTTCCCTGTCCTTCACTATCTCCCGGAGTTTGCTGAAACTCATGTCCATTGAGCCAGTGATGCTAACTAACCATTTCATCCTCTGTTGACCCCTTTTCCTTTTGCCTTCAATCTTTCCAAGCATCAGGGACTTTTCCGGTGAGCCCCCTAATGGACACATCCTGGTTATTTTTCTGGGATGCAATGGACCTGCTCTGGGGCACAGACCTTGATATGTTTCCAGTGTTTTGGATACTATGCCAAGGTGGACCCTGCCCCCTAGTATGAAATAAGGCCTCCCCAGTGTTTTTTTTACATGGTCTCTAAGAGGTGTCCAATACTTTGGCCACCTGATGCGAAGAACTGACTCATTGGAAAAGATCCTGATGCTGGGAAAGATTGAAGGTGGGAGGAGAAGGGGATGACAGAGGATGAGATGGTTGGATGGCATCACCAACTCAATGGACATGAGTTTGAGTAAACTCCGGGAGTTGGTGATGGACAGGGAGGCCTGGCGTGCTGCAGTCCATGGAGTTACAGAGTCAGACACGACTGAGCAACTGAACTGAACTGAACTGAAGAGGTGTCCATAGAGCCCCATACTCAGCTCATGGAACCACACAATGTCACCCTGAATCCCATGCCTGCCCTGGAAATCGACAGGATGTCCATGCAGGTGACTCAGTACCTGCTTTGAGGGTGTCCACAGCCCCCATCTGTCCCTGCAGTGTCCATGGACTTCCCCCCCGCAACATAGGGATCCCCACCTGCCCTCAGCAAGTGCACAGGCCCCATGACAGCCCTCCAGGGTGTCCATCGCCCCTAAGTTTGTCCCTGGGATGTCTGTGCTTCCCACAACTGCCCCAAGGAGCCCCTGGATCCCCTGTCCAGCTACCCAGAGCCCACGGCTATACTCACTGCTGATCCCAGTCTTGTTGAGGGCACTGCCCACACCCCAGAGCACGGCTACTGTGTAGAGGATCCAGATGTGCTGCAGGGTCCGGGGCTTGGGAGCCCAGAAGAAGAGGCTGAGAGTGAGCAGCAGGTGCAGTCCAGCCCCGGCCACCAGGGGCACCGGGCGTGGCAGCCACAGCCCCAGCAGGCCCAGGGCCGAGGAGGCCGAGGCACCCAGGCTATAAGCCACAAGGAGGTATGCCAGGCGTTCCAGCCCCACCGAGCACACGCCGTAGCCCTAGGGGGAAAGGGGTGAGGTTGGTGGTCAGCTGGCCCAGGCTCTTTGACTCACATCACGCCACATCCTACCCTCTCAACGGCCACCACAGGGCCAACTTCCTCCAAAGCTCTTGGGAAGATTCCTTAGTGACAGACCATGAGAAAATGCTTGGACAGTGGCCCCGGACACCAAGGTTGGAACCCACGTGGAACCAAACACTTTCTGAGCACGGTTCTGTCTCAACTGGAAGTGAGTCATTAGACACTTCACAAATGAGGAAGCAGGTTGGGAGAGGTGAAAGTAACTTTCCCAAGGTACAGGGGGATTGAGGGAGAGAGGCAAAAGGAGAGGGGGGGAAATATCTGGGCCTACAATTGTCCCTCGGTGTCTGCAGGGGGTTGGTCCAGGACTCTGCAGACACCCTCTGTGGATGCTTAAATCCCTTCTATAAAATGGGGCAGTGCTGTGGGCCCTCTGGATTTGTGAATGCGGAGGGCCAACTGTGTTTTTATTACACATACTTATAAATTCGAAATTTGAAAAGACCCTGATGCTGGGAAAGATTGAAGGCAGGAGGAGAAGGGGACGACAGCGGATGAAATGGTTGGATGGCATCACCGACTCAATGGACATGAGTTTGGGTAAACTCCAGGAGTTGGCGATGGACAGGGAGGCCTGGCGTGCTGCAGTCCATGGGGTCACAAAGAGCGGACACGGCTGAGCAACTGAACTGAACTGAACTGATAAATTCGAAACCTATTTGTTGTTGTTTATCCGAAACTCAAATTTAACGGGATGTCGTGGACTTTATCTGGCTTTACCCTCTGCAGGCTGCACTTACCAGCGCGAGACCAGTGCAGGCAAAGAGCACCTCGAAGCCGCTGTAGATGAAAAAGGGCACGAGGTGGCGCAGGCGGAAGTCGCGCACGTGCTTGAAGGGCAGCTGGAAGATGTTGCCCCAGCCCACGCTGCGCAGGTCGATCTCCTCCGTGGGCCGGTATGCGGCTCCGCACAGGCCCAGCACCTGCGGGCCAGGAGGTGAGGGAGGGGCGGGCCGCCGGGAGCCTTGGCTCCGCCCCTTGAACTCGGCCCCGCCCCTCAGCCCAGCCCCGCCCCCGGCAAATCCCAGGACGGGCCTTCTGGCCCCGCCCCCAGGTTGAAGCCACACCTCGGGCCCTCGCCCCGCCCCCCATTCCCCCCACCTCTGGTTCCGCCCGGTGTCACAACCAGTCCTCCAGGACCCTGTCTCCAGCTCGACCCCGGATCTGGCCTGGACCCTCTCTCACTGGCCTCTGGCATTCCAACTCCTCTCTCAGTCCACAGGCATCGGCCACGCCTCCGAGCCTCAAGCCCAGCGCATAGGCTCAGGTCCCCTCCCGAGGACTTAGCCCTGACTCCAGACCAGACGAAGCCGCCTCTCTCCCCGCCAAGGGCCCCACACCTGACCCTGCCACACCCCCACCCCGGGCCGCACCAGCAGCATGGCCAGGAAGGCCACCGCCATGAGCACGCTCTCCACCACAATGAGGTTTCGGCTCCGCGGTAGCGTTCGCAGAACCGTCTTGTTGAAGCCGAGGAGGATGCCCTGGCTGTTAGTGCCTGAGAAAGGGGAAGGGGGCGGGGGGGGGGGGCGATGCATCGTGAGGCAGGGAGCAGGGCACACTGGCAACTCAGCCATAAAGAAATGAGACCAAGCAGATGGGTGAGGGGAGGATTAGAGGGGTGGCTGAGGATCCGTGCCTGCAAAGGCAGAGTTCCTCGGGAAAGCCCTTTGGAGGTGAGGGCCAAGGGGGCTGAAAGTACCTCTCCCCAGGTTGCCAGCCCACCTCCCACCTCCATACATCTCCCTGCATTGAGGGTATACTTGATCCTGAGATTCCACAGGCAGCCTCAGCCCAGATGGACCTCCTCTAGGCAGCCTTCCCGGATGCACCCTACCCTGACCCCAGGTTGAGTCAGATGTCCTAAGAACAAGGCCCTTTGCTTTTCCCAATCACCAGAGCTGTGATGGCAGGCTCTCAGCTCTGGTTCCTGTGAGCAAGGGCATCCTTTCTGCCCTTGAGGGCCCAGTGTCTGCCGGGTGACTTAGCAGGGGAGGCAAGCAGACCTTAGGGAACCCACCCCCCTGAGCACTAACCACAGTTCTGCACGTTGAACAGCGTGTGGTTCAGGTCATAAAGGTAGTGGTTCAGGAAGTAGATCATGGGCAGCTGGGCGCAGGCGAAGCTCAGCTGTGGGCAGGAGAGTGGTGTGGGTCAGGTGCGGGGCATGGAACCAGGTGGAGAGGACAGACACCATCTGGGAGGGGTCTGGGCACAGTCTTGGGAGGACACGGGCCCTCCCATCTCTGGGGGGCAGTCCAATGGTGGGGGTGCCCGATGCAGGAGGACTTCCTCCTGGTCAGCACCATGGACAGTGAGGTGATGAGGTCTCTGTCACTAGAGGTAAGCAAGCAAGGGTTGGCCTAAGAAAGGGCAGTGGACTAGAGGGCTGGAAAGACTGGGATGGGCTGCAATATGTGATTCTGGGCCTGTAATAGCCTGCCTCCAGGGTCCCCATGCATGGCACTCACGTGGAAGAAGCTGTAGAAGATGGCTTGAAAGACCAGGAGGTAGGGTGCATGGGAGCCCCGTGGTGGGCGCTGCTGGGGGCCCTGCTCATCCTGCTCCTTGTAGTGGGAGTACTCGTAGTATTTCTGGGCCATCCTGGACCACAAAGGAGAGAAGGCTCTCCCCAGCCCTACGTCAGCCAGCCGGGTAGCACCCAGGCATATGTGCTACCCGGCCTGTGTCCCACCAATGGGGAAACTGAGGCCCAGAGGGCAAATAAGGCTGGCCTAAGGTCCCCCAGCTGAGGTGGACAATACAACTCTGTTGGGTCCCCGGTCTTCTACCCTGCTGTCCACCAGACTCACCTGGTGATGTAGTTGCCCATGGAGGCCCAAAGAGGCACAATGGCCATGCCCAGGGCCACAGCTGAGGGCACAAGCGTGTAGTAGCGCTCCCAGTAGTTGGTGGAGACGAAGAGGGCGTAGATGCCCACAGCCAGGAACATCATCCACTTGGTGCCAAAGAACCTGCAAGTGGGAGGAAGGATGCTGGCACCACAGGCTACCCAGAGGGCTTCAGCCCAAAACCACAGGGCCACAACTCTGGGTCTCAGCTCCTGAGGCTGGCTGAGGTGGGGAGAGATCCCTGGCCTTGGAATCGAGGGACCTGAACTAGAGTCTCAGAGATACGGACTTGCTGGTGGCCTCAGGTGAGCCACTGTAACCACACAGATGTAATGTGCGCCGTGCCCCAGCTGCAAGCTTCTCATGGCCACTGCAGGGATGGAGGAGATAAAGCGGGGAGAGGGTGTCAGGAGACAGTGGCCCTTGGACACAAGAAGCCCTCATCTGTGTTCTGGGCTGACTACCGAGGCCCCTCCTCTACCCACATGCAGGACCCAAGCGGATGTCCGAGGAACTTGTCCCAGGAAACTGGGTGGAGGAAACTGAGGACCACGGAGAGAGCCCTGGCGCCCCATCCCCTCTGCACTTTGCCCTTTCAGTCCAGCGTGGTCAGTTGGGAAGTTTCCTCTTCACTGGCTCCTAGAACATCAGCCTCACTGGCTCTTGGAAAATGTCACATCATATTAGGAAGGGGTTGACAAAGGACAGGACAAGGGCCCACTCAGGGCGCGGAGGCTGATCAGGTTAGACACCACCCTTCTGATCCCGGGATTAGCTTTGTTTTGGTTTTTGTGTGTTTGTTTTGAGTATTTGTGCTCATTATTTCCTTTATCTGAGTTTCCAGCAAGCTCAAAGTTCAGTGACTCTGATTTTCTGATACAATTGCTTTCTCTTCTACAACAGGGTCTTCCTGGCTCTTTTTTTTTTTTAATTGGAGTATACTTGCTTGTGAAGAGATTAAGAAGAGGTGGCAAGAATACACAGAACTATACAAAAAAGGTCTTAATGACCTAGATAACCATGATAGGGTGGTCACACACCTAGGATCAAACTAGTCCATCCTAAAGGAAATCTACCCTGAATATTCATTGAAAGGACTGATGCTGAAGCTGAAGCTCCAATACTTTTGGCCACCTGATGCGAAAAAGTCGACTCATTGGAAAAGATCCTGATCCTGGGAAACATTGAGGGCAGGAGGAGAAGGGGATGACAGAGGATGAGGTGGTTGGATGGCATTGCTGACCCAATGGACAGGAGTTTGAGTAAGCTTGGAGTTGGTGATGGTCAGGGAGGCCTGGCATGCTGCAGTCCACAGGGTCACAAAGAATCGGACACAACTGAGCGACTGCACTGAACTGAACTGCCATCTAATAAACAGGCAGGCTGCTGCTGCTCCTGCTAAGTCGCTTCAGTCGTGTCAGACTCTATACGACCCCATAGATGGCAGCCCACAGGCTCCCCAGTCTCTGGGATTCTCCAGGCAAGAACACTGGAGTGGGTTGCCATTTCCTCTCTAATGCATGGAAGTGAAAAGTGAAAGTGAAGTCGCTCAGTCGTGTCCTACTCTTAGCGACCCCATGGACTGCAGCCCACCAGGCTCCTCTGTCTGTGGGATTTTCCAGGCAAGAGTACTGGAGTGGGGTGCCATTCTCCTCTAATCTATTTGGGGAAGGGCACCGAAACTGCACTATACATTCTGAAACTGAAAAAAAGTAAAAATACTAACACTCATTGCTGATGAGGCTGTGATTTTAAAAATGACAGTCAGTGCTCAGGCAGGTGGCACAGTCCTTTGGAAAGTCCACCCGGGAGTATGGGGGTAGGGAAAGCATGGGGGTTCCGAGTCACTCTGCCTGGGTTCAGACTTTCAGTCTGCACTTCTGCCTGTGGGAATGGGTTCAATCTCTTGGTCTCCCTGTGTCTAAGATTAGAGCATCCACCTTGGCTTGTAGGGAATGCGATATGCTTATAAAGTGCCCAGCACAAAGGAAATGAAAGGAGGTCCCTGTGAATAATAGCGATAGGTTTCAAGAGCCATAAAGCCTTTTATATGCTTCTGACCTAGTCAGGGCAGTTCTGAACGTTTATCCTAGGAGGTTTTCTTCCTTCCTTCCTTCCTTCCTTCCTTTCTCAGCCTCTCTCTCTCCCTCACCACCTCTCTCTTTTTAGTTTTAAGACAAGGAAACAGTCCAGGAGCTGGGGTGGGGCGAGGGTTGCTTTTGTTTTGGAAAGACAGGGGAACAGATCCAGTGTATGCACTGATCTCTGGGTCCCATCTGAACACAGACCTACCACTTGGTGGTTAGGTTCTGGTGGAGGGCCCGGAGACGGCCCTGGATGCCAGTAAGGCGCAGGTCTGGAGTAGACGCCCCCAGGGCACCTGCCCAACCATGCCCTTTGCAGTGAGCGATGTCCTTCAACACTGCCACCCTGATGGGTCCTGGGGTGCGTCCCTGGGCTTTGCTAGCTGATCAGATTCTTTCCAGAAACGCCACAGCCCTGACCTCATAAGGTCATTGTGGCCCCAGGCCACAAAGCAGGGCACAAGAATGATGCCACGTGGGGTATGGGCAAGCTGAGGGAAGGAGCCAGAGCGAATTCCTGTTGCTTGAGACCCACGGTGTCCCAGGGCAAAGCTCCTGTTTCTTCCCAAACCTGGGTTTCACTCCTTCTCCAGGTCAGCAAGGCCTCTCCCCACCCCACAGGAACACCAGGGCAGCTGGAGACCCCGGTGTCCAACAGCCCTTGCACCCCTTCAAGGTCGGAGTGGGGGCAGCCGGGCCCTGGCAGGGACGCCACGTTGCACCTGATGAGCACGGGCGTGTAGAGCAGGGCGGCGATGGGCGTCACGTTGATACCCATCAGCATCTTGCTGTCGATGTCGGGCAGCCCCATGTTGCCGTACTTCACCTCACGGTAGGTCTCATCATAGTGCAGGATCAGCTGCATCTGCAGGAGGCCTGGGGGGGCAGGGAGCGGGCATGGAGGGGGCCGCCTGGCTCTGGGGGAAACCAAGCAGAGGCGGGAACGCAAAGCCGGGCAGGGAGCTCCAGGCACCAAAGGGATCCCTAACTCCAATGCCCAGGACAGCGGGGCGGCCCAGACTGGTCGAGCGTGCCACTGCCAGTGGCAACGATGGCAACTTGAATCTAGATCCCCTCCCCTGCGTCGCTTTGCAGGACTTTCGGACCCCAGCGCCCCCATGCCCTGCCGCCCCCCACTCAGGATGGCAGCAGACCCGCCCAGGGCTCCCAGCCCGCCGCCCACACACTCTCTTGGGCCGAGGCTGTCCCCGCCCCCCCGCCCGGGGACGCACCCACTGAGGGGGCACCGCAGCTGCATCTGCGAGGGCGCAGATTGAGAAGTGAAAGAGGAAGGGAGGCCGAGGTTTCTCTTTCCGTGAGAAACCTCAGGTCCGCAGACGGAGCCGGAGGAGGGGAGGTGGGGGGAGCCTTGGGTCCCTGCGCGGAGCCCGCGGGCCGTGCCTCCTCGCCGGGCCCGGGGCCCAGCACGCCGCAGCGGGGCGCGCCGCCGGCCACCTACCCAGGTAGACGCCGTAGGTGAGCATGCCGCCCGCGCTGGCCGCCAGCACGTTCTTGAGTACGCCGAGCCGCTTGCGGCGGTAGTAGCGGCGCTCCTCCTCCTCCTCGTTGTAGTTGGGGTACGCGCCCACCAGCTCGTCCAGCTGCGGGGCACCACGGCCGCTCGCAAAGGCGCATCCCGGCCGCTCCCGCGTCCAGCCCCGCCGCCCCCGGCTCCCGGGGCTGCATCCCACTCCCGCCGGGGAGTCCCAGGTCCTCCCGGTGCCCGCGCCCCGACGCCATCCGCGTCCCCGCTCACCGGGGCCTCGGGCCCGTCGGGAACCCCGAGCCGGTCCTCATCGCCCTGCGGCCCCGCGGCCCCCGCCACCGGGTAGAGGGGCGGCTCCGCCTCCATGGCCCGACCCGCGGGAGGACTCGCCCGGGAGTCAGGCAAGGGGCCGGCACTTCCTCTCGGCGCCGGGACCTGCCGCGCCCCGCCCCCGGGCCACCTCCTGCCCTAGGGGAGGCCCTGCGCGGCTGGAGGCGTGGCCGGCAAGGGTGTGTGTGTGTGTGTGTGTGTGTGTGTGTGTATGTGTCTGTGTCTGTGTGTGTATGTGTCTGTGTGTCGGCGTGATAGTTCGAATCCCCACTCTGCCACTTCCCTGTGTTGTGACTCTGGAGATTAACTCCACTTCTCTGTGACTCTCTGTTTCCTCACCTGTAGACCAGGGATTAAAAAGCAGAGACATCACTTTGCTGACAAAGGTCTGTCTAGTCAAAGCTACTGTTTTTCCAGTAGTCCTGAATGGATGTGAGAGTTGGACGTGAAGAAGGCTGAGGAGGGAAGAACTGATGCTTTTGAGCTCTGGTGTTGGAGAAGACTGCTGAGAGTCCCTTGGATTACAAGGAGATCAAACCAGTCCATCCTAAAGGAAATCAGTCCTGAATATTCATTGGAAGGGCTGATGCTGAAGTTGAAACTCCAATACTTTGGCCACCTGATGTGAAAGACCCTGATGCTAGGAAAGATTGAAGGCAGGAGGAGAAGGGGATGACAGAGGATGAGATGGTTGGATGGCATCACCGATGCGATAGACATGAGTTTGAGCAAGTTCCAGGAGTTGGTGAAAGACCAGGAAACCTGGCATGCTGCAATCCATGTGGTTGCAAAGAGTTGGACATGACTGAGCGACAGAACAACAACAAACCAGGGGATACTCAGCTCAAAGGGTTCAAAGGGCTATTTCGGGATTGCTGGCTTCATGCAAAGCCTTAGGAAGGTGCAGGACCATAACAAGCTCCCCTCAGCCTTCCCACTGTCATCCCTATCCCATCTCCAGGCCCCATCTGACGTGTTTGCAGGTCACCAAAGAGCCCCCCAAGGATTCCCTGGTGGCTCAGTTGGTAAAGAATCTTCCTGCAATGCAGGAGACAAGGGTTCAATCCTTGGGTCAGGAAGATCCCCTGGAATCTTGGCAATGCCAAGGAAATGGCAACCCAATCCAGTATTCTTGCCTGGAAAATTCCATGGACAAAGGAGCCTGGTGGGCTACTGTCCATGGGGTCCCAAAGAGTCAGACATGACTGAGCGACTAACACTTCACTTCAAAGAGTCCCCACAGCACCCGGGAGAAGCTCCCAACAGAGGCCTTGGCAGCCCACACCCACCTCCCACTCACCCTGAGCTTCCTTTTGCAGGGTCATTGGGAGACAGAAGGTTGTGGGGGCTGCTGGACTGTAGTAGGGTGACCACCCCCAGCACCACACTGTAGCAGGGTTCAGAGCCTCCTGCCCACTTCTGACTGGACACTGGGTCCGGGGCTTCAGTGAGAGCCCAGGAAATTTCTGCTTTGCTGGAGGTGACACTCCACAGCTCTGGATATCTGCCTGGTTAGAAATATCTGGGAAGCTTTTAAAAATATTGGTTCCAGGATAGTCTCTTCAACAGATGGTGTTGGGAAAACTGGATAACTACATGCTCAAAATGAAATTGGACCTCCCTCTGAAGGTGCTCACAGAAATTAACTTGAAATGGATCAAACACATTATTGTTCAGTTGCTCAGTCACATCTGACTCTTTGCAACCCCATGGACTGCAGCACACCAGGCTTCCCTGTCCACCGCCATCTCCCAGAGTTTGCTCAAACTCATGTCCATTGAGTTGGTGATGCCATCCGACCATCTCATCCTCTGTCATCCCCTTCTCCTCCTGCCTTCAATCTTGCCCAGGATCAGGGTCTTTTCCAATGAGCCGACTCTTCACATCAGGTGGTCAAAGTATTGGAGTTTCCACTTCAGCTCGGTCCTTCCAATGAATATTCAGGGTTGATTTCCTTTAGGATGGACTGGTTTGATTTCCTTGCTGTCCAAGGGACTCTCAAGAGTCTTCTCCAACGCCAAAGTTCAAAGATATCAATTCTTTGGCTCTCAGCCTTTTTTGATTGTCCAGCTCTCACATCCATACACGACTACTAGAAAAAACATAGCTTTGACTATATGGGTGTTTGTAGGCAAAGACACAAAGTATCTAATAACCTAATACCTAATAAAACTCCTAGAAGAAAATGTAGTAGCTCCTGAGAGTCATGTACGCACTTCTATATTCAAAATAGATAACCAACAAGGACCTACTGCATAGCACATGCAACTCTACTTAATGTTATATGCCAGCCTGGATGGGAGTGAGGTTGGGAGAGAAAAGATACTGTGTACGTATGGCTGAGTTGCTTACTTGGTCGCCTGAAACTGCCACAGCATTGTTAATCGGCTATATCCCCAATACAAAACAAAAAGTTTAAAGCTTGAAAAAAAAACAGTAGCTTCTCAATATGGGTCTTGCAATGATGTCTCAGTTAGGACATCAAAAGCACAAACAACAAAAGAAAAAAAATCAACAGTTTCTACACCTGATGCAAAGAACTGACTCATTAGAAAAGACCTTGATGCTGGGAAAGATTGAAGGCAGGAGGAGAAGGGGATAAGAGAGGATGAGATGGTTGGATGGCATCACCAACTCAATCGACAGGAGTTTTAGTAAGCTCTGGGAGTTGGTAATGGACAGGGAAGCTTGGCGTGCTGCAGTCCATGGGGTCACAAAGAGTCGGACACGACTGAGCGACTGAACTGAACTAAACACTGCAAAAGAAACCATTAAAATAAAAAGGCACCCAAAAGACTACCTTGGTGATCCAATGGTTAAGAATCCTCCTGCCACTGCAGGGGCACAGTCTTGATCTCCGGTCCAGGAAGATTCCATGTGCTGAGGGGGCAGCTAAGCCTGAGCGCCAGCACTACTGAAAACTGCTTGCGTGCTCCAGAGCCCATGCTCCGAAATAAGAGAAGCCACCACAAGGAGAGGGCTTCCCTGGGGGCTCAGCTGGTAAAGAATCTGCCTGCGATGCGGGAGACCTGCGTTCAATCCCTGGTCAGGAAGATCCCCTGGAGAAGGCAAAGGCTACCCACTCCAGTATTCTGGCCTGGAGAATTCCACGGACTGTATAGTCTGTGGGGTCGCAAAGAGTCAGACACGACTGAGCGACTTTCACCATAAGGAGAAGCCTGAGCACCATAACTCGAGAGTAACTCCCGCCCACAGCAACTAGAGAAACATGCACAGCAACAAAGACCCAGTGCAGCCAAAAAAATAAAATAATAAATTAACATGGCAGATAGATGGGGAAACAGCGGAAACAGTGGCTGACTTTATTTTTCTGAGCTCCAAAATCACTGGGGATGGTGATTGCGGCCATGAAATTAAAAGATGCTTGCTCCTTAGAAGGAAAGTTATGACCAACCTAGACAGCAGATTAAAAAGCAGAGACATCACTTTGCCAACAAAGGTCCGTCTAGTCAAGGCTGTGGTTTTTCCAGTAGTCATGTGTGGATGTGAGAGTTGGCCTATAAAGAAAGCTGAGCACCGAAGAATTGATGCTTTTGAACTGTGGTGTTGGAGAAGACTCTTGAGAGTCCCATGGACAGCAAGGAGATCCAACCAGTCCATCCTAAAGGAGATCAGTCCTGGGTGTTCATTGATAGGACTGATGTTGAAGCTGAAACTCCAATACTTTGGCCACCTGATGCGAAGAGCTGACTCATTTGAAAAGACCCTGATGCTGGGAAAGATCGAAGGCAGGAGGAGAAGGGGATGACAGAGGATGAGATGGTTGGATGGCATCACCGACGCAATGGACATGGATTTGGATGGACTCTGGGAGTTGATGATGGACAGGGAGGCCTGGTGTGCTGCAGTTCATGGGGTCGCAAAGAGTCGGACACGACTGAGCGACTGAACTGAACTGAACTGATGGAATGTGGGAGAATTATTTCAAATCGTGCATCTGATAAGGGGTTCATATCCATAATTCATAAAGAACTCATACAACTCAATAACAGCAACAACAAAAACCAATTTAAAAATGGGTAGGGGAGACTTCCCTGGCAGTGATTAAGACTCCGTGCTTCGAATGCAGATGGTGCAGGTCCAATCCGTGTCTGGGGAACTAAAATCCCGTATGCTTTGAAGCGCCCCCCCCCAAAAAAAAAAAAACCCAGGAGCTAAATGGACTTTTTTTTTTTTTTCTAAAGAAGACATACAAATGGCCAACAGCACAAAAAGTGCTCTGTAGATGCAGAATGTCACCTGCCATATCAGTAAATAAAGGATGCTGCTGCCCTCAGTCACTGCAGCAGCCCCGGACTGTACTCCCCGAGGAGAGTCAGGATGGGGAAAAGAAGGATGCTGGCCCTGGATAGTTCAGGGGCGAATGAAAGGAATGATTTCACCAAGCTTGGATTCTCGCTTCCCATACCTAGAAAAGCACTAAACTCATTAACTTTGGCGTGTCTGATTTTCTTTCACTATTGTAACAGTAATATTCTGATGTTCCCGCTCCGTGGTTTTTGTCGCATAATCTCCTATATATCGTAGCTCCTCCCTGACCTCTTCAGAGCGTTCCCTCAGAGCTTATTTGAGAGGCTGCTTCCCAGGCTTAAGTCCGCAGCAGGTCTGTTGAATAAAACATACCTTTCAACTTTGAGGTTGTGCATCTTTTCATCAACAGCGTTGTGTCACCAGGGAAATGCAAATCAAAAGCGCAAGGTAAGATATCACCTCACACCTGTAAGAACGGCTATCATCAAGAGATGACTGGTGCTGGAGAGGATGCGGAGAAAAGAGAACCCTCTGGTTCTCTTTGTGCCCTCTTGGTGGCCTAGCCATTGTGGAAAACCATCTGGAGATTCCACAAAAAAATTAAAAACAGAACCACCGTGTGACCCAACAAATCCACTTCTGGATATTTATCCAAAGAAAACGAAACAGAACATCAGAGAGATATCTGCGCTCCCGTGTGATTGCAGCTTTATTCAGAACAGTCGAGATACGGAAGCCACCTGTGTCCATCCATGGATGAGTGTGGATAAAGATGCAATAGACACATACAATGGAATACTGTTCCGTCATGAGAAGAAAAAAGAGAATCTTGCCATTTGTGACAACATGGATGGATTCTGAGCTTATGCTAAGTGAGCTGAGTCAAAGAAGGATAATGTCTCTTCTACGTACAATCTTAAAAAAAAAAGAAAGAATCTGAAAAAACAGAGTGGGATGGTGATTAGCAAGGGCAGGTGATGGGGTATGGGAGAAATGTTGAAGGAACGCACTCATGCCTAGTAGATAAATAAAGCCTGGGGACCTAATACACTGTACAAGGACTATACACAACAAAACTGTATTATAAATATTAAACCTACTGAGAGAATAGATCTGAGTTATCCCACCACTAGAAGAAATTTTGTTGTTGTTATTCAGTCGCTAAGTCGTGTCCAACTCTTTGCGACCCCATGGACTACAGTGCACCAGGCTTCCCTGTCCTTCACTGTCTCCCGGAGTTTGCTCAGATTCATGTCCATTGAGTCTGTGATGACATCTAACTATCTCATCATCTGTCATCCCCTTCTCCTCCTGCCTTCAATCTTGCCCAGCATCAGGGTCTTTTCCAATGAGTCAGCTCTTTGGATCAGATGGCCAAAATATTGGAGCTCCAGCTTCAGCATCAGTCCTTCTAATGAATATTCAGGGTTGATTTCCTTTAGATTGACTGATTTGATCTCCTTGTAGTCCAATGGACTCTCCAGCGTCTTTTCCAGCACTACAATTCTTCAGCACAGCCTTCTTTATGGTCCAGCTCTCACATCCACACACGACTACTGGAAAAACAATAGCTTTGACTACACGGACCTTTGTCAGCTCCTAGGAGCGCACCCTCCTAAACCCATATCAGAAGGAGGGCCCTTGGACTGGGTGGAGACTAGCATCTGTAGTCTGCTAATAACCTTCCTGTCTGCCACCTTCTGCACTTGAAGCAATTAAGGGAAGAAATCACTCAGCCAAGGGTGCCAGACTCCTCCAGTTCCTTGGACAGAGAACTGAAAACCCCAGACGAGCCAGGGCGGAAGGGTGGGAGACAGGCCCTCTCACCATGCAGGGGGATCCCCAGGGTGCCCGGTCTTCTCTGGGTGTTAGTGCGGGAAGTCCCTTTGCCTCATTTCCACTCACCCCCAATATTTCCTCCCTTGGAAAACAGGCATAAGTGAAAAAGGCCTCCGACGACTGAAAACAGGATGGAGGGGGGCTAGCTGGTGGCTGGGGGAGGAGAGGAATTTTAGAGACTGAGCAGAATTTAGGGGTGAGAGCGGAGTGACAGCTGTGGATGAAAATAATCAGTAAACCACCCGCAATAGGAATAGAAAAGGGCTTTATTTGAGCCAAACTAAGGACTATAGCCCCAAAGACAGCCTCTCAGGTTACTCTGAGGAACTGCTTCAGAGAAACAGGGTTTTCAGCACAGTTTTATGTCTTATCAGAACACAGAATATCAAACAAGTCAGGGAGACGTTCCTTCAGGGTTCCTTCACAGAAAACAAATCAGGGTGAATACAGTAAGTCAGTATGGCCTTGGCGCCTGGAAACGGAGTCTTATCACTGAAGGGGTTACCAGCATGGACATCCCAGGAAGAGAGGCGTATCACCTTCATTTTTAACGTGGACGTTCTTCTGGTCAATGCGCCCTTTTGTTTAATGACTGAAGCGAATGCGCAGTGTTTGACAGGCCACGAGCAGGCTGTTCTAGTTAGCACCAAATTCAGGTTAACTCATGGATAAGGCAGAATGAATTCCCTCAACCTCAGTCTGTGAACATTTCTTCTATCACACCCATGGAAAGGGAAGGGCAGTGCCCCAGACCCAGGGGCTCTTAGAGAGAGGCTGGACAGGGGAGATATTTAGTTGTCACTGTGTTGGGAAAAGGACAAACCCAAATAATTCCTATAAAGGGACAAAGGGAAGATGGGGATGACCTCTGAAGGGGCTGGGAAGCTCTGAGATGCAGTCTCTGGAAGCTCCCTCCGGCCAAGAGCTCACCATTCACATTTTGAGGTTCCAGGTGGCCCGGTATTTACCCAGAGCGGATGTGTGTCCTCTAAGAAAGGGTAAAGGTCACCTGGGTGGGCTTACATGCTCATGGGCAGACACCCCTGGGCTGTGTATCTCTCACCAGGAGGGACCCCCAAGATGTAATCAGATGGAGTGTATTTTACAAATCATCCAGAAAGCAAACAGAAGGTAGGAGGAGATCAAGGACATTGCTCTAGGAAGTGGGTGGTTTGCCTATACAAGTGGGTCCCCCCGCCTCCTCGTGCTGAGCACCACTGGAAGCTACTTCTTCTTTTATTTATATATTTATTTTTTGGGCCTTGCCACACAGCACGTGGGGTCTCAGTTCCCCAACCAAGGATCACACCCACGCCCTCTGCGTTGGAAGCACAGTCTTAACCACTGGACTGCCAGGAAAGTCCCTGGCATCACTTCTTAGATGCTGGCTTTCGGCAATATTGCTTGTTTTATGTGGGATCTCAGTCCACACCTAAAATATAGGTTACTGTACAGTGTAGGGTCCCAGAAATATTTAATTAAGTCTTGGAGTTCTTGTTACATGTGGACTCCTTCTGTGATTTTGGTAGCTTTTACTTCTGAATTACTTTCTTAAGATCGATTCATTTCAGAACATTTTGGGGAGGGGGGGGTCATGGTAGCTCATTTCCAAATCTGACTTTATAGCGCCCAGTGGTTAATGACACTATCCTAATCCTATCAGGCCTCCCTGGTGGCTCAGTGGTAGAGTATCTGCTTGCCAATAAGAGACGCTGGTTCAATCCCTGGTTAGAAGATCCCCTGGAGAAGGAAATGGCAGCCCACTCCAGGATTCTTACCTGGGAAAACCCATGGACAGAGGAGCCTGGTGGGCTGAGTCCATGGAGTCAAACAGTCAGACATGACTTAGTGACTGAACAACAACTTAATCCTATTAAAAGTGAAAAGAAAATATATTTACATCTAAATAACAAAACTTTTTTAAAAAACACAGACATAAAGAGTACAAATTCAAATGTCCCAAGTTGTGCATGCGTGCGTGCTAAGTCGCTCGGTCATGCCTGACTCTTTGTGAGCCCATGGATTGTAGCCCACCAGTCTCCTCTGTCCATGGGATTCTCCAGGCAAGAATACTGGAGTGGGTTTGCATGCCCTCCTCCAGGGGATCTTCCCGACCCAGGGATTGAACCCTAGTCTCCTGAGGCTCCTGCACTGCAGGTGGATTCTTTACTGTTGAGACGCTTGGGAAGGTCCAATTTTTTCTGTACTAGGATCTATTTTTGTTATCATTTGAAAATAATAGATGCTCCTCACAGAAAAGCAAACAGGAGGCATACACATTATTCCTGATTCGAACACCCTGAAACAGCTCCAGAGGTCGCGTGAAGCGTCACCCCTGCACTGAATTCAAAAGAGCACTCAGGGTCCACTGCTGATTCCCCTAACACTGCTTCTGTGGCCTTGAGGCAGATTTTTGCCATTTTTTAAAACTAAAAAGCATGGGAGGACTTCCCTAGGGGTTCAGTGATTAAGACTCCACACTTCCAGTGGAGGGGGGCCGGGTTGGATCCCTGATCAGGGGGCTAGCTCTTACACGCCTCGACAAAGATTGAAGATCTTCGCACGCTGCACCTAAGACCCTGTGCAGCCAACAAAATTGATTAAAATAATTATTTTAACAAATCATAAAAAACACTAAGAACCACGGGGATGACGATTGTCACAAGCTATTGGGAGGCCCCGAGCTGGGATGTGCTAAAGACCCTGCCCAGCGCCTGACACAGCAAGTGTCCAGGATAAACGCTGCTTTCGTCTGAGACCCGAAGGCTCCTGGGAGTGGGGGTGACCCCGCTCGGCTCCTAGGCAAGACAGCGGGGCCCCTGGAGACGCCGAGGGCTGGGCACCCTGACCTGGCTGCGTTAGAATCCCTGCTTGTCCGTCTGTGTGGCCCTGGCCCAGCCACTGGCCGTCTCTGAGTCTGTTGTCTCGTCTGTGAAGTTCAGACCACACGTCTGAGAATTATATGAGAGTCTGTGTCATGTGTTAGTGAAGCTTTGCTAAGTGAGCACACAAATGAGCGCCGACTGTATGCTGGGCACTGCACCCCAGTGGCCTGTGACTGCCCCCCAGGGTCACACTGGCCTCCATGGAGGTGGCTGCCAGGGCGTAGACAGGTCCTGCCTTCAAAGCTGGGAGCAGGACCCCAGGGACAAGGCCTGGGGTGGCCACTCCCTTAGGAGTGTGGGGAAAGGGGCAGAAAATCCTTCATATCTACTGAGAACCTGCTGTCTACTGGGGGCTTTCCAGACGTGCTTGGATTTCACCCTCACAGCAGCCCCGTGAGGCAGAGAGCATCAACCCCGTTTTAGGGGGAGGAAACAGAGGCCTGGAGAGGGGTTGAGACTTGCTTAAGATCACCTGGGGAGCCTGTATCCGTCAGCAGGCCAGGTGGTCAGATGCTTGGATCTGAGGCTCTGTGAGCCAGGCTCATCAGGTGAGGGACAGAATGAATGAATGAATGAATGAACGTGATGCCTTAGCCCATGACCTGCTCACCTTCCCCCATCTCTCTGCCCAGAGAGGGAGCCCAAAGGTGACGATCACAAGGGCCTTTTCATCCAGATCTGCAATCTGAAACCCAGAGGAGCTGCAGAAGGGCAGGGCCCGGCTGGTCAGATGTGCCCCCCACCGCCAGCCGCTGACCTCTGTGCTCCCCCAAAACCCACTCCACCGGCTGACCTGGGTCCTCAGAAGACCCTGGCACCACCAGACTGGCTCCAAGAATGGCTCCCAGTAGTACCTTGGCAATATCTCCCCATTTATCCCAAGCTCTCTGGGACAAGGGTGTAACCCCAGGTCCCACTGAGCCCCTGGAGCTTTAAGGATCAACACGAGGCATCCAACCCAGAGAGGGGAGGGGGTTGCCCCCTGTTCCTCCCCAGGGGGCAGTGCCCCTTAGGACTCAGGTAGCTTCACTCCCAGGCCAGATAAGGACCCTTGTGCCAGGAGGACAGTCCTCTCTGGGGACTTCCCAGGCTGAATTCGTGACAAGTTCAGGGGTAACCCCTGCAGGAGGGATCCCCGGTCAGGGAGGGGCCCCTCAGGATCCTGCAATACCCCTGCCACCCACCAGTGTCTCCCCAGGTGGGTCCCTGATTTGCTGTGTGGCCTTAGATCAGTGACTGCCCCTCTCTGGGCCTGGTTCCAGGCTGACCACTGCCAGGCTCAGCTCCAGCCCTGCCCCGCCTGCCGCTGGCTCTGCCTCTGCCTGGCTCAGCTCCAGGCAGCAGGGCAGGGCTGTCACATGCTGAGCCACGTGACAGGCAGCGGCTGGGGGCTCCATCCCACGCAGAGGACGGGGGCTCCAGCAGCCCCTTACCCCATCCCAGTGGCTGAAGCCTCTGGGGGGCTACCAGATCCTGCAGGAGGTCCCGGAGGCCTCTTCTGCCCTCCCAGGTAGGCAGGGGCCGCGGGGAGGGTGGGGGCCGTGAGGAGCATCTCCCGGGGGCCCAGTTGGCCCAGAGGCCCTGGGCCACGATCCTGGGCAAGACCCAGGGTACCAAGGTGGAGGGGCAGCAGTGAGCCCGGGGCGACAAGCCTGGAGCGATGGTACGGAGGATACACCTGTCCCCACACCTGTAACCTAATCAGCCGCCTGTCTGACACCAGCACCTGTGGGGGGATCTTCCTCCTTTGTGCTGGCTCTGACAGGTGTGCGGGCATGGGGGCTGGGGTGACGCGGAGGAGCGGGCACACAGGAACCTCCACGGCCACACTTGTCACGACGGCGGCTGGAGGGCAGAGGGCGGCGCTCTTTCCCAGGAGGTTAGGAGGGGTTGGCTGGAGACCAGCCCGGGCCGGTACAGAGTGACAGCCTTCTCATGTGGGTCCCAGCCCGCCGCTGTGCCCTGTAGGGTCAGATCCTCCCCCCGGGCCTCCATCTCCTCCTTGTAAAATGTCACGTTGCAGGGGTGACAGGCGCCGTGAATGGGGTGCTGGGGGAGGCGGTGCTGACGGACACAGACACGTGGCCATCAGGACGAAGCCTGTGGCCCTTCTGGGCCCTGAGGTTGTGTTTCTGGACTCCAGCTGTCTTTGGATCTGAACTCTTCACTTTGCAGATGGGAAACTGAGGCTTAGAGGGGCGGGGGTGGGGGGGTTGTGGGGAGCAGGCTTTCTCTGCCACTCCAGGCCGCAGCCCCCATCCACACCAGAATTCCACTGCCTGGACTCTCCTCCTCCTCCAGCCAGGCCTGGGACCCTTCCCCCTAAGGCCTCGGGATGGACCCTCAGCTCAGAGCTCCCTCGAGGCCTGCTGTGTGCGCTGGTCTGGTGCTGGCCCTCTCTGGGCCCTGGCCCTCTCTCGTGGTCCAGGGAAGGACCTAGAGGCCCCCCCACACCGAGGGAAATGCTGGTGAAATCTCAGCCTGCGGCCTCCAGCTAGCCTGGAGTCAAAGTCAGGCACGAGGCCAGGGTGGCCCCGCCCCAGGGGCCGGCCCAGCCCTGGACATTTCATAACGGCAGGGCGGGCAGCTGGGCAGAGTGCGGCTGACCAGGAAGACGGGCAGCTGGGCAGGGCCTCAGGTATGGTACTCCGTGGTGGCTGGGATGCAGTGGCCAGTGATCAGGGCCGGGGCCTGCTGGCAGGCTGGTGCGGGGACTCTGGGCTGTTGTTGAGACTCTGGGTCAGGGCAGGCCTGACCCCTCACGGTCGCAGGCAAAAGCTAGCTTTGTCTTCTCAGAGCTGCTCTGCCTACCTGGGGAGAAAGAAGAAGGAGGAAGGGACTTCCCTTTGCCCCAACCTCAGAGATGAAAGAGAGAAGCTGAGGGTCCCTGAGGCCAGCCAGCACCCGTACTGAGTCTGAGCTGGGCTGGGGTTACTGAGGGAGCCAGGAGCCCCAGCTCTGGACCAGCTGCCCCAGGAAGGAATACACCCCTGTCCCTGGGGTGAAGGGGGTGCGGTGTCAAGCATCCATCTGACAACACATTTCCTGGGCATTGGCCACACGTATCCGCTGCTGGGGCGGGGTTCACTGTGAGTGGTTTTGAGTGATCACATTCTTGGGAATGGACCCTGCCAACGTCCAGGAAGAAAGGTCAGCTGGGCCCCGCCCTCCCGGCCTCGCAGAGAAGCTGTTGTCAGACGGACCTCGCCAGGATCAGGGAGTCCAGCCTCCGGCACAGCCTCTCCGTGCGGCAGGGCTGGGGTTGGCTCAGCCCACAGCCAAGGGTTGGTCCGCAGCTCCCTACAGCCCCCACGGAAGGGAGGGGGCTGCTGCATAGAGTGCGGGAGACCTTGGGAAAATCCACGTTAAGGCTACACGGCTCCAGGCGTGAGGCCAGATTAGAGACTCTAGAGTACTGGGGCCTGTGGGGCTTTCAAGCCAGGCCTGTGACCTCCACTTATGGTCAAGGGGCTTCCCAGGCCCTCAGACCACCAAGGTCACCTCTGTTGCTCTTGCCAGCTCTGCTTCCCTGCCCCCATGGGGTCCCAAGTTGATGTCCTTGCCTCCCGGGTGTCCACACTGGGCCAAGGTCTCCTTGGTTTCCCACCCCAGGATCTTCTCCCCTCGGCCCCATCAGCACAGCCGTCCTTTGCGGTCTTGTCTGAATAACAATCATCAGGAACCATCCTCATGAGCACTCACGGGGCTCAGCCTAGCACCAACCACTTCCCAGCACCACAGGGTAGACAAAGGCATTGTGCCCATTTCACAGATGGGAAAAGTGAGCCACAGGGAGGCCAAGCCACCTGCCCGAGGCCCGAGCTGATAACTTGGGATTTGGACCCAGGTCCTTGGGCCTCCGACACGGCATACTGGGAGCATGCTTTTGGAGGGACTGTGGTGTAGACAGGGAAACCGAGGCAGAAAGTGCGAGAGGGTGAACAGGGGTGAGGGCTGGGAGGTAGCTCATCGGCAGGACCAGGCAGGGCGCAGGGGCGGGGCCCGGGCAGCAGCGGCTTCCTGATGCTGCTTTGGAGGCAGCAGACCTGAGTGCCCACCCTGCCTGTCAGTGTCTTGATGCCACGGGCCCGGGGCCTCAGCTTCCTTCAGGGACGCCATCTGAACACCGTGCTGTACCCACTGCTGGTGCCCCCGCTGCCGACACAGTACCTGCAGTGTCACCGCCTGGTCGTTCTTATTCTTACTAGCGCACCCCCAGGCCCCTGGCCTTGAGGGAACAAGCCGTCCCTTGTCACATCGACTGACTTAACAGCTCCCAGGGAGGTGGGCCCAGGGCCCCCAGACCCCCTGGTGCAGGAACCCCTGCATGCATGTCCAGAGCAGCTGCTCAGCTCCCATGTGAGGTCGCAGGCCCAGGGTCCCCTCAGGCTCCAGGCCCCGCAGGTAGCCTTGGCTCACCTGCTCCTGTGGCTTGAGTCAAGCTCCCCGCTCCCCAGCAGGCACCCCCGGGGGGGAAACTCGGTCCTGACCAAATTGCAGGGGGTACTATTGTGTGAGTTGGCCTCAGTGTTGCCTGGAGAGGCTGCTGGAATGTTCCAACCAGACCTCCACCCCCGCAGAGCTCCCCGCCCCTCCCAGCACTGGGAGATGCTCCCTTCAAGCCAGATGCCTCACATTTTTGTGGGTTCTGCCGAGACTCTTAGGAAAGGAACCCTGCGGAGGAGGGAGGGGGCAGGTGTGGTTCGCACTCAGCATCCATCAGCAGGAATCTGAAGGTGAGAGGGGGCCGGGGGAGGGAACAGGGATAAATATTTGTCGAGCACTTGGTAACAATAACCACAGCTGACCATTAACTATGCGGGCAACGGCCACTGCTTCCCGGGGTGATATGTCATTCAATCCTCCGGATGGTAGCAAGTGTTACTGGTGGTGGTGGTTTAGTCGCTCAGTTGTGTCCAGCTCTGTGACTCCACGGACTGTAGCCCGCCAGGCTCCTCTGTCCATGGCATTTCCCAGACAAGAATACTAGAGTGTGTTGCCGTTTCCTTCTCCAGAGCAAGTGCTATCGACATCCCTATTTTACAGATGTGGAAACTGAGGCAGAGAGAAGAGTGACTTGCCCAAGGTCACACAGCCAGAAGAGGCTGGGTCAGGGTTTGAGCTCACAAGGTGGCCCGGGGGGTTCTCAAGGCTCTGGGCTCCTGGGCCTCTGTCCGGTATACCTTCTTCCCAGGAGGAGGGTCAGAGCAGAGGGTGAGCCTGGGCTTGAGGGTAGCCCTGACAATGTCCCCGCTCTGGGGCACCGTCACCCTCTCTGGGGGACATGGAACCCGCCCTGTGCCCAGACCACTGCATGCTTTCTCCTGATCGCAGCAGGAGGCCTATGGGCTCAGTCTGGCCTCCATCACGCATGGGGACAGCGCAGGGCTCCCGTCGAGCTCTCGGCAGGGTGTCCATCGGGCCAGGCCATCCTGTCAGCTGGAGCAGCTTGGCCCTAGCGGTCATGGAGCCCTCCAGAAAGCTTAGGGCTGTGGCCACTTAACAGTAGCTGGCAGGCCTGGGGGCACTGATGCCACTCCCTGGGCCCCGAACTGGCAGGCAGGGTCTCATCCTTGATAAAAAAAAAAACCCTGTCAGCTGGTAGGTGGAAGGGAGACCCTAACAGATGGGGAGCACAAACCCAAATGACGGGCTAAGAAGGCAAAGCGGGGCCCTGGCTCCCAGTCCAGTGGGAGAGGAGAGGGATGGGGGTGGGGACAGGGAAGTGGACGGAAGGAAACCAGTATTTACCACAAAGTACTACACCGTGTGGGCTTCCCTGGTGGCTCAGACGGTGGAGAATCTGCCCGCCATGCAGGAGACCCGGCTTTGATCCCAGGGTCGGGAAGATCCCCTGGAGAAGGAAATGGCCACCCACTTCAGTTTCTTGCCTGCAACAGTCCATGGAAAGAGGAGTCTGGTGGGCTACAGTCCATGGGAATCACAAAGAGTCGGACATGACTGAGCAACTCACACACATGCAGTGTGGTGGGGAGCACGGTCACGGGCCCACTGTGAGAATGTATAAGGGAGTAATCATGGTGGGCTGCCTGAAGGAGGCATCAGCCAAGCAGAGACCCGAGGGAAGGGAGTCAGAAGAGAAGGAGGAAAGGGTCCCCACGGGTCCTTGGCACCAGGCCGAGGACCGAGTGCGTCAGAGCACTCCTCTTGTGAGCTTCAGGTAAACAGGCAGGGGCCCCGGGGAATGCCAGGGCCCCTACCCAGCCTGCTGGCCCAGGCTGATGCCAGCATGCGGGCCGGGCTGCCCCTCACTGCTTGCCACCCCCACTCCCTGTTCCTCCTGCACCGTGGCCGCGGAGTGGGGGTGGGCCGCGGCACCTGTAGGAGGCGAGCTCTTCCTTCCCCATCTTGCTGCAGAGCTGGGCCACGGGGCGGGGGGGGGTCCTGTCACCCGGCCTCTGAGCCACTGCCCACCAGCCCGGCCTCCCCGGGCAGGGCCCCCTGCCTGGGGACCGGGGGTGGCAGTGCATTCTGCGTCAGGAATGTCCCAGCGAAGTGGCTGCAGCGGCCGTTGGTGGCCACACTCCCCCGGTTGCTCCACTCAGGCCTGCTGGGCTCAGGGCTGCCGTCTCTGGGAGGAGTGCGGAGCAGGGCGGGGGCTGTGGCTTAGGAGCTCGTTTCCCTGCGGCAGGAAGACGCGTGGTCCCCCGGCTGCCTGCTCGCCCTTAGGGGTTGTGGAGTAGCAGTTCCCCAGCCCAGGCCTGGGCCCGTGACTGCCCTGGGGTCCAGGGCCCTCCTGTCCACTGGCCGAGGGGCGTGATCTGTAGTTCTGTAGTGGGTGTCTAAGTGTGTCCTGTGTGTGATTGTGTGTGGTGTGTGTGTGTGTAGGTGGGGCAGCCCGGGTCCCTGGGATTACATATGAGTCCCCGAGGTGGTGTCCGTGGGCCCATCTGGGTGCGGGCAGGGGCCAGGGAGGGGGCCACGGAAGTGAGGGCACCCCGACCCACGCTGCCCCCCGCCCGGCAGGATGGACCCCTTTGCAGACACCCTGCAGCGGCTGCGGGAGGCCTTCGTCTCGGGGCGCACGCGGCCGGCTGAGTTCCGGGCCGCCCAGCTGAAGGGCCTGAGCCGCTTCCTGCGAGAGAACAAGCAGCTTCTGCAGGAGGCGCTGGCTCAGGACCTGCACAAGGTGGGTGGGGGTGGGGTGGGGGGGAGGGCAGGGGTGAGGGGAGGAGGGCAGGGGTGAGGGGAAGACGGCAGGGGTGAGGGGAGGGGAATTGCGGGGAGGGGGGCAGGGGTGGGCAGGTGGGCAGCGAAGGTGGAGACAGCTGCATCCTCCACGAAGGGGAACTAAAAGCTGTCACACCCACCTCCTTTCCTGCACCAGAACCCACTCTTCTGCATTCATCCAGTCGTTCATTTCCACCTCCACTCCACTGCTATCTGGGGCTTCCCGGGTGGTGCTAGTGGAAAAGAACCCACCTGCCAACGCAGGAGACTTAAGAGACACAGGTTTGGTCCCTGGGTCGGGAAGACCCCCCTGGAGGAGGGTATGGCAACCCACTCCAGTGTATTCTTGCCTGAATACTTCCATAGACAGAGAAGTCTGGTGGGTTGCAAAGAGTTGGACC
Organism: Bos mutus; assembly: GCF_027580195.1. NCBI lineage: Eukaryota > Metazoa > Chordata > Mammalia > Artiodactyla > Bovidae > Bos > Bos mutus. The sequence goes on along the minus strand of NC_091638.1, from coordinate 66,229,585 downwards.
GCGATTTAGCATGCACGCGCGCACACACACACACACAAACACGCACACGAACAGCTTTTGGGATTTTAGTCCCCCGACGGGGAATTCAACCTGCGCCCTCGGCAGTGAAAGCGCCAAGTCCTAACCACTGGACCGCCAGGGAATTCCCCCACTCCACTCTATTTATTGAACACTTACTATGTGCCAGGCCCTGTTCTAGGCTCTGGGGATACAACAAATAAAACCAAGTCCAGGGAGCTGGCCCCCCGGGGACAGACACAATTAGACAGTAAATAAATACAAAGCATGTTGGGTGGTGATAAATACCATGGAGAGACACTCCCAGTGTGAAGGGGTTGAGAGCGGACCAGGGTCAGGGTGCTGTTTGGTATGTGGGGGTCAGGGAGGTTTCCTGGAGATGGTGATGTGTGAAGGGGGAGGGAGAAGGGTCCCAGGGACAAGGGGGGAAATGGCAGAGGGCCCAACACGTGCAAAGGCCCTGAGGCAGGAGGTGCTTGGTGTGTTTGTGCTGGAGGAGCGTCTCGGAGGCCGGCGTGGCTGGAGGGGGGGCAAGAGGTGGAGACACACGAGGGGTGAGGTCCGGAGAGGAGGGTCGCACCCCCGAGGCCGCGTGTGTTGGGGGGACTCCGGCTTCACCAGGTACTGTGGGCATCATGGCCTCTGTCCAAATCCTGGACGCCTGGGGCTCAGTCCCTGCTGTTTCCAGCAGTAGCCTTGAGGGGACCCCAAGAAATATCCTTCCTTGTAGTCAGTCTCCCACCTTCTCAGCCAGTAGGGCCCCCCCATGTGGCTGCCGCTGCCCCAAGACAGCTGTCCCCGAGTTTCTTCTCTGGACAAAACATCCCTGTGCTTGCCACAAAGCCACAGTGTCCAGACTCACCCTTGGACACTGGTGCCCCCTGCCCTTCACCACCAGTAACCCTCCAAGGCTGTGACTCTGCCAGCTGGTCAGGTGCTATTCTGACACTTCACACCAGGACAGGGCCAAGGTGCATGTCGGCCGCTGTCCCCAGGGGCTGCAGCAGTCCCACACTGGCTCATGCTGAGCACCGAGCTCTTCTTCACCCCTCCTGAGCCCACGAGCAGAACCCTCCAGGGAACCCTGGAGTCATCCCTTACTGCCCTCCAGCCATCTTTGCTGTTCTGCTGGGCCTGCTGGCTCCACCCAGTTTGTGGGAGAGATGTCAGCCCTGGCAGACCTGGGGGTGCCTCTGCAGCCTCCTTGGGACCCACCTGATCTGCAGACACCCAGCAGGGTGTCCACCCTGGCTCCAGAGCAGGCCTGGACTCAGAGACTATGGGGTTTCCTGGCATCTGAGGTCATGGATCAGGGCACCCCCATTCCGTGGGGACAGCAAAAGCTGGGCACAAGGACTTGTCCTCAGGACGTGGCCTTCTGGTGATGCCTAGCCCCTTTCTTAGTGTCCTTGAACCTTCTATTTATCACCATGCTCCGGGACTACAGCTGGGTTCCCTCATCATCTGTCTGGAATCATCTGTTGTCCCATTTATGAAACCATGGTGCCAGAGCATCCTCTCCTTGGCTCTCTGACATCCAAGGGGCCTGGCTCTGCCTCCCTGTGTGGAGTGTCCCTCACTGGACCTGATCCAGGACAGAGGGGACTCTCATCCCCTACCCTGGCTTATTGGGCTCCCCCCACGGAGCCTCTGCCCTGCATACCTGCTGGCCTGGCCTGTCTGCCTCTGTGACACCTGACCCGATGGTCTATCTGGTCCCTCTTCTCCCTACAGCTCAGATTTCACCTCCCGCCTCCAACCCTCAAGGTTTCAGGAGCCAGGCCCCATAAAGGTAGCAGCAGCCCAGGAAATCCAATCTGTCCCTCCTTCTGGTCTCGGCCAGCCCTGTTCCCACCCTCCCAGCAGGCAGCAACTGCCCTGTCTGCCCTGCACGAATCCTCCCACTTAACTTCCAGCAGCCCTTCCCGGTACAGGTGGTCACACCCAGTAACCCTCAGAGGTGACTGAGAGAGGGCATGTTCTTGCCTGACGGCACACAGCCCCTGCTGAAAACAACCTACTCTTCCATGGCATTCAATGGGGTCCAGATCATCCCTTGAAAAGAGTGAAAATGTTAGTCGCTCAGTTGTGTCCATCTATTTGCAACCCCATGGACTGTAGCCCACCAGGTTCCTCTGTTTATAGGATTCTCCAGGCAAGAGTACTGAAGTGGGTTGCCATGCCCTCCTCTAGGGGATCTTCCCAACCCAGGGATCGAACCTGGGTCTCCTGCATTGCAGGTGGATTCTTTACCATCTGAGCCACCAGAGAAGCCCCTTAAACAGGCCCAAACCTCACACAGGTCACAGGAGATCTCACTGGGCAGGAGTGTGGCCTGTGAACTCAGACACAGTAGAAGGCATGCCTGAAGCAGGCCGGTGGACAGGGCTTTCTGCTCCAGGGTCCCCACATCCTTCCCACTCAAGACTCAGCTCTGCCACCCCTGGGCCCATTGTCCTCACCTCTGGCAGGAAGGCACTCTCACTGTAACAGCGGAGTCTCATTCATGAGGACAGCCTGGCTCTGGTGTCCCGGGCGATGGCCTCCAGTTTCCTGCAGCCCGCATGCTGGCTCCCTCCCGCCTCATGGGGGTGGGGCAGGCATGCCAGCTGGCAGAGATCAGGACAGTGTCCCTATTGACTTTTGCCTCTTTCTGCCTCCTGCCCTCGAAATCTGCCCTTGGCCCCTGGGCTATGGGAACTGATGGCAATTATCCAGATACACCTGTCCTCCGTGTCTGCTGCAGACTGACATCCACAAAGCAGGCCACAGGGACCACACGGACAGTCTTGTTCAAACTTGAGTTAGATCCTGTCCCTGCTCTGCTCAATAGTCCCCACCCCAGTGGCTAGGCCTCATCACCTCACCCACTCTCCTGCTTGCTAACCAGGAAGAGAGCAAAGCTGCACAGCGCCTTTGCACATGCCATACCCTCAGCTTGGAATATCCTGCCTCCAGGTATCCATCGGCTGCCTTCCTTTCTTTCTTCACTGCTCAAATGTCACGCCATCCCAGAGGCTGGTACTGACCATCTTGTGTAAAATAGAGCAAAGAGACACACACACACATGCACAGGCCCTCACACACACACCCTGAAACTCTGTTTCATCCTTCTATTGCACTTGTCACATCTTAATGGAGTAGTCAGTATTCTCATCATCACGTGGACTGTGCCCCCCACCACAGCGTCAGCTCTGTGGGGCAGGTCCTCTGTCTGCTTCATCACCGCTACATCCCCAGCACAGGAATGGGACCCGTACTCTGTAAGCATTCAGTGAACGTGGAGTGAATAAATGAATGAATGAATGAGTCAATAAGGCAGGCTTTGCCCTTCCCAGGGCTCCAGCTCTCTCCAGGGCTCCGGCCACCTGCGGATCCTGGGTCCCTGACCCCAGTCCCGACCCTGCCCTTTCCCCCCCACCCACCCTGCAGTCAGCCTTCGAGGCAGAGGTGTCTGAAATCAGCATCAGCCAGAACGAGATTAACTTGGCCCTTAGGAACCTGAGGGCCTGGATGAAGGATGAGAAAGTGTCCAAGAACCTGGTGAGTGACGCTGGGGTCAGGACACCTCTCTGGGTGGAGGGTGGCTGAGGGGCTGGGGTTTCAGCTCCTCACTGTTCTCCATCACGCTGGCCCCGGCCCAGGCCACGCAGCTGGACTCGGCCTTCATCCGGAAGGAGCCCTTTGGCCTGGTGCTCATCCTGTCTCCCTGGAACTATCCTCTGAACCTGAGCCTGGGGCCCCTGGTGGGTGCCCTCGCAGCAGGTGAGAGGGATCCTCTGCCTTCCTGCTCCCTGCCCATCCCCTCCCAGCCTCATGGCTTCACAGCCATCCCCAGAGCCAGGGAGGAGTTGGGGGGGCCTGGCACCAGGTGGCTAAGACAGCCTGGTTTCCATGTGTGTGGCCTTGGGGCTGGCACCGCACCTCTCCTAGCCCAGCTGTATTCTTCACCTGGAGGGGGAGTGAGGTGGGCTCCTGCCCTGCAGGTGTGTGAGGACCAAATAGAGATGGGGCGTGGCTACACACGGCCCCGCCCTCTCCCCGCCCCACCCCGCCCCGCCCCACAGGGAACTGCGTGGTGCTGAAACCCTCGGAGATCAGCAAGAACACTGAGAAGGTCCTGGCCGAGGTGCTGCCCCGATACCTGGACCAGGTGAGCCAGGCCCGGTGCAGACCAGGCAGCCACACTGGGGCCGAGCAGGGCCAGGCCGGCCCTCTGGGCCCGGGGCAGGACCTGAGTTCCTACCTCCTCTGGGTTGTGTGGCCTTGGCCAGGTCACCACCTTCTCTGTTCCCCTCTGCGTGAAACAGAGGGGTGGGGCCTGTCCCCAGGGGCTCCCTGTCTGTCTCTGGTCATCCTGACCTCAGTCCCCACCCCAACTCTGCCAGACCCCAACCTCACACGTGCTGAGCTGGTACTGCCCCTGTCCAGTGCCCCTGGGGGGCTCCCTGCTCCCCACCCAGCCCAGCTGGAGCCCTAGCATAACTGGGTCAGGCCAGGCAAGGGGAGAGTGGCCCCAGGCAGGCAGGCAGCCCGTTGGGCTCTCAGGCTGGGACCCCAGAGGGAGCCTCCGTTTGTCCATCCCCCTTCACAGAGCTGCTTTGCCGTGGTGCTGGGTGGGCCCCAGGAGACAGGGCGGCTGCTGGAGCACAAGTTCGACTACATATTCTTCACAGGTGAGGGGCCAGCTGCCGGGGGCAGGTTGGGGGGGACCGCGCGGGATGGGAGGAGCGAGAGGCCTGAGGCCAGCTCGGGGCCTTGTCCCCAGCTGCTGGAGAGAGGCTCAGAGGACAGAGGTAGACAGCCAGCCAGGGAGGACACGGGGGTGAGCTCTGGAGGGTGCGCTCGGCTCCAAGACAAGCAGCCTGGAGAGTGGCCCTGGACCCCTGGGACCCTTGGGGAGCTGGGCCCCATCCCAAGGAACAGGCCTCTCCACCAATCACAGTTTCACACGTCACAGCATCCGCCCTTGCTGAGTGAGCTCCGGCTATGCCAGGCACTCCCTCACCACCCCACAGCCCTTCTGGAAGGCTGGACGGATGAGGGTCCGGAGACTTGGGTGACAAAGAGATGCAGTGCCCACCTCACTAGCCAGGGTTGGGGCAGGCTGGATTTTGCCCCCAGAGGTCACCTGCCATCATCCTGGCATGTGCCCATGGGGCCCAGACACCACCTAGCTTCAGGTGACCAGGGCAGAGTTCCCAGAAGAGAAGAAAGGATGGAGGAGGCAGACAGCCATGTCAGTGGGCCAGGCCCTGGAGGAGGGAGGCCAGACCTGCCTCCCCCACAGCACACCTCGTCCCTGGCCGGGGAGGCTGTCTCGGCCTCTCTCCTCCCCAGACCCTGCCGCGAGCCTGGGACAAGGCCTGCCAACCGCCACTGTAACAGACAGGGAAGGAGATGGGGGAGCGCAGAGGCAGGGTCCTCAGCTGTTCCTCCAGATTCCCAGGGCAGGGGGAATACCAGGAGGAGGCAGCTGGAGGGGCCCACCACCCACCCTCCACTCACCTTCCACTGCCACACCCCGAAGCTCAATGGGCTTTGGGCCCTGGTCCCTTAGGACCGAGGGTGCAGAGGCGAGGCAGGCAGACCCCAGAGGCCAGTGTCCAGGTCAGGCCCCTGAGGCAGTCTGTGCAGGGGCCGACGGACCATCAGAAGGCACTCTGCCACATCTCCTGACTTGCCCAGGCCTCAGTTTCCTTACCAGTGGGACAGGGGCCATCCCCAAGTCACAGGCCTGTCCTAAGGATAAGTGGATGAATGAAAGCCTTTGTCACAGCACGTGGCCTGGGCAGCATCTACTCACTCACTCACTTGCTCGCTCACTGAACGTTTACTAGAGCGCAGACCGTGCCCGGCACAGCCAGGCCTTGGGATGAAGCAGGGTAGGAAGGCAAGGTCTCCTGCGTTGTCATGGGGCCCATTCCAAGTTGATCAGGGCAGAGGTGGGAAGGCACATGGCGGAGTTGGTCAGGATGGCCTCATAGTCAGGGAGGTGTTTGACAAAGACAGGAGGCCCTGAGGGAGGACCGGTGGTCAGGGGAGGGCACCCGGGGGGTGAGGGGGCCTGGATAGAGGGGACCAAGGACAGGGAAGCAGGAGGAAGTGAGACCAGAGAGGTGACTGGGCCTCGGGCTCCCTCGGGCCGTGGTGGCTGGGAGAAAGACCAGGGTCATGGCGACACAAATGGCAGCGTGGGACCCTGGGTCAGGCGTGGGCAGGAGGGTCTCAAGGCCCGGGGGCATCAGGAGTGGTTGGGGTGGCTGAGCGGAGGAGGGGACTGTGAGACCAGGGAGACCAACACAGAGAAGAGGCCGGGACCTGGGCGGGGAGGGTGCCAGGGCTGCCACATCAGGTCAGAGGGAGGGGAGACCCAGATGTTGACCAGCTGGAGTGGGATGCTGACCTTGGGCCACAGGGGTCATTTTCAGAGGCCAGTGGAAAGAAGGGAGGGTGCAGAGGGGCGGGTTAGAAAGAGTCCCTGCAGGTCCCAGCCTGGGGTCAGGAGCCGGGAGACATTGTAGGGGGTGTAGAGGGGGGCGCTGTTCCTGGACGTCTAAGTGGGCAAGTCAGGTGAGGGAGCCGGGACCTTCCACTGTATGGGGCTGGTCAGGGGGTAGGGGGAAGATGATGGGAGGAAGGCCCCAGTGTAGCAGCAACTGACAAGGAAAGGCCAGGTGAGACCCCATTCAAAGGCCTCTCCAGGGAAGTGCAGGGCAGGGAGTGACCCCCCTTGAGAGTGCCCAGCCCTGGGCTGGGGCCGCCCGCCTAGTCAAGTGATGGAGAGCCACTCGGTTTCCTTCCTTGCCCAGGGAACCCTCAAGTTGGCAAGATTGTCATGACTGCCGCCGCCAAGCACCTGACGCCCGTCACGCTGGAGCTGGGAGGCAAGAACCCCTGCTACGTGGACGACAACTGCGACCCCCAGACCGTGGCCAACCGGGTGGCCTTCTTCCGCTGTTTCAACGCGGGCCAGACCTGCGTGGCCCCCGACTATGTCCTGTGCAGTCCCGAGATGCAGGCGCAGCTGGTGCCCGCCCTGCAGAGCGCCATCACCCGTTTCTATGGCGACGACCCCCAGAGCTCCCCAAACCTGGGCCGCATCATCAGCCAGAAGCATTTCCAGCGGCTCCGGGGCCTGCTGAGCTGTGGCCGCGTGGTCATCGGCGGCCAGAGTGACGAATGCGATCTCTACATCGGTGAGCCCCGCCCTCCCTGCCACTGTGCCCCACTCCCACCCCCACCCCAGCGAAGACCCCTACTCGCTGGGGGTCACAGCTGGGCCCCGAGTCTGGGCTCTGAGGCTCCCCCAGCCTGGTGCCATGACTTCGTGACACCGGTGTTTCCTGTTCCTGGGGTCTGAGCCCGCGACCCCACGACTCCACACTCTGGCCAAAGTTCTCCAAGCTCAGACCCCAGAGTTGTAGGCTCAGGTTCCCAACTTCAGCCCCAAGATCAGCTTCTCCACGGGCCACACGACCCCCAGTGCTACACGCCCACGATTCCGGTTCTCAGCTCCCACTGCCCGTCCTGAGCGTCTGCTCTGCTGTCAACAAAGAACCCTGGTCTCCTGGGCTGAAAGACTCGGAGGGTCTAACAGGCTGGGACCTGGAGCCTCAGGCTCTGGGATCTAAGATCGGATCACCCTCTGACTGTGAGACTAAGGCTGAGTGGTTCTCTGAGCCCCACGGGCCCGGTCAGGCTGGGGAGCCCCTCGTGGTCACTTCCCAGGGGCTGCGGGGAGAGTACCGTCCCTGGGACATCCGGGTCCCTGAGCCCTGACAGCCCGCGGCCCCGCCCACCACAGGCCCCGCCCACCATAGGCCCCGCCCGCCACAGGCCCCGCCCGCCAGAGGCCCCGCCCCTGGGCTGAGCCGGCCCCTGTCCCGGGCAGCCCCCACGGTGCTGGTGGACGTGCAGGAGACCGATCCGGTGATGCAGGAGGAAATCTTCGGGCCCATCCTACCTATCGTGAACGTGAGGAGCCTGGGCCAGGCCATCGACTTCATCAACCGTCGGGAGAAGCCCCTGGCCCTGTACGCCTTCTCCAACAGCAGCCAGGTAGGGCTGGACGCAGGTGGGGGCAGGTGGCCGCAGTGGAGACTGGAGTAGGGTCAGCAGAGGGCGATGGCTACAGGACCAGAGTGGACCAATGGGCCTGGCAGGAGGGCAGGGGTTCTTGGTCCCTCGGGGTCACTGACAGGTGGCACGCTTGGCTCTGTCTCTCTCCTTCCTCCTGGGGGCAGCAGGGCCTCCCTTTTGCCTTTCAGTCTAGGCCACGTTCTCCTGGGCCTTTAGTGGGCAGCTCCCCAGGGTCTCCTCTAGGGTCCAGCATCCTCTCTAGGTCAGGCCTGGCCTCTCTTGTTCTGCATCATCTCGGCCTGGTGACCACAGTGTCCCCTTCAGTGCTTGGCTCGTGGAAGGCACACACAACACGGGATGGGATGACTGAGGGGGGATGGATGACCAGAACACGCAGACCCAAGAGTGAGCCCTGGTCCCCTGCCCCTCCCTGGGGGCCCTTTGGGAGGCTCACATGCATGTGGCCAGCCATCTCCAGCTCAGGACACACGTCCCCCACCCCCAGCCCTCCTGAGATGCCTCATAGACTGGGCAATGCTTCCCCCCCCTCACCGGAGTGCCGTGCAGCATGCAGTGTCTTAGTTCCCAATCAGGGCTCAAACTCATGCCCTCTGCAGTGGAAGCGCAGAGTCCTAACCACTGACCCTCCAGGGGATTCCCCTGGACAATGCTTTTCTAAATTTTACTTTTTATTTATATTTATTTATTTAGGCTGTGTCAGGTCTCAGTTGTGGCATGCAAGTTCTTAGTTGCAGCAGGCATGTGGGATCTAGTTCTCTGATCAGGGATGGAACACAGATCTCCTGCACTGGGAGCATGGAGTCTTACCCAGTAGACCACCAGGGAAGTCCTAGAAAGGCTTTTCTAAAACAAACTTCTAATTTTGGAATAATTTTAGATTTACAGAAAAGTTGCAGAGAGTCCAGGGAAGGCCCCTATACTCCAGTTTCTCCCCTTACGTTGGTCAAAACTAAGAAACTGACATTGGCACGTTGCTGTCAACCACACTCTAGACAGATTTTGCCAGTTTTTCTTTCCACCCCAGGATCCAGGCCAGGGTCCCGAGCTGCATTTAGTTGCCATGGCTCCTCTGGTCCCCTTGTGGCCATCTCTCAGCTTAACGGGGTGCTGGCCATCTGTCCTGCAGAATGTCCCCCATCTCAGTGGCCAGCTGTTTCTCTCATGAAAGAAGCCCACAGGGTCAAGGGCCCGTCTCTGCTCATCCTCAGGGGACCATGAGATCCATGCATCACTGGTGAGGTTAACCTTCATCCCTGGCCAAGGTTAGGTCTGGCACGAGGTCTATTCTTCCCTTTCCTTATTCTGTTCTGTGAGAGCAAGTCACTAAGTCTAGCCTACCTTCAATGGAAGGGGGTGAGAGTAAGCTCTACCTGCTGGAGGGGGAACATCTGCATATCCTACCTGGAATCTTGGCTTGGTTCTTTATATCAGTGCCTTTTTTCTGTTTGGCCGCGCCACGTGGCACGTGCAATCTCAGTTCTCTGACCAGGAACTGAACCTGTGCTTCCTGCAGTGGAAGCGCGGAGTCTTAACCACTGGTCCACCAGGGAAGCCTGGTTCTGTATATCAGCATGGACTCCAGTGCATCTGCTTTATTTTCCGGGTTACAACCCAATACCACCTGATTCCTTGTTCAACCTGTCCCCAATACCACCTGATTTTCGTTCGACCTGTCCGGCCTTTGGGCACTGGGAGCTGCTCTGTCCCAGACACCTGCCCATCCTTTGGTTTTCCCACCACTTCCTTCCTTTCTGGGTCTACAAGCTGCCTGGCTCTAGAATCAGCTGTTCCTTCAAGGAGCCCTTGTTTATCTGTGTAATGTTAACTTTAGAAAACGCTACACAGGAACTTCCCTGGGTGTCCAGTAGTTAGGGCTCTGTTAAACCTGCTCCCAATGCAGGGGGCACAGGTTTCACTCCCTGGTCGGGGAACCAAGATTCCACATGCTGCACACAGCAGTCAAAAAAGAAAGTGCTGCACAGGTGTTTGGAAGCAGGGAGGCGGGTCATCTGGCCAATCGGCTTTCAAGCTTTTCTGACTGCCTGGCACTGTTCCAGGACACACGGTGACACAAACCCTCATCCCACCCCACGCGGTGACACAAACCCTCATCCCACCCTGCGTGCCCTGCCCTGGGTCCTCACTGAGCACTGGTGGTCCCGGCTCCGCCTTCTGCTGTCCTTACTGCTGGTCTCAACGGGATTTTCTGATCCTGAGGATGGGGTTCCACTCTGCAGGAGGCCCTGATCTAGCTGTGACCTGAGGGTCACACATTGTAACTACAGCCAAGTTTTTATGCAACAACTCTTTAGTGTCTACTCATCTTGGTGATGGACAGGGAAGCTGGGTGGGCTGCAGTCCATGGGGTTGCAAAGAGTTGGACACGACTGAGTGACTAAACTGAATCTTTCTTTATTGTCCATAGACCTAAGAAGGGCCTTCATTAAGTCAAGCAGGGGTCAAGTTCATATTTCCAAAGTACAAATCTCAGTGTCCTCCCGGTGGTGCAGTCCGCAAGGCCTTCCACAGCTTCCCTGCCCCTCGGCCTCCCCACTTGGCCTTCACCCTGGGTGGGTGGGGGTCCCTCCTACTCACCTCTGCCCTCCTGGACACCCAGCAGGCACCTCACATCCCTCCCGGGGTATCTCCCTGATCACCCGCCCCTCCACGTCCCCAGGAGGAAGCTGGGTTTCCCGCCTCCCCTGCCAGCCTGAGTCTGTGTCCGCAGCCGCCTGCGTGGACCACACTCAAGGGAGGCTCAAGACACACGTCTCCAGTGGGGACGTGGGGGTGGCAGGCTACTCTTCAGATCACATGGTGGCCTCAGACCCTGCCATGGGCCCTGGGACCCCGAGGGGGCCAGGTAGAGCCCCGGCAGCTCTCTTACCAGCCTCACCGCTGCTTCCCCGCCAGGTGGTCAAGCGGGTCCTGGCCCAGACCAGCAGCGGGGGCTTCTGCGGGAACGACGGCTTCATGCACTTGACCCTGGCCAGCCTGCCTTTCGGAGGAGTGGGTAGGTGCCGGCTCTCACCTCCCCCCACTCCCCTCCACAGAGCCTGGAGTGGAACCTTCCACGCCGGTCCTGGCACTTCCCTCCGCAGGCAGACCCGCAGACACACAGCTTACGTTGTTTTCAGCATCACCGTGAGGTCCGTCCGCGGTGCTTGCTGCAGCTTTTCTCCCCGGCCGGCCTGGTGGCACACACAGGGCAGCCCAGGTGTGCTCTCTATGCCACATGCGGCTACACGCGGCTCCTTCAAGCCCTCCCGCACCCCCTCGGGTCCATGATGGAGACAGGGGGCTGCTGTCAGCTCCCCACTCCACCAGGCCCTAGCAGCCCCCAGGCCGGCTGCAAGGTCCTGGCCTCTGAGGCTGGCCCCAGCAAGCCCGACGGCTGTATGATGTGGGGCCACCACGGCCCCTCTCTGAGAGACCTCCTCCTCAGGGGAGGAGAGGGCCCACTGGGCACCGGAGTAAATGACCAGCAGGGCCTGGCAGGCTGCCCTGGTCGTCCCAGGCCCTCCCAGGGCTGGGCACAGGCCGGCCCCCTTCTGGAAGCCCCACCCCCAGCCTGCCTGGCTCCCCACCTCCAGTCCCAGTCGCTCCTCTTCAGGGAAGTGAGTGGATCTGTCAGTGGGGGAACCCGGTCCTCTTACTCCCCTGATGAAGCCCCCCATAACTCCCAGCCCCTGATGGAGCCACAGGACCCTGACCCGGCTTCCAGAGGCCTGCCCTGCCTGGCCTGGCCGTGAAATCCTGCTCCAGCCTCCTCTCCTGTTTCCCTAGCTGCTGCCCCAGCCACACGGAGCTTGACCTGAGTCCCAGCACATCCAGGTCACCCACCTCCAACGCTCTCTCGAGTTGTCCCTCAGTCTGGGGCCTTCCTGCCCCCACACTCCCACTTTATCTGGTCAATGCCATATCCCTCAGGCCTCACCCACTCCAGGAAGCCCTCTCAGACTGCCCCTGCTTCCACCAGGCTGCATCCCCGGGACTTCCTACTGCCTGGTCCTTGACTGTCTCCCTACCTAGACACTGTGGACTCAACACAGCACTTGCTGTATCTATGGGGCTGAACACTTGTCCCTGCGACTCTAGAAGGTGGTGCCACTGTTCCCCCATGTCACGAGGATACCAAGGCAAAGTCACTTGCCAGTTCAAAGCTGGGATTCAAACCTAGGGAGTCACCCCAGAATCCACTGCGGGGTTGCTTTCTTTACTTTCCATCTTGTCTCCCTCTTTTTTAACTGAAGTATATTTGATTTACAATAATGTGTTGGTTTCAGCAATTCAGTTTTACACACACACACACACACACACACACACACACACAGGACTTCCCTGTAGCTCAAATGGTAAAGAATCTGCCTGCAATGCAGGAGACCAGGGTTCCATCCCTGGGTTGGGAAGATCTTCTGGAGAAGGGAATGGCAATCCACTCCAGTATTCTTGTCTGGAGGATTCCATGAACAGAGAAGCCTGGTGGGCTACAGTTCGTGGGGTCTCAAAGAGTTGAACATGACTAAGCAACTAACACATACACACACACACGTTTTCAGATTCTTTTCCATTATAGGTTATTATAAGTATTGTATATAGTTCCCTGTGCTACACAGTAGGTCCCTGTTGTCTAGTTTCTATAGTGTGCAGTTAACCCCAAACCCCCAATCCATCCCTCCCCCCACCCCTGGAACCCACTCACCCACTGTCCACCCATCTTGCCCCAGACCTGGAGTCCTCAACATTTATTTGACTGGGTGCTGATGCCAGGGTGGGGCTAAGCCCTTTACCCATAGCATCTCATGATTAGCCCACTTTACATGTGGGGAAACCAAGGCTCGGGGGATGAAGCGGCCCACTCAGGTCATACCCTGTGACCGGCAGAGCCCAGGTGTGTCTGACGCCCCTTGGCCGGCCACTGGGGGCCTGACTGCCGTGCCCCCTATCCCTCTGCAGGCAGCAGTGGGATGGGCAATTACCACGGCAAGTTCTCCTTCGACACCTTCTCCCACCACCGCGCCTGCCTGCTGCGCCGCCCCGGGCTGGAGAAGATCTACGCCATCCGCTACCCGCCCCACACTCCGCGCAACCTGAGGGTGCTGCTGATGGCCATGGAGACCCGCAGCTGCAGCTGCACCCTGCTGTGAGCCCACCCCAGGCGCGGGGCACTGAGCGTCCCTCCCACCCCACGCCCATGAGTCCTCCGCTGCCGTGGCCACCTGAGGCTGGTGGAGACACGACCTGGGATCCACGATGCAGGGGGAAAGGACCTGCCAAGGCCACAGTCCAGACCAGTGCTTGCCCTCCTCTCACCCAGGGCTTCTCTTTTCAGGCCCTCAGCTGCCCCGCAACCAGGATGGGCCAAGGTGTGGGCACGTGGGAGACTGTGTAACCTGCTCTCTGGCTCCCAGGGTGGCCACCTATGTCCCAGGAGAGTCGGGCAGCTGTGGGCACTTCTCGGGACCTCTCTTTCTGTGGAGGGGTGCAGAAGGGGTCCTTGCATCTGGTCCATGCCCTGCTGTGGACCTGCTGTGACCTGGGTTGTTCCTGCCCTCTCTGAGCTTGTCCCCCTCTCTGGTGTAGAGAGGAGGTGACAAACAATATCTCCTGAGATCACTGTGAGGATTAAAATTTGGAACATAATTGCTGACTCTAAGCTCCAGCGTCCTGTCTCCTCATTCGGGCGGGGGAAGGCTGCCTCCCTTGTCTCTCTCCCCACCTCTCCCTCCAGGCAAGATTGATGAGATGCCCGCAGTAGATTCTCCTTCCCTTCAGCTCGAGCCCTGAGGAGCTCTGAACATGCTCCTGTCCCCCAAGTGGTTGGCCCTGGGCACCTTCCCTTCTCCATGTCCCACCCTGAGCTCATCCTCTTCCTTGTCCTGCTCATCCTCCTGGACTTCAATGCTATGGAGCGGTCCCCAGTCATTCAGCTGCCGAACTCCCAGGCCTCCAGCTGGACCCTCCCTTCTACCTCCCAAGTCCCATCTCTGGGCAATTCCTGATGATTCGATGACGCCACAGGCCTCCCCAATCCACACACTAAAATAAAGGCTGTGCCCAGGGCCATCCATCACCTACCCTCTTCCCCCAGGCCCAGCCCTTCTCAGTGCACCCACGGATCTTCCCAAAGCCCACTGGACCATGCCAGCCCTCAGCCTGAACCCCTTCACGGGCTCCCTCTGGCCCACAAGTCTGGACGGGAAACCTTCCTTGGGAGGCTCTGCCACAGCCCTGCGCAGGCCCCGTGCCGCCATCCTTGTCCTCTTCTGATGCCCTTGATGTGTCCTCCTCCAGGGACCTCCCCACACGCGCTGGGCGCGCCCTCTGGCCCTTCTTGTTCTGCCCAACTCCTCTGTGCTCTCTGCTTGGATGTCAGCTCTTCCAGGAAGACCTCCTTGTCCACCTTCTACTCCCTGCCCCCCCAACCCCCCACCAAGACACGGGCGGCCTTCAAGGGTTTTCTCAGTGTCTGCAGTCTCCCAGTTCCCTCTGCCACACAGTTCACCGGGAGGAAACATGGGTTTATTTGGTGGCTGTTTGGGTTACGGGGCTCCCGAGTCGCATACATCCAGGAGCGGTTGAGGCGGCCGCACTGCGCAGCTCTCAAGGATTGGACCAAGTTCCTGCACAAGCCCGGGTCTCAGTTTGTAAATCGTTCCTCCACACAGGGTTGCAGTGAGGATTAAGTGAAGCTGCCCGTGTGGAGGTTTGGCATAGAGCAAGCACAGCTAGAGCAAGCACAGCTATGATGGCAAAGCGTCTGCCTGCAGTGCGGGAGACCCAGGTTCGATCGCTGGGTCGGGAAGATCCCCTGGAGAAGGCAATGGCAACCCACTCCAGTATTCTTGCCTGGAGAATACCATGGACGGAGGAGCCTGGAGGGCTCCAAAGTGAAAGCGAAAGTCGCTCAGTCGTGTCCGACTCTTTGTGACCCCATGGACTATACAGTCCATGGAATTCTCCAGGCCAGAATACCAGAGTGGGTAGCCTTTTCCTTCTCCAGATCTTTCCAACCCAGGGATTGAACACAGGTCTCCCGCATTGCAGGCGGATTCTGTACTAGCTGAGCCACAAGAGAAGCCCAAAACCCTACCAAAGCCCAGCAATGGTGCGGAATCACCGTTATCGCCGGAACCCCGCTGGGGCGCAGCGTGTCTCCCTCTACCCGGAGGGCCCGGTCAGATGGGAGATGCACCCTGAAACCACGCCTCGGATGTCCCGCCCCTAAGGGTTCGGGAGTCCCGGCTCCTTCGCCCTTTCAGCGCCTGCTCCTTCCTAGCCAATCGGGAAGAAGATTTTTTTTTATCCCGCCTCCTTCGGCTGCATCGCCAGCCAATCAGACCACGCCATGGAGAGTCAGCAAGGAAATGGCGAAGCCAGCCGGCCCAATGGCAGCTTCCCGGGAGGCAGGCCCCGCCTCTCGGCGGACGGGCTGCGCTGCACCGGACGGAGCGGCCGCGATTCAAGGTGGGTGATGCGGTCTCAGCCCTTAAGGCCGCGTCTAGGCAGCGCGGCGTCTGGGGGCGCGGGTGTGGCCCCCGTGGGCCCTGCCGGCTCCGCGCCCAGGTTTCACCTCAGCCTGCTCAGCACGCGCGGCCGCCGTGTCCTTGGGCGTGCAGCCGGGGGCGGGGGTGACCGATACGCCGGCGGCCTCCAGGGCGCATGCGCTGCCGGCTCCGTGGGGTCAGAGGTCGGGAGGAAAGTCAAGGAAGGAGCCGGGTTGGGCACCTGGCCCTGAAGTCAGCGGTCGAAAGAAATGGGCCCACCAGAGGTCGCAGGTCACGGGAAGGGCACTTTGTGGCTCTGGCCAAGTGCCGGGCTCTGGGCTAAACATGTGGCCTCTTCGAGCCCCCCTCCATCCCCGTGACCCCTTATCACAGATGAGAAAACCCAAGGTCATTCGGCAGGCAGGGAGGCAGTTCCAGAAGGACCTTGATGCGGGGGGCGGGGGAGAGGAATTTGATCTTGAGGGTTATTTAAGCCTTTAAGGGGTTCCAGCAGGGAAAGGCTGGGGGGTGTAAAGGGTGAGGTTTGGCCTGGGTTCACATCAGGAACCCCCCCTTCAGTGTGCGACTTTGGGCAAGTCACTTAACATGACTGAGCATCTCATCTGTGACCCCTAGCACTGTGCCTGGCACGGCGAGCTCTCAATAAATGCTGGTGGCGGTTGGCAGTGTTACCTGGGTCAGGTTGGAGGTTGAGAGGGGTAGCTCCTGGGAACAGGAAGGCCATCTGCGCCTCTGACAGGGATGAGGGTGAGCAGGGGACAAGATGCCACAGTGGCACTGGGGTCAAAGGTCAGGGCACCTGCCGTGCTGGAGTTTCATGTGGGGAGGACCACACCTGTCTGGGACCCACCTGTGCCTGCCTCTTTTCACACCCCACAGATGCGCTGCCTGACCATGCCCATGCTGCTTCGGGCCCTGGCCCAGGCCCAGGCCGCACGTGCAGGTAGGACCAAGGGCACCTTTCCTGGGTGTGGGGGCCCAGCCTCCCGGCATGAGGTCACATTTGCACGGCATAACCCTTCTTGCAGGGCATGCAAGTGTCCGCGGCCTCCACAGCAGCGCAGTGGCAGCCACCTACAGTGAGTCCCGGGATTTCTGAGCCTCAGGCTTGGTGATCATGGTCCTGCCGGGGGCAGGGGAGAAGGCCTGGGTTCTCATCCTGGCTTTGCTGGGGGCTCCCCCTCTTGGAGCCTGAGTTTCCCCTCTGTAAAATGAAGCGGGTGATCAGATGATTCATGGGGGTGGGGTCTGTTATTGCAGGGCGTAGGTTGGGGGTGGTCCTTCCCTGTGGCTATACATGTGATCTCAGACCCTCCCTGCGTGGGACAAGGAGGGGGCTGCCAGGTGTGAGCCCTGGGAGCCTGTACCTCCTCCTCAGGACCCAAGCACCCAAGCCTCACCTGCGTTCCCTCCGGGCCTGGATGGCCTCACAGGGTTAGGGAGAAGCAGGCCAGGACTGCCCCTGGCCGGAGGCCAGCCTCGAGGGTTGCTTGCTGAGGCAAGGGGCATTTGGTGAATGAACAAGCCCCGGGGTCCCAGCTCTTACATCTAGGAGGCCAGGCCTCGTCTCCTGAGCTGGAGTCCTTGAAGAGGGCCTGTGCGTGGCCCCTGCCATGGCCTCTCTGCCCGCCTCCCCTGCAGAATATGTGAACCTGCGGGAGCCCTCGATGGACATGAAGTCGGTGACTGACCGGGCAGCACAGACCCTGCTGTGGACCGAGCTCATCCGAGGTGGGCCCGGGGGATGGGAGGCTTGAGGCAGGCTCAGGGGGGATAGAGATGTGTGAGGGAGGAGGGGCCCCCCCCACCGTGCCTGTGCCGCCCCCAGGCCTGGGCATGACCCTGAGCTACCTGTTCCGTGAGCCCGCCACCATCAACTACCCGTTTGAGAAGGGCCCGCTGAGTCCGCGCTTCCGCGGGGAGCACGCACTGCGCCGTTACCCGTCCGGGGAGGAGCGCTGCATCGCCTGCAAGCTCTGTGAGGCTGTCTGCCCGGCCCAGGTACGCGCGGACCCCGGCTGACTGCCACCCTGACCCCGGCTGCTGGGAGGGGGAGGCCGCAGTCTGCTGCAGAGAGAGTAGTGGGCAGCCCTGGGTCCCGATTCTCAACCCCCTGCTGGATGTGTGTCCCCAGGGAAGTCCCCTCCCACTCTGAGCCACTTGCCCCGTGATAGGAACTGTGAGGCCTTGTTGCCGGAGCCAACTCAGAGGTGGTGAGTCAACGGAGGGAAGCTTCCAGTCCTGAGCAGACCATGGACACACTTGGGTACTGCCCTTGGGGGTCTGGTCGTGAGTGTGAGAGCCAGGCCGGAGCCACGAGGCGCCACTTGAAGGTCTCCACTTTGACGTGGGCGGCAGCAGTGTCAGAAGCCCTGCCTACACATGTGCCCTTCACAGGGCCAGACCCGGGGACACTCGGACCACAGCAGGGCACTCTCTGCCCCTGGCTGCAGCTCCTTTGAGCCCCTGGCATTTGGTTCTGTCAGAGGGTCCCGCATGGACTGCCGAGAGTCACGGCCTGTGGGTGCAGAAACAGACAAAGTGGGGGCACTCAGGTGGTGGATGTGCCCGGCAGGTACCCAGCAGGCACAGGGGTTCTGACTGTCCACACAGCGTCCCCCTCCCAGCGGTTGCTCCAGCCACGTCTCTGTGACTCAGGACGGCTCCCGTCTGAGTCCTGGCTCGTCTCCTTCACCACTCCCAGGTTCTGCAGCCCATGGGCTGTGGCCTTGCGGTCCCCAGTCTCTGGAACATGTAGGAGCCCCCCCCCCCAAAATAACAGTGGCATCCAGGCAGTGAGTGCCAACCATAGACCAGCACTGTGCCAAACTCATGACCTCTCTGCAACAACTCTAGGTTGGACAAGGTTATTATCCCCATTTTTGTAGAGGAGGAAACTGAGGCACAAAGAGAGAGGCTACTAGCCAAAGGTCCCACCGTGAGCGGTGGGCCTTACACTCCTGGGGATGTCTCAGGGCCGTGGCTACATCCCTTTGAAGGTCCTCGCCTCTGGGGAAGCCCTGGGCCACCCCTTCCTTCGGCTGGTGCCAGGCTGCCCCCCGGGAACTGAGAGTTAAGGACCTGTGTTTGAGTCTGGGCTCTGCCCCTCGTTTACTCGGTGGCTTTGGGAAGGCTCTCCACCTTTCTGAGCTCCAGTTTTTTCATCCATTAAATGGAGATAACTAGGTGTAGTTGGGAGGGTTGTTCAACATATGGTCCGCAGAGAGTGGGCATTATTTACAGGGTGAGACCCCCCAGACTGCAGGTGCCCTGGTGTGCCAGGCAGGCAGCAGCCCTCTCCTCGTGGGACTCCCATTCTCAGGCAGGAGGGGCTGGCAGATAGCAAATGAGAGTGTCAGCTCGGGCAGGCACACAGAGGCTGAAGTCATGGCTGTGCCAGGTGGCCTCTTAGGAGGGGAGTCAGGAAAGGCCCACGAGGTGGAGAGTGGACGACAGAGGGGCCTCTCTGTAGGCCCATGTGGGGCTGGATCCTGTGCCAGGGCCCAGGGCGGCTGGCAGGTGACAGTCCCCTGTGCCACTGCCCAGGCCATCACCATCGAGGCTGAGCCGCGGGCCGATGGCAGCCGCCGGACCACGCGCTATGACATCGACATGACCAAGTGCATCTACTGCGGCTTCTGCCAGGAGGCCTGCCCCGTGGACGCCATCGTGGAGGTGAGCGGGGCCCCGCGGTGGGGGAGGCGGGGGCGGGGGCTCCTGGCGGGCCTGACAACTGCGCCTGCGCCCCGCCCGCAGGGCCCCAACTTCGAGTTCTCCACCGAGACGCACGAGGAGCTGCTGTACAACAAGGAGAAGCTGCTCAACAACGGGGACAAGTGGGAGGCTGAGATCGCTGCCAACATCCAGGCCGACTACCTTTACCGATGACCGGCCGACCCGCGGCCCCTCCTGCCCAATAAAAAGCTCTGACTTCCCCCACCACCTCTGTCATGCATCTGCTGTCTGAGCCGGGACCATCTGCAGCCTGTGGATTCTTCCGGTGGATCAGATTCTTGGACCGAGTTGCCTTACCTGTGCGACCCGCTGGGCCCCGCCCACAGCAGCCTGCGGCCCACAGGTCTTCCTGGGCATGTTTCGCAAAGGCTTAGCTGAAGGTCAACTCAGGCCACTGTTTGCATAATCCTGAGTGATCAGTTGGGGAGGCCCGGGCCTGTCCTCTCCTGAGGACCACCCACAGCTGAGACTCTCGAGAACCTAGAGCCTGCTGAGAAAGGGGGCTCTCCAGGAATAAGTTGGGCAAAGTCTCCTTTGCCCAAGTGCAGACAGAAGTACATCAAGAAGCAGGAACTTGGATAGGCCAGGGCATCCTTGCCAGGGGCAGGGTGGGGAAGCCTGCTGTGGGGTAACAGTCACGAGGGAATGACACAAGCACTGCTGCCCGTGAGCTGGCTTTGCCTGTCCTCCAGCCACATCCCTTTTCCTCCCCAAGTTCCGCAGGGCAGACTGCTGGCGTGGCCTGTGCTGCTCCGACTTCCTGCTTTGTAGCCCCAGCAAAGCGATGTGGTTCCTTCTGGGGCCACACGCAAGCCCAGTGGCAGTAGAATAGCCCCAACAACCCCTTCTGACTCCGTGCTGAGCGGTGTGAGAGCATTTCAGTTCATTCTCAGCAGTGAGGAAGCTGGCTTAGAGAGGTGAAGTGACTTGCTCAGGGTCACACAGCATGCACCTTGAGGGAAAAACTGAGGTCTGAGAGATCTCAAGAATTCCCTTCATCATTTCCAAAAGTGCTTTTTTACAAAACACTAATCTCCCCAGATGCTTCTTAGAAGGGGGAGGGTGTTCTTTGGATCGGTAAATGTAGGAAGTGCCCCAAGGGGCCTCTCCCTTCTGGGACAGGCTCTGCCCAGCGTATTCAAGGCTCTGAGAAGGCCTGCAGCAGAGAAGCCCAGACTTTGCCTAACTCACTCCTGGAGAGCCCCCTTTCTCAGATCACCTGCTGACATCTGGGCCTGCTTACCAGGCCCTGCTGGGCCATCTCCCAGGACCTGTGTGGTCCCATTGGCCAAGGTTTTGGGGCCCTTATAATCCATAAAGTGGCTCAGAAGTAAGAAGTACAGGACCGGAAAGGAATACTTGAGCCCTGGGAGTGTCCGTGAGTCCAGCACTGCTAGTGCTGGCGGCTGCTGGGAGCAGGAACTCCAAAAAACAGGCCAGCTGTCAGAGGCAGGCTTGAATATCCTAAAGCACTTCTAGTTTTGCTTTTATCAGACATACTCAGTGTTAGACGCTTGACATGGAGTCTATCTGTACACAGGAAAATTGTTCAGTCACTGTCGTGTCCAACTCTGACTCCATGCACTCCAGCACACCAGGCTTCCCTGTCTTTCACCATCTCCCGGAGTCTGCTTAAACTCGTGTCCATTCAGTTGATGATGCCATCCAACCATTTTGCCCTCTGTTGCCCCCTTCACCCGCCCTCAATCTTTTCCAGCATTGGGGTCTTTTCTAATGAGTTGGCTCTTTGCATCAGGTGGCCAAAGTACTGGAGCTTCAGCATCAGTGCTTCCGATGAATATTCAGGGTTGATTTCCTTTAGGATTGAATGGTTTGATCTTACTGTCCAAGGGACTCTCAAGAGTCTTCTCTAGCACCACAGATGAGCCTGTCCAGCTCCTGACTTAATTCCTTCCCTTACTGCTGGGTCAGCTCTAAGGCCATTTTGAAACATGTTAAGAGTTCCAGTTTGCCCTGCATGGGAAGCACTGACCTGAGGCCCCCAGTGGTACTCAGTTCAGTTGTGTTGAAGTTTCTCCTTGAAAGTAGCCCTACCAGAAGTGTCCCCATTCTTCTGAAGACACCCTGGCTGTGACTCAGTTTCCAGCCCCCAGCTCTGGGGCTCCATTTGCCCACCCCTCAGAGGCCCCTGGGCTTCCCTTGTAGCTCAGTTGGGAAAGAATCTACCTGCAATGCAGGAGACCCAGATTCGATTCCTAGGTTGGGAAGATCCCCTGGAGAAGGGAATGGCAACCCACTCCAGTATTCTTGCCTGGAGAAGCTCATGGACAGAGGAGCCTGGCGGGCTACAGTCCATGGGGTCACAGGAGTTGGACACCACTAAACCACCACCACCACCACCACCACCAGAGGCCCTTCCTCTGCCGTGGGGGTTCAAGGATCACCAGAGCTGACCCACTGGGTAGTCTTGGCCAGTCCAAAGTGCAGGCAGCTGGACAGTGGTGACCCACAGGCTGGGACCGGATATGCTGCATGAAGCTAATAGGAGTAAGGACCCAGGGACAAGTCCAGCCACAGGAGGAGCGAGAGTGAGGGCAGAGCACTGCCCAGTGTCTGCGGCTGCAGTCTGCTGCCTGGCCCTCGGCGTCCTGCTGCTACTGAGGGAAGAGGCCCAGAGAAGGGCAGCTGCCCACCCAAGGGCCCAGAGCACTGGGCTTGGAGTCCAGGCGGGTGCTCAGAAACAGGAAGAGAGCAGCACCTGTGTGACTACAACCTCACTCGAGGGGAGGGGTCCCAGAGGTGGGGACACGTGGGTCTCGGGCCCCAGGTCTGAGCCTATTGAGGGTCCCGTCAGCCACAGGCCCAGGTGGTGGAAGTCCCGCCAGGTAGCCCCTGGGCCTGGGCTGAGCACGTCCCCACATCCCAGCCTTGTAGACGTGCACGGTGGGCGCCAGTGTCTGCCCTGGGGTCTGGGCCTCCTCGCCCGGGTTAGGCGGCTCAAGGCTCCGAACGGTTTCCCACCCGCGGGGCGAGGAAGCGAGGGCCCAGCCGGAGGCCTGCCTCCCACCCGCCCTCCTGCCAGGGCTCCTGCACCGGCTCCAGGACTCCGGGGGCAGGTCCAGGGCGGCCCGGGGGCGGGGCTTCCCTGGCTCCGCCCCTCCCGGCCCCGCCCGTCGGGAAAAGTGAGTTGCGTGGGCGCCGCGGAGGCAGCGAGAAGTTGAGCCAGGAGATCCGAGCGTAGCCGAGCAGTGCCGCGTGAGGCCGACCCGGGGTGAGTGCCCCAGCGGGGGCTACAGGGCCCCCCGTTCTGCCTGCCGCCCTCGCTTCCCTCCGCCCCGGAAGGGAGTCTTGGCGCCCCGACCCGTGTGGATCAGTAGAGGCAGCTCAGTCCGCAGGCCCGTGGGTGTCAGCCCTTGTTGGGGGTTCGGGGCTGGGGGTGCACGGACGCGACTCAGAGGAGGAAGGGGAGGAGAATGGGGGGTGTTAACAGCCTGTGACCCCCCTGTGGCCTGGCTGCCGGGCCAGGCTGTGCTCAGAGCTTTCTCTGCTGCATCTTCCTGGGAGGGAGGGACCCATTCTACAGGTGCGGAAACTGAGGCCCAACCCAACTAGGAAGAGGCAGAACTAGAAGAGAGCGCAGACCCTCGCCTGCAGCGCGGCTCATCGCGGCGAGCCAGGGGCTCAGAGGAGAGGTGTCCGGAGGAGCTGGCCTTAGCCTCCAGCCTCCCAAGGGAGAAAGAGGCGAGGGGCACAAAGTGACTAGTCTGGACCCTGAAGGACCTGGGCCCCTTCATTTGCTCTGTAAATGTCGCGGGGTGTGGGTCCTGGCTCAGGCAGCGGCCAGGGTAGAGGAGGGGGAGGGGATGAGCCGGTGGAGGGCTGAAACGCCAGGGGAGGGGTCTGACCAGGTCTCTGGACTCCTGTGCTTGACCACCCAAGGGAAGGGCCATGCCCCGGGGCCCTGAGAGACAGGTACCAGGCAGGACTGGTCACAGCAGCTGTCCAGGACTGCTGCCCGCCAGGATCCCGGATCTAGCTCCCTGCAACCCCTCATTTGGCCAGCCCCACCTTTCAGGGTGCCTGGGGCAAGGAACAACCCTCCCCCTGAGAACACACGTTGGGCCAGAACTTCCAAACCTGCAGCCGGGGCTCCTGCCTGGCTTGGCCACCTGCTGACCCGTCTATAAAACAGGGGTGCAGTGCCCCCTCCCCCAAGGCCTGCTGTTAGTTTTAAATGAGGTAGTGGAGGTGAGGAGGTACATGTGGACCCTGGTTATTTTTATCTCCCCACCAGGTTCTGCCTCTGCTTGGTGGCCAAGTCCCGTTCACCCAAAGAGGAAGTGGAGGCCCAGAGAGGGTGGGAGAGTCCCCCAAGGACACACAGCTAACCCCAGCTTGGGCAGGGCTCAGACCCTCTGTCCCTGGGCCGCCCACCCACTCTCCCCTATTCAGGGCCCCCAGCTAATTCTCGCCATTCTCTCCAGCTGGGGAAGGGGCTGCCTTTCCTATTTACTCTTAAGTTAATCAGACCCAGGGGAGGAAGTGACCTGCTAGGTGGCTCCAGCCCAGGCAGCGGGCGGGGCGCTCTGGCGCCAAACGTTCACCCTCAGCGGGGCCCTCACCCAGCGGTGCCCCTTCCCCCCATCAATGGGAGAGCTAAGGAAATGGAGTCCCACAGAGGGGCTGGGGGCCAGCCCCGGGCCCCCAGGGCAGTGGCCGTGGAGCCCTGGCCTGTGAGCTGGGCGTCCACAGGGCCCATCGGAGGCCAGGGGAGCCTCCGCCGCGCTGACGTTGGAGCAGAACCCCCGCCAGGCCCTTCCTGCCCTTCGGTTTCCATAGTTTCACTTTTGGTGGTTTCGACACCTGGAGGACTCCTCCCGGGGCTGCGGCGGGACTGCCCAGGCCCCAGGGGAAGGTCCTCCTCGCTCAGAGGCCCTGCCCGTCCCCTGTGTCCTCCCCGAGGCCCAGGGGTGGCCCCCACCCCCTCAGCACACAGATGCCACAGGGAAGAGGCAGGCTCCGACTGCCCGAGGGGCCAGGCCAGACCTCAGCCCCGTGTCCTTGTCATGAGTGCTCCCTGGGCTGGAAAGGCGAGGGCTCCAGCTCGCCTCGGCAGGTCAGGAGGCCAGCACTGGAGGTGGCCTTTGACCTGGGGCCCTGAAGAGGTGAGGGCAGGTCACGGAGAGGGGACGACAGGAGGTGGGGCCAGGTGTGAGAAGAGCCAGTGTTGCTAGGAGCCGCCAGGGCAGGGGGTGCAAGGGTCTCAGACAACTCAGACCCAGCTGGGAAGGAGCTTGTTGTTGGACTCTGGGTCCGGCCGAGGGGTCAGCTGCGCTGCCTACTTCCAGTGTGACCTCAGCACCCCGCCGAGCTGCCCTGGGCCTCAGTTTTCCCATCTGTCAGATGGGGTGGTGACAGACCTTGCGGGACCATAGGAGCACGGAGTCCCTAGCTGGTGGGCAGCTGCCTGTTTCCTGCCTCCTGGCCTGAGCCCCCATGCCTGCCCGCCCCGCAGGACCATGGGCTCCATGTTCCGGAGCGAGGAGGTGGCACTGGTCCAGCTCTTCCTGCCCACAGCTGCCGCCTACACCTGCGTGAGCCAGCTCGGGGAGCTGGGCCTGGTGGAGTTCAGGGATGTGAGTGGGGCCGGGATGCGGGTGGGGGGAGGCCTCGTCCCTGGGCGTCCCAGAGGGTGGACCATCGCCCTCTATTGATCCCCGGCCCAGCTTGCGTCCCGGGGGCCTCTGCCACTGGGTGCTCTGTTCTCAGGAAGGCTGTCTTTACTCATGCCTGCCCCAGCCTGGGTTTAGCCAGGCCTCAGCCCTGGTCCACACAGCGTCTAGTTGTCTTCACTTGGGCATAGGAGGGTCATGGTGTGGTCAGCACCTTTTGGAAGAGGCAAAGGCCTCCCCCAAATGGCCTAAGGAGAGCCAGCCTGGCCCTTGTGGGGGAACTCCTTGGCCCCCCGGCCTGGAATCCTGACCCTTCCATGCACAACCACAGCTCAACGCCTCAGTGAGTGCCTTCCAGAGACGCTTCGTGGTGGATGTTCGGCGCTGTGAAGAGTTGGAGAAGACCTTCAGTGAGTTGGCCCTAGGCCCACGCACCCCAGGCAAACTTCCTAGAGGAGGTGCCAGCAGAGCTTGGTCTGAAAGGAAGAGTCCCAGGCACCTAGTTGGAAGGCAGAGAAGGGAGAGCCAGGCCAGGGCAGCTGGGATCTGTGGGGTGTTCTTGAGTGAGCTGAGCTGATGCCCAGGCCAAGGTTTGGATGAGCCCTTAGTGCCGAGTGAGGACTTGGGACATCATTCTGCACGTGCTGAGAGCCACCCGTAGGTCTCTAAGCAGGAGAGAAACATGGACAGAACTTTCTCCGCTGTAGGTGGACTGGGGTGAGCAGAGGCCACCAATCTTGGCTTGGTGCCCCAAGGAGTAGCTTCTACTTGGACCTGGGCAAGAAGGACCCCTGCCCTGGGTTGTGTTCCAGAAACCCCTCCCAGGAGGACCCGGCACTGTGGGAGGATAGAGCATGTCTGGTTAACGGTTAGCTTGCCTGATGGGTTTTAAGTAGTCAGGCAGGTCCTCCGTGGGCCTGCATGCAAGCTGCCGTCCGAGGCCCTGCAGCGCTAGGCCGCCTGCTGGAAGCCACTGTGGGACCCAGGCCAGGGGCTGGGGATGGACGGAGGGCAGCCCAGAAGAGCCTCGGACGGGGAAGCAGAGTAAGCACACAGGGGTGGAGGTTTATCCTGAGGTTTTTCTGGGGTCTTGGACTCAGTGAGTCAGTTGGCTGGTGGCTAGGGGAATTTGAGGTGACATTTAGAATCCCCTAGATGTTAGCCAGCCCTTGGCTGTGTGTGTGTGCTCGGTGGCTCTGTTGTGTCTGACTCTTTGTGACCCCATGGACTGCAGCCCACCAGGCTCCTCTGTCCGTGGAATTCTCCAGGAAAGATTACTGGAGTGGGTTGCCATTTCCTTCTCCAGGGGATCTTTCCAACCCAGGGATCGAACCCGGGTGTCCTGTGTCTGTTGAACTGGCAGGCAGAATTCTTTGCCTGATGAACCGCTGGGGAAGCCCTCCAGCCCTTGGCTAGTGGTGGCCATTAGCTGGTGGCGGCCCCTGAGCGGCGCCCCCTGACACCCTTCCCCTCCGCACCCAGCCTTCCTGCAGGAGGAGGTGCGGCGGGCTGGGCTGATGCTGCCTCTGCCCGAGGCGGGGCTGCCGGCGCCCCCGCCCCGCGACCTTCTGCGCATCCAGGAGGAGACTGACCGCCTGGCTCAGGAGCTCCGGGACGTGCGGGGCAACCAGCAGGCCCTGCGGGCCCAGTGGCACCAGCTGCAGCTCCACTCTGCCGTGCTGGGCCAGGGCCACAGTCCCCCGGTGAGTGTAGCTCCCTGGGCAGGGGCACGGGGCGGGGGTGCGGGGCCCCCCCTGGGCTGGGTCTCACGGGGCCTCTTGGCTCCTAGTCGGTGGCCACTCACACCGATGGGCCCTCGGAAAGGACCCCCCTGCTCCAGGCCCCCGGAGGGCCGCACCAGGACCTGAGGGTCAAGTAAGTGAGGGGCAGCTTGGCGCTCTTTCCAGCCCAGTGCGGACTCCTTGTTCAGTACTCCCTCAGACTGCCCCTTGCTGCCTCCTCCCTTGGGCCTGGGATTCCCCTCTGCCCGACAGGTTTCTCCCCTCCTGGAGTGTGCCGGGTGGGCTCCTGCCCTCCCCGTGGGGGTGAGGGGTGGTGTGCCTGGCCGGGATGGGGAGGCAGGGTGGAGGGGAGGGGAGGTCGGCGCAGCCCCTGCCCAGCCCCGCCTGGTCCCGCAGCTTCGTGGCCGGTGCGGTGGAACCCCACAAGGCCGCGGCCCTGGAGCGCCTGCTCTGGAGGGCCTGCCGCGGCTTCCTCATCGCCAGCTTCCGGGAGACGGAACAGCAGCTGGAGGACCCAGTGACGGTGCGCGGGTGCGGGCCGGGGGCGGCTTGGGTGGGAGTGCGGCCCTCCGGGCGCAGGGACTGCAGGGTGACCTGGGCGCCCCTCCGCAGGGTGAGCCTGCCACGTGGATGACCTTCCTCATCTCCTACTGGGGCGGGCAGATAGGGCAGAAGATCCGCAAGATCACTGACTGGTGAGCCCCCCAGGGCCCTGGATGTCCCCTCCACCCCACACCAAGCCTGCGCCGTCCTCCACACTCCCGCGCACGTGGCCTGGACCCCAGGCACCTGCTCACCGCCCCGCTCCCTGCCAGCTTCCACTGCCATGTCTTCCCGTTTGCGGAGGAGGAGGCAGCCCGGCATGCAGCCCTGCAGCAGCTGCAACAGCAGAGCCAGGAGCTGCAGGAGGTGGGTGCCCGCAGCCAGGGTGGACCTCCGGCCGCCACCCCCGCGGCCCACTGCCGCCCTGATCACCTGCTCCGGCCGCAGGTCCTGGGGGAGACGGAGCGCTTCCTGAGCCAGGTGCTGGGCCGCGTGCAGAGGCTGCTGCCGCCCTGGCAAGTGCAGATCCGCAAGATGAAGGCCGTGTACCTGGCCCTCAACCAGTGCAGCGTGAGCTCCACGCACAGGTGCCTCATCGCCGAGGCCTGGTGTGCCACGCGTGACCTGCCCACCCTGCAGCAGGCCCTGCAGGACAGCTCGGTGAGCGGGGCCCTCCCGCCCACCCACGCTGCCAGGCAGGGGCTCCTCCTCACAACACACTGCCCATTCCCAGTGCCACAGGTGCCCTGCCTTTGCTGGGGCTCACCCTCCTCCAGGGAGTCCTCCATGATGGCTCTGGCTCAGCAAGCCCTCTCCCCACCCCCACTTCCCCCAAGGCCCTGGGATGGGCCGTTGTACCCTGCGGGCCATGCTGGGTGTTGTTAGAACCACGTTCAGATCCGGGTTCTGCAGGCCCCAGCCCTGCGACCTTGGGCTGACTGGAGGGAGCCTTGGGCTCATCTGTGAAATGGGTGTGCCGACCCTGCCTCCCGGGGGTGGCCACTGTAGGCAAGGTCACTGGTGGCAACCAGGGGCTCCTTCTCCCCAGCCACCTGGATGGGGAGAAGCATGCTTGTTTCCCAAGTGACTTCTGGGCCAGTCTCTGGCTGTCTCTAAAGCCCCCTGAACAGGGGGCAGGTGGGGCTGGTCGTCTGGTTTCACAGGGAGAGAAGGGGCTGCCCCGGGTCCCTGGGCTGCCACCCAGTGAATCCCCACAGTGCTCTGCCTCTCCAGCTCTGCCTGGCTTGGGGTGGGGTGGGGTGGTCCGAGGCCCCTGGAGGCCCCTGCAATCAGCCTTCTCTGTTTGTCTGTCTGCCTCCCGGGTGCCCCAGAGCGAGGCAGGTGTGAGCGCCGTGGTTCACTGCATCCCCTGCCGGGACATGCCCCCCACGCTCATCCGTACCAACCGCTTCACGGCCAGCTTCCAGGGCATTGTGGACGCCTATGGTGTGGGCCGCTACCAGGAGGTCAACCCGGGTGAGAGTCGCCACCTCCCGCAGCCCCGGCCTTCAGGAGGGTCAGCTGCTGCCCTGGGTGGAAGGCTGGCAGGGCTGCATCTCCACGCTGGGGCTGCCCCAGCCTCCTGGGATGAGAGACGCCCTGCTTCTCATGCTCTCGGGGGGAGCCCGGGGTCTTCGAGTTTACCCCCAACAAACCCCACCTTGTTACACATACAAGGGAGCCAGCCAAGTTGTGCAAAGAACAACAGCTTTGCAGTAGGAGTGGCCTGGGTTTGAGATCCTACTTGCTTACCTTGAGTTTTTTAGCTTCTCTGAGCCTCAGTTTCCTCATCTGTAAAATGGAGATAACGGTTCAGCTCTGAGCAGTCTTGGGAAGATGAATGATCACCAAAGGTTGCAAACCAGTGGCCCACGAGGCCAGAATCAGTCTGCTGTTTATGTTTTGTTTGGCCACGTTGTCCAGACACGTTGAAAGGTTTGAGTTGGGTCAGGTTTTCCCAAAAGCAGACCCTGAGGTGGGGTCTCTGGTGCAAGTGGTCTCTTAAGAGAGGTGTTCCTGGGAGAAACCAGTAAGGGACCTCAGGGGATGGGGAGGCGTGTGGGGAAGGGAGGGCTGAGCAGGACCAGTCCTGGGTGAAGTCCGGCCACACTGGAGTGTGTCTGTCTCAAGGCTGACAAGCAGGGCTTCCACACCCGGCGCCCTCAGCTGTCAGCCAGCCCTGACGGGTGGGCAGTGAGGCCATCAGCTCCTGGCACATCCTGGGTGCTCACCAGCCTGGAGACGCTGCTGCTCAGAGAG
This sequence comes from Bos mutus, assembly GCF_027580195.1. Taxonomy (NCBI): domain Eukaryota; kingdom Metazoa; phylum Chordata; class Mammalia; order Artiodactyla; family Bovidae; genus Bos; species Bos mutus. Next base: position 66,200,044 of record NC_091638.1, on the reverse strand, counting down.
TGGTGCATCTGGCAGGGGCCCACACACAGCTGTCGAGGGCCCCGTGCCACCCGGGCAGAGCGTCTGCTGCAGGCACCAGGGCTTAAAGTGGGAGTTTTGGCAAAAGTCTGTCTTTTCCCAAGACTTTGGCAAAAAGTAAGAGATTTGGCAGCATGGTGCCCACCCCCAGGAGACTGGAGCTGGGTGCGGCCGCCCCTCCCGTTTGGGTCCATCCTGGGGCCAGCGGGCACTGGCTCCCTCCCTCCCTGGCCCCAGCCACCTTCCTGAGCCCCGTGGGACCTGGCCTGTCACCTGCCCTGTCGCTCTCCTTCCAGACAGCACTCCCCCTGAGGCAGGCTGGCTTCCATGTGCCCAGGGGCCCAGGGGCCCCGGTGTCGCTGGGTGAGGGCTGCAGGGCGTCTCCATGTGATCCTGGAGGAGGGGTCTGGGCGTGAAGCGTGAGGAGGGCCCTTTCACGAGGGGGACTTAGTCCGAGGCCGGGGAGGGGTCCTGCTTCACCTGGTGGGCAAGAGAAAGGGTTAGGGGCCCCCAAGGTGGTACGAGCAGGACCTGAGGGCAGAGTCTGGGGCTATGTGGACCGAGGCCCGGATCTCGTGTCCTCTGGGGCCTGCTGGCCCTCCAGGATAGCACCTGGGAGCTTGATGTGCGCTCTCCCCGACACACACTTCGCCTGCCCGTAGTTCCTCTGCGTTGGCAGGTGGCAGTCTGCTTGGAGCAGCCTGATCCCCAGATATCCACAGCTGCTGATGTGCCCCCAGCTCTCAGCAATAGCTCCGCAGGGTATTCATTTGCTCGGGCTGCCGTAACAGAGCATCCCCGATGGGGTGGCTTCAACACTGGGTATTTATCGTATCTCCGTTCCCGAGGCTGGGAACCTGAGGTCAGGGTGTTAGGGCTGGTTCCTCCTGAGAGCTTGAGGGGTCTTCTGTTCAGGCCTCTCTCCTTGGCTGGGAGGCAGCCGTCTTCACGTTCGCATGGCCTTCTCCAGTGTCTGTGTCTAAGGTCCAAATTCACCCATTTTATAAGGACAGCAGTCATATTCAATTAGGACCCACGCAAATGACCTCATTTTCACTTGGTTACATCTGTAAAGATTGTATCTCCAAATGAGGTCACTTTCTAAGGACCTGGGGGGTTAGGACTCCAACCTACCTTTGAGGGGGCGAGGGGCACAATTTGACCCATAACTGGGATGTGCATTAGGATCCTAACATCTATGAGAAATTTTCCCCATTTGCTAAAGGGAAGCTGAGGCCCCAAAGACTGAGTGACCAAGTTGGCCTTCTGGAACTTGCTATGGGCCAGCCAGGACTTCCACTGGACTCTCTGTGCTTCTCCTTAAAGCTCTTCTCATAAATAATAGCTAGAACTAATGAGTTTATATTGCTTATTTATGGCCTGCTGTCTCATTTTTAATAGCCCCAGAAAGTAGTAGTAGTATTATCTCCATTTTGCCCATGGGGAGCTGGAGGTTCAGAGAGGTTAAGAGGCTAGCCAAAGGTTGCACAGCTAGTAGACGGCTGGCTCTTGCATGCAGGCAAGCGGTATGGCATCCCTGCCTGGCAAACACCACCTTTGTGTCTCCTGTGGCCCTGGGCCCTGGCTCGGGGGCCCCTCTGCGGGGCCGGGGTCATGGCTGACTGCGTGGCCCTCTCTGCCCACAGCACCCTACACCATCATCACCTTCCCCTTCCTCTTTGCTGTCATGTTCGGTGACGTGGGCCACGGGCTGCTCATGTTCCTCTTCGCCCTGGCCATGGTGCTGGCCGAGAACCAGCCGGCTGTGAAGTCAGCGCAGAACGAGGTGAGGAGTGGCGGGGGGCTGGGGGTGGGGGTGGGGGGAGAAGCGGGGGTGCAGGCACAGCCGGGGCCCGGGGCCAGCTCTCACTACACCCACACCCCCAGATCTGGAGGACCTTCTTCGGGGGCCGCTACCTGCTGCTGCTCATGGGCCTGTTCTCCGTCTACACTGGCTTCATTTACAATGAGTGCTTCAGCCGTGCCACGGCCATCTTCCCCTCGGGCTGGAGCGTGGCGGCCATGGCCAACCAGTCCGGCTGGAGGTGAGGCCCGGCTGCTCCCCTACTCCAGCCCCGAGGCCCCTGGGCCCCTGACCACCCCCTCCCCACTCTTGTCACAGCGATGCCTTCCTGGCCCAGCACCAGCTGCTTGCCCTGGACCCCAACGTCACTGGCGTCTTCCTGGGACCCTACCCCTTTGGCATTGACCCTGTGAGTCCTGGCCATCCGTCTGGGTGGTGCGGGCGGGAGGGTGGGTTTGGGCTCCCCGCTCAGGGCCCCTAAGACCAGGGCCTGCCTGGCAGGGCCCACACTGCAGCCATTTGAAAAGCAGAGACGTGAGTCCTGCTAAGGGCAGTGTTCTGTAGCCCTCTCTGCGCCGCCAGGCAGGCACCGTTCTGAGGCCTTGTTGAAATGATTTTGTGTCCAGTCCTTGTGACAACTCAACCGAGTGCATGTCAGTGCAGTCTCCCCATTTCACAGATGAGGAAGCTGAGGGTACATGCCCAGAGTTGCCTGGCCAGAAAGAACTGGGGTAGGGGCCCAGGCTGTGCTCTTAACCATGCCACTGTGCTGCTCCTCATCTGGTGGGTGACGGATTGTGCAGGGGCCCTGGAGGGGCACACACGGGCCGATGAGAGTGACTCGGGTGGGGCGGCCCCTTCGTGACCCCCCCGGCCCTTCTGCTTCCCCAGGTCTGGAGCCTGGCCGTCAACCACCTGAGCTTCCTCAACTCCTTCAAGATGAAGATGTCCATCATCCTGGGGGTCACCCACATGACCTTTGGGGTGGTCCTGGGAGTCTTCAACCACGTGTGAGGGCCGGGGTCCTGGGGTTGAGGGGCTGAGCAGGGCCAGAGTGGCCTGGTGACCCGGCTCCCCACTACTTCGCCCCCGTCCCTGCCCTAGGCACTTCGGCCAGTGGCACCGGCTGCTGCTGGAGACCCTCCCCGAGCTGGTCTTCCTGCTGGGGCTGTTCGGCTACCTGGTCTTCCTGGTCGTCTACAAGTGGCTGAGCTTCACGGCCGCCAGCGCTGCCACGGCCCCCAGCATCCTGATCCACTTCATCAACATGTTCCTCTTCTCGCGCAGCCGCACCAACAAGCCGCTCTTCCAGGGGCAGGTGGGCGGGGCCGGAGCCGGTGGGTGGGATGTGGAAGGGTTGGTGGGCGGGGCCTTGGGCAGGGCCAGGTGGGCCCACTCCCACCACGGGGCCCCGCCCCTTGGCTTCAGGATCCTGATCTGGAAAGCGGGATGCAGACCTGAGGCCGTGAGACGAGGAGGGAGGTCCAAGGACCAGCAGAGATGGTCCAGCAGAAGGGGGCTGGAAGCCTAGGGTGCCACCCTCCCGGAACTCCGTGTGGGGTGGCGTCCCTGCTCCGTGAGGGGCCCCGGCGGAGAAGTGGGGGGCAGGCTCCCTGGGCCCCGGGAGCCGCGTGGCGCCCTGACTCCCGCCCCTCCCTCGCAGGAGGTGGTGCAGTCCACCCTGGTGGTCCTGGCCCTGGCCACGGTGCCTGTGCTGCTGCTGGGCACTCCCCTGTTCCTGCGCCGGAGGCACCAGCGTCGCCAGTCTTCCCGGAGGCGGCAACCGCTGGTAGGGGCAGGGGAGGCGTGCGGGGTGGGTGCGGAGGGTCCCGTCCGGGCTGTGAGAGCCCACCCTGGCCCGTGGGTCTGCTAATGCTCCCACCTCCAGGATGAGGACAAGGCCGGGCTCCTGGGCCAGCCCAACGTGTCTGTGGCCAGTCAGAACTGTGATGAGGAGAAGGCCGGATGCCTCGGGGACCAAGAGGAGGAAGAGGTGGGTGTGGGGACTCCCTGGGTGGCGGGAGGCTGGCGGCCTGGCTTGCCCCTCACTGCTGCTCGTTCCCCTAGTTTGTCCTGTCCGAGGTGTTCATGCACCAGGCCATCCACACCATCGAGTTCTGCCTCGGCTGCATCTCCAACACGGCCTCCTACCTGCGCCTCTGGGCCCTAAGCCTGGCCCACGCCCGTGAGTCCCAGCGCCTGCCCCCACACATCTCCCATTGCTTCCCAGTGTCCCTGTCTGGAAAGAGGGGGTGGTGGGGAGGTCCCCTGCTGACCTTTGTGGAGGATGGGCTTAGGGACGCCCGGGCGGTTCCCACCGCTCCCTCCCTCACCTGCAGAACTGTCGGAGGTCCTGTGGGCCATGGTGATGCGAGTTGGCTTGGGCCTGGGCGGCGAGATGGGCGTGGAGGCCGTGGTGCTGGTCCCCGTCTTTGCCGCCTTCGCCGTGATGACCGTGGCCATCCTGCTGGTGATGGAGGGGCTCTCGGCCTTCCTGCACGCGCTGCGGCTGCACTGGTGAGAGGCCGCGGGCTGGTGTGGGCAGCACGGGGGGCGGGTCATGGGCAGGGGTCCTCTCACCAGCTCTCCTCGTCCCCCAGGGTGGAGTTCCAGAACAAGTTCTACTCGGGCTCCGGCTACAAGCTGAGCCCCTTCACCTTTGCCGTGGAGGATGAGTAATGCCCACGACCTGCCCTTACCGTGCCAAGCAGGAAACAAATTCTGAGGCGGCGGACTTCCTGGTGGTTCAGCAGTTATGACCTCATGCTTCCAGTACAGGGATGGTGCTTCCGATACAGTTTGATCCCTGGTCAGGGAACTAAGATCCCACATGACACACGGTGCGACTGAGTTCAAAAAACAATAAAGATGAAGAAGGCCTAGGACCCGTGCCTTGGTCTTGTGTGAGAGGCAGGGCCTGGGAGGCTGGTGTGCAGGAGCCTGGGCTCTCGCTGGGCTGGTCTTTCCTGGGGAGCCTCTCCTGGTTTGAGGGACACCATCCCAGCCTGTGTCTCTCTGAGGTCTGTCTGTGCAGCTGAAGCTGGTGTGGGGTGTGGAGGTGGGAGGCACTGATCTAGGATCTGGGGCCTTAAGATGTCAGCAGAGGCCCGAGAAGCGCATCTGCAGGACCCCCAGACTCGGGAGCGGGGAAGAGGGCAGAACTAGGACAGAGGACCTATGTGTCCAGCGCATTTTAGCTCAGGATGACTGTTGTCCCAGGCTGGACCAGGGGCAGTGAGTGAGCTCTCCAGCCTTGGAGTTATACAAACTGTAGGAGGATGTCTGGAATACTTGGGGTGTGGAGGGAGGTGCTTGGCATGAACTGGCCAGATTCTCATGTCCTTGTGCTGGCACTGGCCACTGGCCCTCACGATGCCCTGGAGCAGAGAGCAGCCTGGGGCGTTGAGTGTGACCCGCATCACACAGGGGGCAGTGTGTCGCTCCATGGGGGATGGCAGGCCACACCCGAGGCCACCTTCCTGCAGACGTGGGCAGAGGCTGTCCAGGGTACCCCGAGCGTTGCCCAAGGCTCTGAGGGTCAAAACAGGGCTGAACCAGACCCCACGCCCTGCCTCCCTTCCTGTCCCCAGAGGCCACCATCTTCCCCATGCCTCCCCTGGTGGGCAGTCCTGCCGCCTGGCCATCCAGCTGCTAGGGGGAAGGTGGCACCCTGTGGGTGTCTCTGACCTGGGTCCCACCACCGGCTGGGGGGCAGAGCCAGTGCTTGCCAGCGGCCTCACACTCTCCTGCCCAGGAGCTGCCAAGCAGTTCTTCCGGCTGCAGGCCCCAGGAACAAAGGCTGCCTTGAAGGCAGAGATGCCCTGGGCACAGCGAGTTGGGAGGAGGCCCCACCACTGTGGCTCCATCTGGCCAGCTGCTGGGAGGAGGAGCCTGTCCCTCCAGAGTCCAGGGCTGCCCCAGCTCTGGGCCCCCTGACACTGGGCTGCAGCCCACAGGCCTGGCAGAGAGTTGGATCCAAGAAAGAGCAGCTTCTGGTTAGGAACAGAGGGCAGCGGGTATCTCAGGACCTGGACCAAGCCCAGGACTCCGAGCCTCACCTTCCTGGGGAGCAGAGCTGAGTGCTCACAGGTGGGGCAGGTGCTCAGCGCCGAGAGCTGGCATGTTTGTGGGGAGGGAGATGTGAGCTCGGGGAGAGGCTGGCTGCACGGACAGCTGGCAGCTTGGCTGAGAGCACTGGGCACTGTGGGACTAGCACGCACAGGGCTGTGGGGGCGGGCACCCTGGGGCTGGAGATCACCCTTAGGAGACACGTAGGGATGGGGCGGAGGGGCACCCGGGGCTGGAGGTCACCCTCAGGAGACGCAGGGATGGGGCAGGGGGGCGAGTGTGTGGTCTGCCCAGGACACTGAGGACATGGGAAGACAGGAATGCTACCCGGGATGACAGGGCGAGGGTGGGGCTGGAAGGAGAGCTGCCACCCTGGCCGTGACTTCGGAGCTGACCTGACCCTGCAGGGCACCGCCCAGCAGAGCCCTGGGGTCTAAGGCAGACAGCCTCGTGGGCACAGGCAGCAGCTGGGGGCTGTGTTCCGAGACCTCGCACAGAGGGCACGGCATCGAGACCCCCTCCTGGCTGTGCTCCAGACGTCTGGAAGGACGGGCGGTGGTCTCCCTCCACCGGCCCAGCCACTCTTCCCCTCCTGGTCACCCCGCCGTCCCACCCATCCTGCCGCATCGGGAGCAGCCGCGCCCCCAGAGACTCAGGACACATCCCAGGGAGACAGCGGAGATAGGCTTTTATACTTTTTATTGTTTGTATGGTACAGTCTTTGTGGTAGCAGGAATGTATGCACAAAAAAACAATTCAAATAAGAGTTCAGAGTAAAAAACAAAAGGATTTATCCCAAAGGACATTTAATATACATGGACTTCACAGCTATACTCTATCCACACCCCCAGACTCCACGCACGGGCTGAGGTCTCCCACTGGGATGGCCGCGCGATGACCACACGAGTGGGCAGCGGGCGTGGGCACGCTGAGGCCCCAGCACCAGGGGCGGCAGGAGGCTTCTGAGGGCACGGGGCAGGACCAGGCCTGGGAGCGGGGAACCGGCCCTGCCGGAGCAGCCCCAACTCCAGGCTGAGCAGGGGGGCAGGAGCGGGGGCAGAGAGCAGGTGGGGGGGCAGGTGTGTCCAAGTGGCCCTCGGTGGCCATGGCCTGCTGCCTGCCCCGAAGCCAGGGTTAATAAAGCACTTTGTTAGAGGGCACGGGGCGGGGCACATCCCGTTGGCGTGAGATTCACCGGCGGAGGGAAGTTCGGATGACAGGAAGCAGGTAGCTGTGTTCCTCCCGGGCCCCGCGCCGTCGGGGGCGGTCAAGCCAAGGAGCATGGTCACAGTGTCACCGCCCCCTCGGGAGCGGGCAGCGTCTGCACGCCTGTCACAGAGCCCGCTCAGCGCTGTCTGCCAGCGTGGCCGTTCACATCACGTAAAGATCAACATTCACCACAAAAGGCACCTGGAGTGACGCTGCGGGCGCCACGTCCGACTGCGACAGAAACGTCTTCTCTAGATGAGAGGGTCTGAGATACTGCAATATTGCACTAGTGTACTATGATTCTGCTTCCCAATCTCAGGTCAGTCCTAGTGAGGTCGTAAACGAGATAAGAAATAAATGTTACTCAATTTTAATACAGTCTTTCGTATCATACACGTCTGTGTTGGGCGGCGAGACGTCTGAGCCTTCCGGCCGTGGGTACAGTAGTCGGAGCACAGAGGGGACGTGGACTCGGCCGCCCCCACGCCATCCAGGGATGCAGGCAGGAAGGCCGCACATGGTCACACCCCGAGCTTCCTCTTCTGGTCGAAGTAGGCATCAAACCTGGCTTGGGCGTACTCCTAGGAGACACAAGCAAGAGCGGCCTCACCAAGGGTCCCGCCTGCCCCGGGCACAGAGCGGAGCCGCTCCGTCCAGCGCTGCCCCTGGGCCGTCCTCCCCGCTGGCAGCCCTGCTGCCCGGCCCTGCCGACCCGGACAGGATGCGGGACGTCCGTCTATGGACCGGGCGCTGCCATGGTGCACCGACTCATTCACCTCGAATGCTACAGACAGGCTGACAGCCGCAACAGGCTCCTCTTTCCAAGCCCAAGGCCCTTGGGCGTCAGCAAGTGTGGCACCAAGGTGGAAGATGGGTGTGTGTGTGTGTGTGTGCGCGCCAGCTGTGTGCTGGGGTCACTGCTGCACACTTAGTAAAAGGACACCGGGAGGGAGTGAGCACGCCTGGCCAGCCCCCTGCCCCGGGTCTGCGCCCCCGTCCATCCATCAGTGTGGGCAGTTTCTGAAGGACCACTCCAAATTGAGAAGTCTGCCGTGCCAGCCGCCAAGACTATAGCGTCACCTTAAGAAAACCGAACACTGAGGGAGAATTTACAAACCAACACAAACTAACTCATCTGAAATGTGCAGTGTTGGCTGAAGCACGCAGTCTGCCTACCACCAGCACCGCCGTCACCCTCCGAGCTCTCCGGGGCCTCCGAGGTCAAGCCCTCCAGACCGCGACAGAACGCTTCCCCGTGAACAGAATCATCGGATCGGGCCCCTCTGGGGTCAGGGACACTTGTGCGCGGCCAGGGAGGGCGGTGTTCGTCCGTTTGGTGTGGAGTAGTTCTCTGTGACACGGCCCCAGTGCAGTGTGGTCACACTCGTCTGATGTTGGGCACGTGGGATGCTTCCAGTCTGGGGCTATCGGAGCATGAGAGTTCAGGTCTTGGTGTGGAAACAGGCTTTCATTTCTCTTGGATCAACACCAAAGAGAGGGACTGCTGGGCTGTATGGTTAAGTGTGTATGTTACTTTATATGAGAGGCAACTGTTTTCTATGCTGGTCACCCCCTCTTGCAGTACCCCCTGCAGTGCATGTGACATCACCTTCTCGCCAACATTCAACATTGTTGGTTTAAGTTCTACCCACTGACATGGGTGTGCAGGGCATCTCTCTGGGCTTTAACTGGCATTTCTTTCATGACTACATCGGCAGATGAACAGATGCTTACTGGTCATTTATCTTCTGCATTGTGTTCAAATCTATCCTTTCATAAAGTAAGTTGTTTGGTTTCTTGCTGAGTTATGAGTTCTTTAGACATTCTAAACACAAGTCTTTGTCAGATGTAAATTTGCAGTATTTTCTCCCAGTCTGCGGCTTGGCTTTTCATTTTAATGGTGTCTTTCAAAAAACAAAAAGTTGTATATTTTTATTCAGTCCAATCTGTTGTTATCTTTTTTCTTTGATGGTGAGTGCTGTATGTAACCTCAGAAAATCTTTGCCACAGTCATGAAGCTTTTCTCCCATTTCAGCTTTTCCATTTAGGTTTATTATCTGTTTCAAGTCAATTTTTGTGTATGGTACAAGTTTGAAGTTCATTATCTTTTTTCCGTATGGCTTATTCAGTTGTTGCCATGTCATATTTGGAAAATCTAACCCTTCCTGCAATGACCTATCATGGCCTTTCTGGGGAATACCCGTTGCCTATATGTGTAGGAGTCCATTTCTGGGAACTCGATTCTGTTCCATCTGATTTATGAATGTCTTTACACCAACTGGGCTTCCCTGGTGGCTCAGGGGTTAAAGCATCTGCCTCCAATGCGGGAGACCCGGGTTTGATCCTGGGTCGGGAAGATCCCCTGGAGAAGGAAATGGTAGCCCACTCCAGTATTCTCGCCTAGAGAATCCCATGGACGGAGAAGCCTGGTAGGCTACAGTCCATGGGGTCGCAAAGAGTCGGACAGAGTCAGTTGCAAAGACTGAGCGACCTCACTTCACCTATGCCAACACCACATGGTCTTAATTACTGCGCTTGGTAAACTCTGAAATCAGGTAGCATGTCTTCCAACTCTGTTCTATAATTTTGGTGTTTTAGTTATTCCAGGGCCTTTGCACTTTCAAGTAAGTTTTAGAATCAGCTTGTCAATGTCTATGAAAAGCCTGTGGGGTTTCGATGGTGTCATGGAGACATAGATTGGTTTGGAGAGAATGAACATTTTAAGTCTTCTAAATCCATACCTGTGGTATCTCTCTATAATTGTCAGTGTACAGATCATGCATGTTATTTTAAGTATTTCACATTTTTTACGCCAAACTATTAAATTTTTTTACAAACTGTTTCCAGCACATCAGAATGCAGTTGGCTTTTGTATATTGACCTTGTGTCCTATGACCTTGATAAACTCAGTAAACAGTTTTTCTCTTGACTCTTCTATTTTTCCATGTACACAATCATGTCACCTATAAAATAAAGGCAGTTTTCTTTTTTCACCTTCCTGTACTGGCGAGAACTCAGCACACACACCCTGGCTGTGTTTTCCACTTGGGGCACGTGTGGGAGGAATGCCTGGTCCTTTACCGTCGATTATCACGGCCCCCTGTGGGCTCCCATAAAGCCCTTTACCTGGCTGAGGAAGTTCTCCGTTACTAGTTTGCTGAGACTTTCTGTTGTGAACAGGTGTTCCAAATGATTGAATTCTGTCAAACACTTTTCCCGCATTCACTGAGATGACTGCATGGTTTTTCTCCTTTATTCTGTTAATATGGTGAATTACACTAATGGGTTTTTCAAATGTCGATGTTAGTCTTGCATTTCAGGGATAAATGCCACTTGGTCATAAAATAATTATCCTTTTATATGTATTGCATTTACTTTTGCCAGTACTTTGGAAACGGCTTTTGTGTGATGTCCATGAAGGGCACTGACGTGCAGTCTTCTTGAAATGTCTAGTTTTGGTGTCAGGATCACGCCAGCCTCGTCAAATGAGCTGAGAAATGATCCCTCCCCCTTGATTTTCTAAACGTTTCTGTGAGACTGTTATTTCTTCCTTAAATGTTTGATAATATTCCCCAGGACCTGAAGTTTAGTCTACAGGTTTTGACCATCAGTTTGATGTCAGTTTGGGCCATGTGCATCTTCCGAGAAACTGGCATGTTCAAGCGAGTTGTCGGACCCGGAGAGTCGCTTCTCGCTCTCCCACTTTAACACCCACCGACTTTGTGACGGTGGCCTCTCTCTGTACTCGGTTTTGGTAACGTCTGCCTTATCTTTCTTGCTCAGTATAGCCAGATATTCATAAGTACTTTTGTGGTATCATTGATTTTTTCCCTATTTTTAGTATTTTACATTTCAATGATTTCTGCTCTTACCTTTACTCTACTTCTATTTACTCTGGGTTTACTTGGTTTTTCACTTTCTAGCTTCTCAAGGTAGAAGCTTATGTTACTAGTTTGAGAACTTTCTTCTTACCCAGTACAAATGTTTAGGCTACAAAACCAAAAGATTCCAAACATTGTTTTAGCTGCATCCCACAAATTCTAGGATGTTGTGTTTCCACTCTTGTTCAGTTGCTAAGCCATGTCCTCTGCAACTCCATGGACTGCAGCACTGCCAGGCTTCCCTGTCCTTCGCTACCTCCCAGAGTTTGCTCAGATTCATGTCCATTGAGTTGGTGATGCCATCCAACCATCTCATCCTCTGCTGCCTAATGGCGTTTCCATTATAACTCAAAATGTTTTCTAATTGTCCTTTTAATTTCTCCTTTGACCCAGGGTTTATTTAGAAGTATACAGTTAATTTCCAAATTGAGAATTTTCCAGATATTTTTGTGGTGGTTGGTGATTTCCAATTAAATTGCACTGTGTTCAGAGAACTTACTCTGCAGCAAATCTGAGGGCTGTCTCACAGCCCAGCCCCTGGCCTATCCTGATGAAGGCTCCCTACTCTCTGAAAAGGATGTACATCCCGCAGCTGCTGGGGCCCCGCACACGTTCGTCAGGTCGAGCTGGCAGGGTGACGTTCAGGTGACAGACTCCCCTGCGGCAGGGCTTCCTGGCTCCACCTGCTACTGCCGGGTGTGCAGTCTACCAGGCTACCAGGTGAAGGCGCCCCTCTCTCAGCTTTGTCAGTTTCTGCTCTATGTCTTTCGTTTTGGCCATGCTGTGAGGCACTGAGATCCTAGTTCCCTGACCAGGGACCGAACCCACGCCCCCTGTGGTGGAAGCGTGGAGTCCTAACCACTGCACCGGCAGGAAAGCCCCTGCCCTGTGTCTCTTGAAGAATACAGGGGCACACACACTCAGGACCTCTGTGTCCCGTGGGTGATCTGATGCCTGTTCTAGGATGTGACCCCTTTCTCTGTCTTCGGTAGTCCTGATCTAAAGTCCACTCGGTCTTACAGTAACATCTGGTCATGATTCCAAATCCACTTTAAAAAACCTGAATGTTCTCTTGTCTACGAGTGTCTGTGCTTTACCAAAGCTTCTGCCCAGCAGCAGAAACCATCCTCACGGTGGACTAAGGACAAAGGGACCCAGCTGTTTCCCACCACAAGTCCCAAAGCCAGGTGCTCGCTGCACTTGGGAGCACCTGTGCCCAGGACGCCCCCCACCACGCACTATGGAGCGGAGTTAACGCAGAGTCTGTGCCAAGGACAGTTCTCAGGTTAGAATAAAAAGACAGCCTAGTATGGTACAAACTTGCTGCAAAAAGGGGTCTCATTCGTTCAGCACCAGCTTCCAGCTCTTAGGCTGGGCCCTGCAGGCTGGAGGATGGGGTGGGGACAGACGAATAAACTACGGCGTGGGGGGTGCAGGCCCCTCCCCGATGGCTTAGTGTCCTGTGTGTCAGGGGGACTGAGATCGGGGATGGGTCTTAAGGGTCCGGATTTCTACATGTGATGTCAGTCACAGGGCCACACGGCACTCCCCTGAAGCGGGCAGGGGGCAGCTCCCAGTGGCAGACTCAGCACCCACGACAGTGACTTCCACTGTGCGGCGGGGGGAGCCCACCGTCCCGGTGCTGGTCACCTGGCGCAGGAACGCGGAGGGGGACAGTGACCCTCTGGAAGGAAGAGCCATTTACTGCCAGGCGCTCGGGTTCAAGGAGGCGTTTCCCCTGGGAGTAGAAGAGAAAACCCGCCGCAGCACATACCATGTACCCAAATTCAATGGAGGAAATCTTGGCCTGAACGATTGACCAGAGTCCCCAGAAGAAATGGGACGCGAGGGCAAACCTGTAAAGACAGCAGCAGGATGCGCAGTGAGACGGCGCCCAGGACGGGATGCCACTCGCTGCCCAGCGGCTCTCTGACTCGCCGGTGCAGGGGACAACGTGCCCCAGAGACGGCGGCCCCGCCCCCAGCCGGCGGCCCCGCCCCCAGCCGGCGGGCCCCGCGGGGGTGAAGACCCGACAGCCTATCCCGGGTACACAAGCTGACACTCACGGGACTCAAGCAGCGGCCCTGGCAGCCGTGCTGGTGAAACAGGGGTCACATGGGGAATGAAACCTCTGCACATGGGAAGCGGACTGGGGGGAGGTGCGGCCAAGTCCCACCTCTAGGCTGTGCCCTGCCTCCCGCCACTGCAAACCCATACTCTCCTCCAACAATGAAAACGAGCTCTCACTGGGGAACGAGGACTTCGGGGCTTCTGCTGCTCTTCGCCCCTGACCCGCTAGATCCCCTGGCACCACCATTCTGTCTGGGCCTCTCCTCCATGCCCCTTTCCTATTTCCATCCGTTCAGGAACCAGAGAGGGAAGCTCTCTGCCGCTGGAGGAGCTGAGGGGCCGCCAGCGTGGCCGCAGCTCAGAGAGAGGAGTGTGGACACTTCTGAGGCCCGCGAGGACGGGGCTCTGTGCCGAGGGAGGGGGGTCACAGGGACTCCAGACGTCCCTGGTACCCCGGAATCTCACTAGAGAGCCCAGAGGCGAGGGGTAACTCGGGCCTCTCCACTAAAGAGATGAGAGAGGGTGAACACACTGTACTCTACACCTCTGTGGAATCTGGGGGTTTCTCAGCCTTGCTTCGAGAGCTGCCGGGGACACAGACATTCAGGTATTTCCTCGTATTACCTGATGGAATCCCCACTCCAGGAGCACGAGTGACAGGAGGGCATGGGCCCCGGTGGCAGGGGCTGGGCAGCGGAGTCTGCGGCGGGGATGACGGTCGGAAACGCCACCTCCATGTGCTGACCCTGTGCACAGACCCCTCTCCTAACTTGCTGTGTGCTGAGAGCTGAAGGATCCTAACACACTCAGCCATGATGGCCATAACCAAATGTTCTCGTTTCTTTTCTTTTGCAAACTACAAGACCCAGAGATGTAGGGTTATGAGGAAGCTCCTGAAATACTCTTATTTGCAAGGAAGCATCCCAAGTGCACACCTTGAAGAAGGAAGCTATCATAACAGATCAACAAAGGAAAAGTTACCTATTGACTTCAAGCAGCATTTCTTCTTCTATAACAGACTTTTCTTCGTTACTGAGGTTTTCAAATTCATTTTGGAATGCAGCCAAGTAATTGGAAATAAAATGGAGCTTTAAAAAAAGTAATTAGGTTAGGATCAATGATTGTTAAAAATAGATGATATCAAAGTTGTCACTAAGCGCACACCTCACGTGACTCTTCCAGATGTCAGAGAAGCCCACACACTCCTCTGCTCAGGGGCAGGGATCTGGGGAGTTTGCCCACCCTGCCAGGGTGCCAGGGCGACAGAGAACGAAAGGACTCTCCAGGCCACACTGTCACCGAGACTGCTACTACTTCTGCAGAGGGTTGTTCAGGCAGAGTCACACTTCTCCTCTCACCCACACTCCTGTCTCCCACTGTCTGCCCACAAAGCAGGGCCAGCCTTCTGGATGGCACAGCATGTGGCATGGGCTTGAGGTGCCAGGGCACCCTGACCTTCACCAGTAAATACTCCCTCAGGGCAGGAGCTGGCCCGGGCGTTGAGAAGGGGCCTTTTCCCACCTCTCAGATGCCTTGACTGTACACTCCTGTCCATGCACTAGCAGCATCTCATTCCAGTCCAGAAAAGACACGGTTTACCCTGACGTTCTGCCAGGCGCCACCATGAGTCTGCGTGTGAATTAGGATCTCTGAGAGTCCCTGTGCCTCACTATTTCATACTGTATCAAAAGGCAACAGAACATGGCCAACCACTGCATGTTTGCTTTTGTGAAGAAGGAAACAGCCATCAGTGTTTCTTCCAGGTAGGAACCCCTGCTAACTGGTTACCTGGCTGGAAGTAACCAGTACCTCTCCCTCCCCAACCTGCCCCTCTTTCATCCTGCTGCTCTGAGATTGGCTTCCCACACTCTGCCCCTCCTCTACTGGAAAGCATCCTTCACGTTCTAGCACGCTCCAGGCAGGGGGCCGTGGACTCTGCAGTAAGCTTGGTACAAGAGACACCTATTAAACTCTGTGTGGCAGGCACCAAGCTGAGCATCGTTCCTGCACAGTAACTCACTCCCATGACACAGTGATTTCCACAGATGAGGAAACTGAAGCATGGAAACAGTAGGTTACAACCAGCAGAGGCAGACCTGGGATTCAAATCCAGGCCTATTAGTTTTTAAAACCCATGCTAGAACCACCACCCTAGGTGGTTAATTTCTGGGAGACTCTAAATGCTGAAGGTAGCAAATGAAGATAGAAAATCTGAAGAGACTGAAACCCTAACAAAGTGTTAATTAGCGGCACTCCCTCCCAAAAAAGTTCTAGGCCCAGATGGTTTTACGGGCAAAGTTTGCCAAACTTTCAAACAGCACCATCTTATAAAAATTTGCTCCAGAAAATAAAAAGGGGACACTCATTTTGTAAACTAGCATAATTTTTTATTCCAAAAGCAGGTATGAATAATTTTTTAAATGAACATTAAAGTCCTGTTCCATATATGAAAAACTGCAAAAATAAACTGCCTAACTAGATCCAACCAAGCGTCACAAAATAATGTAATTCACTGAAATAATTTATTTTAGGAATTCCAGTAACGTTTAACATTTTAAAACACCTCAATGCATTAAAGAGAGAAAAGCATGAGATGACCTCAGGAGATGGCGACAGGGTAGGTGATCAAGACAGACACTGTATGGGATTGTTAAAACCTCTCAAAAAACAGAAATGGCACTTCCTTATATTTCCACTGCTGTGCAGTGAGGGTAGTCACACAGCTCTGCCTCCACTAGAATGAAATCCTTCTTACTGAAAATCTCCCCTTACTGGTTGGAGAGCCCCCTCTCTGGAGATGCCTGCCCAGTGTCGCAGCAGCAACCTGAAGCCTGCTGTGTGCTCTCCTCCCCGGGCTCACCAGCCTTCCTGCCCACATAGCATGACCCTGAGGTTCCAAACCATCCCAGTCACTTTGGACATATGCAAGGTCATGAGGTCGGCCTGAAATGTGGCCAGAGCGGAGCAGGCAGCTCTGGCTGCACAGCAGGTCTGCGTTTCAACGGCTGCCCCGAGCATGGGCACCTGCTGGATACACTGCCTGTGCCCAGCTCAGGCGGGCACTCAAGAGACCTCTCCTGAGTGAGCTACCACAGCGACTGACCAGCTGTGTCTTCACCCCCAGCCCCTGGGCAATGCTCTGATCAGGCAGAGCTCCTGGGAGAAGGCTGACCTAAAGCAGGGCTGCCCAGCACAGACACAGCTAAGGCCCTGCAAGGCTGGGAGAGTCGGGGGTGGTGTCCCTTCTGCCCAGCCTGCTTGCTTCCACATTGCAACCTACTCATCCTCAACCCAAGGCTTGGGCCATGGCTGACAAATGGAACAGAGAGCCTCCCCGGAGGAGTCCCACAGGACTGACTCTAGTCAGTGGACTCCTCTCCTCCAGGACAGGAAAGGGGGCTGTGGGTGCTGCAACAGCTGCTGAGCCAGTGCCCCCAAGACCACCACTGTCTGCACAAAGTGAAACACAGAGGAAAGTCAGTGACCCAAAAGGCCAGAGGGCAGGGCAGGAAAACTGGAAGGAGTTACCAAGGAGGCTGTGATCGTCTCTGACTAGCTACAGGCCACCTTTGGCAAAGGACTTTAAAGGCTGGATTCCAATACTGTCTGTATCTTGACACAACATTTTAAAGCAAAAGAACCTGCTTAACCAAAACAAGCATCTTTAGAAGTGGAGCTGTAGTCAACTCTAACTGGGCAAACCAATGTATGTAGGAGTCACTCACTTCTCAGCAAGTGTGCACGCATGAGGCTCCTACCTGTTGTTTCCTGGTGGGGTACTTCAGGATGTTTGCTCTGAAAAAAGGGTACTTTTCATAATTATAATCATACATCCATTCACAGAAATGATTCCCAATGTCGAATCCCCTGAAAAAGAGAGAGAGGCAGACAGTGAGGCAGCAGGCCTGCCACGAGCGCTCCCCAGACCCGGGGGTCCCAAGAACACGACTGTGTCAGTGATAGGACCGCCAACTGGGCAGCACCAGCGACCACGGCGCCCGGGCTCACCATCCGGAGCGACTGCTCGGAGCCCTCCTGCAGTCAGCGCTCTGAGGAGCCCATGTCAGGCCAAGCTCTGGACTCTGAGGAGCCCGGGGCTGCTCCTCACTAGCTCGACTGAGAACAGGGTAGGTGCCCATCTCACCCGCTGGGACAGAAAGCGCCAGCCCCCACCGAGGAAACTTGCAGCTCAGGGTGGTACCGTGACCCAAGGTCTCCTTCAACTGTTTCATACACGTATTAAAATGCTCACAGAAATAAAAACATTTGACATTACCTATAGTTGTAACTGCTGTATTCAAAGTCGATGAGCATGAGTTTCTGTTTTTCCGAATTCTCCCTGCCATCCAGCAGTAAGATGTTACCTGCAAAAGGGTTTGGATGACATGACCTTTACTCTGGGCATGTTCCGTCACTGAAGACACAGGTCCTCCAAGAGCTGGGCCAAGAGTGGTTCTGATTCGCTCAAGGCATCCTACACGTGAGGCTGCCTTGCCCACACCCTACTTGATCTGACTTGTCCAGCAATCATCAGCTAATTAGTAAAAGGTATTCTGGCTCAAATTGACATCTTATTGATTACAAGTCTTCACCAGGGGCTGTTCTCAAAATTAAAAACAACTTGAAGAGCCTGGAAAGGGCCCAAGAGTGGACCTCAGCCAGCTGTCCTGCGAGGATCAGGATGAGGACAGCATGGCAAAGCCAGGTGCCACGGCAGTGTTGGGGAGGGAAGCCCACCAGATGGGGCCTCAGAGGAAACTGTCTCAGTTTGAAATGACATTGAGTGAAGTTTGGTTACAGTCAGCTGTACCTGGCATTGCAATTTTTAAAAAAATGTAATATTTTTTAAAAATAAATTTATTTCTTTGACTATATTGTGTCTCAGTTGCAGCACCTGGATCTGGCTCTCTGACCAGGGACCGAACCTGGGCCCCCTGCATCGGGGGTGTGGAGCCTTAGCCACTGGACCACCAGATAAGTCCCTGCAGTTTTTTAAAGCGGAGAAACCCAAGGTCATTAGAAGCACCTGAACCGGCGCTGAGAGAGCAGGGGCTCTGGCCAGCGCAGTGCACGCAAGGTGCAGAGGCCAGGGCCCCCGGGCTGGTTGAGGAGGCCACCTTGCTCTTTAACGCTTCTTCAGATCAACAAGGTCACACGTTGACCAAAAGGAGTTAAACACTGCACAAATATGTAGCTTTGTCGATCCCAGATCTCGGTTTAGTGGATCTTCTCAGAATTTTTTCCTTACGGAAATAGGATCATCTTACACATCTTTCTAAAACTTGCTCTTCCTGCTAAATGTATCCCAGAGATTTCTCTGTTGGTCTGTATAGAACTCAACCTCATTATTTTAATGGTCGCACAACACACGTGCACGGCTGGGCCATACATCCATGTATCTCACCCCCACCTCAGGGGCCCCTGGTGGTTACCACACACACACTGGAGGGACCCTTCTAAGCAGACACACAGGGCCCAGGTTCTGCATCACGGGCAGCGTTCCTTACCTTCCTGACAGTCATTGTGACAGAACACGACGGGAGATGGAGTGGATTCAAGCAATGACCTGAGAGAGGAAGGTTCTGCGGTTACTTCTCAGACCTGCAGCTCCCTCCCCTGGCAGGGTCTCTGAGCACACATCCCCAGCCTGGGGTGGGGTGGGGTGGGGGCCTCCCCCTTGGAGCTCTCTGACCACGGAGCCCGAGCAGAGCCCTGTGTTGGGTCTGTTTGGACCTCTGGTTTCCTTCAAGCTCTCATCACATCCTGACATTATTTTATTTACTTGTCTCCTCTCTCTCCTAACAAAAGAGAAGCTCCCTGCAGGATGTCTTGGTCATAATAGCTCAGAGCCATTCCTGATGTTGGTACAGCAGATGCTCAAACTCGTGAGAAATGAGAGGTGGCAATGCCGATACTCGGCTATGGGTGAGAGCCTAGAACCCTGCACGCCCAGCAGCCTAGGGATACCCCTGTAGTCTCTACTCAGAAACCTGGTTAAGCTTCCTGTTCCGTGCCCTCCTGCCCGCCCAAGCTTGGGCTCAACTGTATCCCTCATCTGCTGACACTCTCCCGCCTGTCCCAAGGGTCCCTGCTTTTTGTTTTTGTTTCAGGAAAAACCTACTGCCATAGTCAGTGACCAGGCCTGGAATTCTGGCGTTTTACTTCCTCCGTGAAGCCTTCATGGATCATCAGGGGAAGGTGACGCCGCTCGTGTAAAACTGAGACGGCAGAATTAACCTGTTTAAACTCATCCCACCAACCCAACGTAAGACACCAGGCCTGAGACGATGCTTGCAATGTTCACTGGCAGCAGACGCAGTGACTCGGAGCGCTGACGTGTCTGGGCAGATGCACTCGCCAGGGCAGGATACAGAGGCACTCACTCACCTCAGGTTTTCTAGCTCCAAAGGCAGGTTGTAACTGAGGAACCTGTGCAGCTGCTTCACTTTGGACTCCCCGGTAAACCTAATTCTCAGCACTTGATTCAGGTATCTTGGAAGAGAGGGGAGCAAAAGATCAGGGCTCAGTTCACCATGGCCTTAGCTTGGGGCTCCCACTAAAGGGACCATGCAGAATCCTCAGGGCCCCCGACCCCAGAGTCTAGGAAGTTGATTTTCTGCCCGCCCAGCCTGTTCAGGAGCATTTCTGCAAACACTCTTCTTTCTTGGTTCAGGAATTGATTTTTACATGCTAGAATGATTTATTCATGAGACAATAAGTACCAGCAGACAGTGTGTGCGCCAGTGGACTGAGAAAGGCCTCTGACCCTCAGGGCCTTTCTGAGAACCGCTCCGGAGACTCTAGGAGTCCCGGGGAGAGCCACGCGAGAGCCAAGCAGCTGAGCACTTACTTTTCCATTGTTCCAAAGAGCCATTTTGGTTCCTTATTGAATGGCATTTTCATACCATGAAATCTGGCCATTTTCTCAGCTATTTCTGCAGAAATATCTGGCAAACTTAATTCTTCAGTGTCTAATCGCCGGCTCTGAGATAAAAGAGGAGTGAAAAGATGGCATTTATCCAGGTAAACTTGACATGTGAGGTCACATGACCCTAGATCTAGAGTGTCTTTGGGGGCATCACAGTCTTGTCCAGAGAACAATTCCTCCTGAAAGGGCACTGTGCCCACAGACAGCACTGCTCAGGGAGGGGCAGCCACCTGCAAAGGTCCACTTTCTGGAGACAAAGTCCTTCCCGCGTACAATCGTAGCACCCCTGGGCTTGCCTTCCGGTCACCCCACCCCATGCTGAAGGGGGCCTCTTCCCCGGGCTCAACACGCCGGGTCTCCAGCAGTTTACGATGGGACCGTATCCAGCTCCACCACCAGCTCGGCCCTTCTGCCTGCGCAGCTGGCCCCGTGAGGTGCGGCGCTCAAGGCAGCTGCTCACCAGAAGTGTTTCCCACTCCTGCCCTCGGGCAGCCTGGCACCCAGCCGATGCGGGTGGGGACTATGCACACATGACTCTAAGTGAGGCACACTGGCAGATGTTAAGGCAACACTAACAACGGGCCAGCACAGGGAGAACGGGAGCACAGCCCTGACTCTCGGAAACAGGATCTGAGCCAGGCCTGGCAACGTGAAGGAATCTGACGGGCACACGGGGGCAGGGGAGGCTCTACAGTGAAGCAGGCAGCGGGAGACAACGAGGACAACGGTAGTGGCCCCGCCCCTGCAGGGCAAAGACACGTGGCGGTGTGGTCAGGACCGCTTCCTGCAGTGGTTCTATGACCAGGGCCAGGGAGATGAGACCAGGGTGGCCGGGCTTGGCTCCAAGGCAAGCAGCTTCAGAGGGTGATGCAGTGCCAGGTTCCACAAACAGCTGTACCTGGAGAAACTGGGGTCGGTCCCAGACCACCGCGGCCATACTGATGCCACAGCAAAGCGAGTCCTGTGGACGTTTTCGCCTCCCAGCACACACAAAAGCTACGCTCACGCTACACTACAGCGCATAGGTGGCAATGACATTATGTCGAAGAGCCCCACAGTGACTTAATTAAAAAATACTTTATTGCTCAAAAATGCTAACCATTGTCTGACAGTGCACAGCCACCCCAAACCTTCAATTCGTAAAATACGCAGTATCTGTGGAGCTCAGTTAAACAAGGTCTGCCTGTGTGTTTTGATCTGGATGAATGTACCTTTGCAGGAAAGACGGAGGTTTTGATGCAAATTCAATACAAAGTCTGTTTTTGTTTCCTTCTGTGGTAAGGCCACTCTTACTATTTCAGATCACGGTGCCCGGGCTGTGATGACATAGCCCGCTTCCTCTGTGGGCCTGCCCCCAGCCCCGACCAGTGCCCCCACACTCCTTACCGGGATGAACTGCTCCAGGCGGCCTTGGGGGAAGATGCCAAAGAGCTTCGGCCCCAGCGACCTCTCGGCGAGAATGGCAAACATGACGCTCTCCAGGACCATGGCCTCGGCGCCCTGAAACACATGGTGGCACGCCAGCCGGTCACCAGGCCAGCCACGTGTACCATTCGCCCACTCCCACAGCGACTCTATGATTGGGCGCTGCGGCTACTACTGTTGGTATGGTTATTAATACTGTACTTGTTATGATCCTCATTGCCCCCACTTTAAACATGAAGAAACAGATTGGTAAACCGCAGGATCCGTGCTGGCAAGGGCTTCCCAGGTGGCTCAGTGATAAAGAACCCCCCTTGCCAGTGTAGGACACACAAGAGACGCAGGTTCAATGCCTGGGTTGGGAAGATCCTCTGGAGTAAGAACTGGTAACCCACTCCAGCATTCTTGCCTGGAGAATTCCATGGACTAAGTAGCCTGGCGGGCTCTAGCCCATGGGGTCATAAAGAGCCGGACACGTGTGAACGAATAACACAAGGACACTGGTGAGGATCATGCTCTATTGATGAGAGTCGAAATTCCAGTTGAATTTAGGTCACTGGTCCCAAAAACAGAACAGTATCAATAGTTTACCACTTCAGTTTAGTCTCACCCTTGACATCTCATCAAAGGCCACACAGTTCCACCCGTCCTGGCGAAGGTTGATTTGCTTTTCGGTTGAGAGCACCCAGTGAGAGTCAATGGGCAAAGGGCCCTCTGCCCAGGAAGCCCTGTCTGGGGTTACACCAAGCATAAAGCAATCAAGCTTTCTGGTTTCTGCTTTTACCCCCAATCCTGTCATTTAACGTTTGTCTGAAAATGAAAGAACACACCAAGTCACAGATGCTGCTACATTCTGCCATTAGTCCTAATAACTAAGTGGGATCTAGAGTCATTCTGCCTTCAAAATCCATCTTTTGTTCTCAATTCAAATCCATTCCTTAGTCCTCTTCCCTTCAGCAGCAAACCATAGCTAAAGCATGTCCATCTGTGGGGGTGGACGGGTGGGAAGGAGCCCTACAACGGGTTCTCCAAAGGTGCTTCTGCAGGTGGAGCTTCCAGGTCGATGTGTCAGGAGGGGCGGCAGGTGTGGTCTGGAAACACTCTCTGGTGACACCAGGTCATCCCTTGTTCAGAAAAGGGCTGTGGGGACAGGATCTCAGAGAAACACTGTTCACATAAAACACAGTTCTTTAAAATATACTCATTTAAATAAAGTATACACAGGACAAACTCACCAGGCAGGGACATGATTCTGAAGCTGGCGAGAAGAAAATAAAAAGGAAAAACTGCCTTCAAAGGATATGGGACACGTTAAGGTAAAAGGTAACTCGGTCACTTTTCATCTGGGGGACTGGGTAATCCATCCACCACCTCGTGTAATCCCCACGACTACGGTCTGACCATCATCACCTTGAGAGGCCCCATCTCACTAACTCGAGCTCTGACTGCAACGAACCAAACTGTGTCCTCCCCTAACTCCTAGGTTCAGGCCTTCACCCCTAGTGAGACGCTATTTGGAGATGCCTTTGGGAGGTGCTGAGTTTAGATGAGGCCATGAGGGTGGAGCCCTAATGGGTCAACATCCTTGTTAAGAGGGGGCTCCAGAGAGCTTGCAGCCTTTCCCTGCCCTGTGAGGACACAGGCAGAAGATGGCATCTGCAAGCCAGGAAAGGACCGTCACCAGAGCCCAGCTGTGTGTTGGCGCCCTGACCCTGGCCCGCCAACCTCCGGAACCATGAACAATAACCCTGGGTAGTTTTCCCTGGCAGTCCAAGCAAATGAAGACATCACCATCCAGACACAGCATCCATCTGTCGGGTTCACGGATGTGGGCAGGATCTCTACCAGGCGGGACCCCGCGGGGCATCCCCCCAGCAGGCAGAATCTGCGGGGCGTCCCCCGGAAGGCGGACTCTGCGGGGCGTCCCCCAGCAGGTGGGATTCTCTACGGGACATCCCCTGGCAGGCAGGACCCCGAGGGGTGTCCACCGGCAGGCGGGACCCTACGGGACGTCCACTGGTAGGCGGGATTCTATGGGACGTCTACTGGTAGACAGGATTTCTACCAGTTCTACTCCTTAAACCCTTAGAGAATGACAACAAATCCCTAATAGCTCTACTGAACTGGCAGAATGTTTTCTTTCTCTCATCTGACCTCACAGCAAACATCGGCAGGAGGTACAGTCAGCGTGGGCCTGTTTACCTCAAGTCCAGCCTCAGAGACACCCTGCAAGCGAATGGAGGCTCGCATCATGGAAAGGGGGTGCTGGGCTCAGGCCCGGAGCGGGCCGTCCACAGGCAGTGGCTCCTGGCAGCCCCCTGCCCTCTGTACAACCTCCCGCCTCAAAGATCCAACCCACTCCCAACTGTTTCCAAGAGCAGGATCAAGGAGGGTATCCTCTGTCCTAGGTAGCCAGAATTCTGTCAGATTTAAAGTTTGGTTTTTCAACTTTTTGTGTGTAGAGTGACTAAGCTGGAGGGTACTGGGGACACGTGCATGCAATCGGAAGTGGCCCTTTTTGTCTGAAAGTTCTGGACACGAATTTAACCCACGCCATGACTTTAGGAAGTTCGGCGCTTTGCTCGTGGCACGCAGGCAGTGCAGAGAGCGGGAGCTGCCTTCACCCTTGTCGCCGGTGCCCCTGCCCCGGGCTGAGCCCACACCATCAGGACCCTCCTGAGCAGAGTCAACCAGAGCCAGGACGGCAGAGAGAAGAGCGAAGAGACTTTGGAGTGTCTCAGCTCTCCTTGACATTGCTCTGCACACTGTGAATAAGAAATACCTCTGTTTTTCTGTTATGTCATAGGTCAATATTTATTCACAGCATGGAGAAGCGGAGGGAAGAATTTGGAGAGGGAGTAAATGAAAGAACACCCCAAGCCCCGGAACGAAAAGTGGGTAGGTCACGAAGGACAGTGGTAACCTCAGGTCTCCAAACCTTCAAGGAAAGCACGCCCGGTGAAACACGGGTGCGGGCCCGTGAGCCGGCCTGCTGCCCGTCACCTGGGCGGGACTCTGAGTGTCCACCCACAGCCAGTCCTGCTTTCTCAGCAGAGAAGGCAATACCTCCACTGGAAACGATTCAAGCTGGCTTCAGAAATATACATTTATATACTCCACCCCCAGGGAAACAAGAACTAGACACACGTGGCCACTGCCTGGACGGCGCCTGCCTTCCAGGGACAGAAGCCGCCACAACTGAGCAGGGCCGTCGGCAGACTGGGGCACACGCAGGGAAGGAGCAGAGGGCATCCTGACGGGGTGTGAGGGCGGCGGCCACCCCCACGTAGAGACACGGACCCTGGGAGGGGCCGTCGCGGAGCAGAGGAACCGAGGAGGAGGAGGATGGAACCAGCCCGGAGGGGCCCCCAGGGCTGCCCAGGGGTCTGGGCCAGATAGCCCTCAGCATCCGGACAGCGTTAAATGAACTGGCCCAAGAGGAGGAGGCAGCGCGGAGCCTGAGGACGCCCCATGCTCAGAGCGACGCTTTCACACTGTACACGGCAACCCAGCGCTCGCGCACACACGTACACACATTCGAGACAAACCATACACGCTCACAGCTGTGCAATGCTTTCTAATATTTTCTACTCTGGTTCACTTAAGGAAGCAACAGAAGGCTGACATCTGACGCCCCAGCGGAGGTTTACAGCCCACCCCGGAACAGCTGATGGAGACGGGGCGGTGGGGGGAGGGGAGATGCCTGCTGTCAGGACGGGGCAGAGTGTTTGACGGTGAACAGAGGGCAGAGGAAAGTGGGCACTGGATCTGGCCACACGAGTTGCTGGTAACAAAACCAAGAGTGGTTCAGAAAGCCACGGGGACAGGGCTCAGAATGCAGCTGGGGCAGAGCGAGCAGAAGAGGCCGCAGGGGCCCCAGGGGGTGGGAGGAAGTGTGAGACTGCCTTTCCACTTTATCCGTATGGCTTTATCTCTGAAAAAAATTAAATCCAGCAATAATACCCAGATTGTAACAACAATATGACCCTCCTGAGAAGATATAATAGTACTTCCCGGGTGGGGAGGGGGAGTCTGAAGAGGAAAGAAGGTGGGACACACCGCCACTGCAGGCCAGGGAGGTGAGCCCACCCGAGACTCGCAGGCCCCTAAGCAGGAATGGAGTCAGGCCTCCTGCTAGTTTGGTGGAGAGGAGACGAAGATCAGCCATTCAAAGAGGCTCAAAGACCAACCACCTCCCTGTTCTAACCACCGGCTGCCTACCTTCTGACCCAAGGGGATCGTAAACAAACAGCACGGACTGGCCCCGAGTAGAAATATGGCCAGGGAGCTCCATGGGGTCAGGCCGCTGGGACCTGGTAGGATAAAGCTCACCTAACTTGGATCAGGGGAGAAAGCAATCACCAAAGGACTGTCATCGAGAGGCTGACACGATCAGATGAGCAGTTCAAAAAGATGGCTCTGGTGATGACGAAGGGAATGGTCTGTGGGCAGCAAGAATCGCAGTGGGAGCCCCGAGGGGAGCTGGGGCAGCTTGGACTAGCCAGGTTCACAGGCCGGGTAGAGAGACACTCACAGATCCAAGGTCTGGTCCAAAGGAAAACCACCAACGGACTTGAGGGTGGGACACAGGGTTGGGGAGGAGTAGCGGAGGTGGCTCCCTGCTTCCGGCCTGGCCAGGAAGGACGGACTGAAGGAGAATGTGGGCTCAGTCTTGGACCCGGTGAGACACCCCGGGAGACAGGGAGCAGCTGGGGTTGGTTCCATGGGCTGGAGGAGCCGCAGATCCCTGGCCTCCAGGAGAAACAAAGGACCAGGTTTGGATCAGGTGGGCTGGGAAGAGTGGGGAGGGACAGGGCATCAGGCCTAGTACTTAAGACAAGAAGAGAGGGACTTCCCTGGTGGTCCAGTGGCTAAGACCCTACATTCTCCATGCAGAGGGCCCAGGTTTAATCCCTGGTCAGGGAACTAGATCCCATGTCTCACAACTAAAGATCCTGTGCGCCCCAAGTAAGACCCGGTGCAGCCAAAGAAATAAATATTAGGGAAAGATAAAAAGACAATAGGAGAACGAGCCCAGAAGGAAAACAAGGAAGGGATGAAGTAAGGAAGGTCCTTTGCTTGGTGCCCGAGTCCTGGCCCCTTGGCTGCTAAGAAATCAAGGGGAAACAAGAACTGAAAATACAACTTAGGTTCAGCGTCATGGAGGTCCTAGAAACCCAACAGTTTCAATCCCAGTATAGACAGAAGTCTGTACACAAAGGCCCAGGAGACTGAAGACAGAACATCAGCTACCTCCCCCTGACAGCGGCTCACTCAGGGTCTCCCCTGAGAGCACACAGTCCAGACCCTCCAGACCACAGTCTTTGGAGCTCGGCCCCGGTGGAAGATCCATGGAAACTCGAGAAAGAACATCAGTACTTTTATTCCATTATAATCT
This sequence comes from Bos mutus, assembly GCF_027580195.1. NCBI lineage: Eukaryota > Metazoa > Chordata > Mammalia > Artiodactyla > Bovidae > Bos > Bos mutus. The sequence goes on along the minus strand of NC_091638.1, from coordinate 66,173,246 downwards.
CAGCTCTCTTAAATTCCTGTTTCTTGGTAATTTTAGTAATTCGTATTGCTGCTGCTGTTCAGTCGCTAAGCTGTGTCCGACTCTTTGCGACCCCATGGACTGCAGCATGACAGGCTTCCCTGTCCTTCGCTATCTCCCGGGGTTTGCTCAAACTCGTGTCCATTGAGTCAGTGATGCCATCCAACCATCTCATCCTCTGTCTTCCCCTTCTCTCCTGTCATCAATCTTTCCCAGCATCAGGGTCTTTTTCCAGTGAGTTGGCCCCTCACATCAGGTGGCCAAAGGATTGGAGCTTCAGCATCAGTCCTTCCAATGACTATTCAGGACTGACTTCCTTTAGGACTGACTGGTTTGATCTCCTTACTGTCCAACGGACTCTCAAGAGTCTTCTCCAACACCACAGGTCAAGAGCATCAATTCTTTGGTGCTCAGTCTTCTTCATGGTCCAACTCTCACATTCATATACAACTACTGGAAAAACCATAGCTTGACTAGACGGACCTTTGTTGGCAAAGTGATGTCTCTGCTTTTTAATACACTGTCTAGGTTGGTCATAGCTTTTCTTCCAAAGAACAAGCGTCTTTTAATTTCATGGCTGCAGTCACCATCGATAGTGATTTTGGAGCCCAAGAAAATGAAATCTGATACCTGCTACTTTCCCCCCAACTATTTGCCATAAAGTAATGGGATTGGATGCCATGATCTTTGTTTTTTGAATACTGAGTTTTAAGTCACTTTTTTTTTACAATAAGAGACAATAAGAGAGGGATTTCCCTGGTGGTCCAGTGGCTAAGACTACACTCCCAATGCAGAGGTCCCAGGTTTGATCTCTGGTCAGGGAACTAGATTCCACATGCCATAACGAAAGATCCTGCATGCCACAAGTAAGTGTACAATGAACAAAACTAGTTTATTCACTGCGTGCAGGTATTTCTTTCATCTGCAGCGTGTGTACACACTGCACACACACCTCCGCACACTGGGAGAGTGGACTCCACAGCAGTCGCTCCCTGCGGTGTGGAGGTCACGACACCGGACGCCCCGCTTCTGTCTAGGGCCAGGTGCTCTTGACCTGAAGCTCCTCTGAGCATATGCACTGCTGAGAGTGAGACCTCGCGGTTCAGGAGCACCCTCTGGACCTGGGCACCACACCGAGAGGGCTTCCCTGGTGGCTCAGACAGTAAAGGGCCCACCTGCGGTGCAGAGGGAAAAACACTCCTGCCTGCCCGGGAACGGGTGGCCCTTGAGATCCCTGGGCAACGGCAGAGTCAGGGCAGCGCGGACGCCAGGCTGCCTCCATGTTAGGACATCACACACGCCGGCCACCCAAGCTGCCATCTCCTCGCAGCCCAAGTGCTGTTCAGCTCCCTACAGCCCTCCCTACACCCTCGGCAGGAGCCGGGAACATGAGCTGTTCACCGCCTCTTCCGGAGGTGGCTCCCAGTACCTGGAGCCCTTCCTTTGGGACACAACCAGGACTCAGGGACAGGAAGGGGCACAGCCGGAGCGGGGGGCGAGGCCCGGAGACCCTGTGCCCACTTCCTGACAGCACAGGGACCCTGTCCACCCAGCACTGCCCTGCCCACCACCAGCTCACACCTCACACCGGATGCAGGGCGGGCTGAATTACTTACTTGAAATTCACTGTCTTTCTGAGCTTGTTCGGATCCCTCCTTATTACAGGACCGCTACGAACGAGAAAAAGCAAACACTTCCGGTGAAATGGGGAACGCTGAGCAGGCACTCACTCAGCAACCATCAGAACAGTCAGGGTGTACAAGACATCACAGATCTTTAAACGAGGGTTTCTCGCACAGTCTAAATGCACCACCAGAGTCCCACACTCGGACCAACACCTGAGGAAGCACCTCGCTGCTTTACGAGAAAAGGGAGGTGCTGTGGGTGCACACAGCCGTCACCTCACCACCACCCTGGTACCTTTTTACAATTTCATCATTGGAGGAAAGTCAGCGGAGAGAGCTTTCCTGTGGGCGCTGGGCCGGCTCACCAGTTTAGCCAGGTGGGTCTTTCGAGGCAGTGCCAGCCCAGGAAGACACTTTCCCACAAGGCCAGGGGCACAAGGCCCGTGGCCGCCGAGGTCAGCACTGGGTGGACGAGGGTGCCCTGTGCAGGCAGGAGGCCTGTTGGTCGGGCAGCCACTAGCTCAGCGTGGAGTCCCTCCACCCAAGAGAGGCCCGAGCCAATTTAATACAGGCCCTAAACTTACTTCATCTGTTAACGTATTGAGAGAGGCTTCTACACCCCTTTCCTCAATGAAATTGCAAGTTAGCGGTAACCAGGAGTTTATCAGCGACACACTCGGACTGTGACCTTCCACAAGCCACTGTCTGCCCACATCGTCCACTCACGGCAGATCTGAGCTCTTAAAAGCAACCCCCACCCCAAGTGCTTTACAAACCTTCACACGGTGTTTAATAGGGAGACAGGGGAAAGCAAGTGAGAAACTTACGCGTCCTGTCAAATTTTATACTCAAATATTGCCCCTAGAAAAACGTTATTTGTTTAATTTACTAAACTAAGTCTGCTTAAGTCAGACACGGAGGCCCATAAAGGAAGCTCTTACAGAAATTTAAGGTAAAAGATTGTTGAACAATCCCGTGAAAAACATACCTTTCCATTCCACAGCTTTATCAAAAATACCTGTACCAAGGGTAGAAAGTGTGGACAGGGAAAAAAAAATGCCACGTTAAGCACCACCAGCTACTCTAGCACCATTCAAAACACCTAGCCATACAGAGCAACCACTCCCATCATCAACACGGAAATAATAACCCACACACATTTTAATGTATGTTCTGTATAAATAGTACATGTTCCAGTTTACTCAATATAAAAAGTAAACAAAATGTTCATATGAAGGTATCTGCAAAAGACTTGCACTTATACATACTTGGTAATGTCTTTAGCACACAGTGAAGTACATTTTGTATAAAGTACAGAAACTACAAATGGGGGATATATGCTATTTTCTTTTGTGTAATCTGCATTTCTCTGATGGGAAGATGTTACAGGTTAAATCCCGTTACAATGAAAACCACAAAATGAAAATACTGCAGAGACAGTTTTTGACTCTTGCTGATGGCTTGACACGGGGTGGGACAAACCCTAGGGAGGAGTATTAGGTACGTTCACTCCTTCTCTAACTGCAAAACGCCCTCCTGACCGCCCCATGGCCTTAGCCCTACACTCCAGCTGTCCCCTCTCCCCAGTGGCCCACAAATTCCTAATGAACAGGGACTCCACCTTTTCTTTATTGTTGGTCTTTCCCAACAAATCCTGGTGCTCACGATACTTTGTGGATGGCAGGACTAAATAAGCACTCCTGCACCATGAAGCTCAAGGAGGGAACCAGGGTGAAGGAGCCTGCTGAGTCCAGACCCAGGTCTGTGACTCCAGAAGTGGGGGGCGGGCTATGTCCTTAGGCAGGGTGCCCGGTGGGCCACAGTGCCCCCCAAAAGTTAAATTCTTGTGCTTTTTCCCCCAAAGGACACTAAGAACAGAACAAGTTCTATGATCTGATATTCTGCATATTGATACTTCATAGGAAGAGACAAATAAGGAATCTGGAGACCCCACTGAAGTCTGCAGTAACGGGATTTGACCTGTACACACTTCTAGACAACTGTGGTTATTTCTATGCTGTTATTACTTGAACTGTATCTTCTTAGGGAGATACAGTTAAGGGGTTATTGAGCCAACACAAGTCCCCCTCCCTTGCCTAACGGTGCTCTCATAACAGCAAGTCACCTCGCCTGACTCACCAATTGCCTTAGTTCCCAGGGCCATTTCTTTTTAACAAAGGAGCATCATTAGGTAGAAATAAGTTCTACGAATAACTTGCCCACCCTGCCCACTGCATTCTGCCCCCAGTGAATCATTACTCCTCCCGTCAGAGCACCATCAGGAAGGCGAGATGGACTTGCGCCACGCCCAGCCCTCTGTTCTGTTTCCTCAGTAGAGAATGTTCAGGGTCCCTCGATCCTGCAGGTAAGAAGAGCAGGAAATCAAAAACCAAGCAGGCTGAATATTCACGGAAAGGTGAGGGAAGCGGCTGCCCACAGAGAGAGCCACCGAAAAAGAGGTCTTTCTTTCCAGGGAGAGGGGAGGTAAGACTTAACTTGGGATCTCTGGGATTTTATTTCAGAGGCACAGACTTATTCAAAGCAGATATTAAAATACAACATAGAAATATTTAACATGACTCTGAGTTCTTTACCAACTAGCTTCTACATTAATAAAAATTAGCTTTCAATAAGTTATAAAATAAAGGTAAGTTTTAACATTTATTAGAAATTTGGATACTAACATTATTTAATATTAAATAATTGTTTTAAAAGTTTCATTTTCAACACTATTGTGGTCATGTATTTTTAAAATCAGCTTACGTGAGTACAGACTGAAACCTGCATGGAAGAAATACTGTGAAATCTGGAAGAACCCTAGAGAACAAACAAGGGTAAAGACGAAAGCAAGCTGGGCAGAGACACAGACGAATGTCGGGCCCCTGGGGTGCGCTACGCTCTTCTGGTCTACTTCTACATGCGTCTGAAATTCTCCATAATAAAATGTTGTTTTAAATAAACACTGAAACTTCAAGACCTAAGAAGTCAGAATGCACCAGATTTGCTAAAGAAGACACCCAATGCTAGGAATAAACTAAAAGCTCCTGAGTTGCATACTTAAACTACAGAGAGAGAAGATATCCAATAAGAAGAAAAATACACTGCCACTGGTTTCCTGCCATCTTTCTTGTTCTTTTCTTCCTAGTTTGGGCTTGGTTTTCAAGAGAATCTATAAGTATTCATTATAATCTAAGTACTCATCAGCTCTGCTGTAGGAAACAGGCTAAAGTCATAGTAATAAAAAAGGGGGTGTGGTTTATATTTTGTTTTAAAGTCATGGAAGAATTTAAAAGCTGAAACAGATTTTTGATTGGCCAAGTACCTCTAAATTTAAAACCTAAATTCCTAAAAGCCTGTACACTATTGGCTAGATTTAAAGGTATGCTATTTCTACAGTAAATATATTTGCTACAAGGTTTCAAATGTTACTTTTCTGACAAAATCACATTTAAAGGATTTCTTACTTTAAAGACTATGAAGAAAGTAAGTTACCTAATATTCCACAATATAACAGGGTTATTTCTTGACATTTGTTTAAGCCAAATAAACTCTCATCGCTCGGGCAGCTGTTAATAAAAGATTCTGCTAATGATGAGGGAACTAGTTTAATGATTAAACTACTTTAATAAAGCCACATTTGCTGGATGAAACAAAAGCAGCACCTGGATTTTCCCTGCTCTGTGTATTTGCGGCTGTGTGTGTACATAAATGAGAGTGGCATACAGCTACTTCAATATCCTGTGTAAAACCTGAAACATTTATCTTCACAGTGCATTAAAGACCCGCTATTGCATGAGCTGCTTGTGGGGCAGGTGAGGGCAAAGTGATGAACCCACTGAGAAGGGAGAGTGACACGTCATCACTGGTATACTAAGTTGGAAATGCTGTTTAAAATCAAATCATCAATTACAGATAATGTCAGAAAGAGGAAGGCATACCATGTTAACATGATGGTGGCTACAGAGATAAAAAGATACAGACGGGAATCTACACACAATAAGGGCCAGCATCATTCAGCTACTGTCTCTTTTAAAGGCTCTTATAAAACAAAAGATTAAGTTGGCTGCAGCCTTTAATAAAAGAGCTTTGGGATCCATCAATTAGTAATTAAGAAAGAATAAGCCAAATGTTAGCTAGACTAAGCTTCTAGGGCATCTAAGATTCGGTCTAGGAAAACCCTCTCTCCACTAACCAGAGGGTCTCCTGCTGAACTGAGCCCCAAGGGACTCTGGGCCACCAGGGTTCAACCTGAGTCACAGGATGGCTGCACCACCCTGAATTCAGTCACCACGAGGCTTGTCAGGTCCTGAAGGGTCATGGGCTTCCCGACTGTACTGCCCGTGGTTCTGAAGACGACTAAGACGAGAGAAGAGGTTCTCAACATGGGGGCTACACCTGTTGCCATCCCTGTTAACCAAGGTGGCAGGAATGCACGGCAGGAATGTGGCTCTTCAGTAACCTTTTGCAGTATGTGTTCTCCTCAATATCATGGACCCTAACCTTCCCGCTTCCTGATTTCTATGAAAACATTCTGTATTTATTGCTCTTACGGCTTCTTCCACCATTTCCTGAAAATATATTATAGAACACATTAAAATGTGAGATGACAATGCAATGATCTAAAGTATAGCTTGTGTGATTATTTAGTGAACACATAGGGATAGCGAGAATTGAAACGAACAATGATTTCTAACATTTCACTGGAGTCTCTAGAGTGTGTTCCATCTACTCAAGGACCAGTCTAAGACAGTCTGATCCTGCCGATCTCTGCAAAACCAGATGGTGTGACGAATATCAAGAGGAGATTAGAACTTCTAAAAGGCTCCAGGCAGACCTAAACTAGGAGGAAGACAGGTGAGTGCAAGGCCAGGTAAAGAAGGTGGCTTTCTGAAGGTGACTTTCTCAAAACTGAGGTCTGATCCCAGGTGACCTGCCGCCCCAGGACTCTGACGGCTTCGGGTTCCTCCGGCACGAGCACCCCAAGGCTGACTTGCAGGCAGCATGTTTCCAGGGACAGATCCTGTGCGTCCTCCCACGTCAGAGCAGCACTGCTGAGCTTCATAAAGGCCCGGGGTGGGGAGAAGGACCCTACGTGAGAAGGGCAGAGAAGGGAGTTTCCAACTCCAACCACAATATCAATATATACGTGGCATTTCCTGAAGGCTGAAATGGCATGAGAGAAGCAGCAGCTGAATACTGGACATGAATTTTCAAGCTGAGGCCCATAAACGTCTATAATTACTAAATGTTTGTCATTTTCTACTGAGGAAACAGAAGAAAGGGGTCTGATTTGCCTGGGACTTGAAATAAAAACAACCACCCCAAAGTGATATATTCAATACATAACATTCTGAAATCTTAATTACTGTAGCTTTTTAAGCAAGCACAAACTGTAGCTGGTGCTACTTAACAAAAGCATTACAACTTTGTTGTTTTAAAAAACATTTCTTGAAACCAAGAACTAAAAGACAGAAATTAAAGCTGTAGAGAATGCTCCAACTTCAGAGGACTCATACTATACCGTGAATCGTGTCTGTCACCTGGAAACCAGAGTGCTCCAGGCACGATCGCATGGACAAGCCTGCAGCAGAGAACACATGCACAGCTAAAGTCGTACATTACCCCACACCCCTCATGCCACCCGACACGAAGACGTTCCTTCCCGAGGGCGGGCTGCAGTCACACCAGCGTTCGAGGGCCGGACACCTGTCCTGGCTTCATGCTATAAACCCCAAACATTTAAGACCAGCAAGACAAAAGACACTTTGCATATGTCAAAATTAGACACAGCAGCCTGTAGTTTATTTCGTTATCAAAAGAAGGCACCAAAGCAGGTATGGAAGGTGGTACCACGGTAGGGGGTAATTTGGCAACTGCCTTTGGAGGGGATTCATGGAAGAAATGCTAGGTGAGACCAAATGGGAACGCGCAATACTAGAAAGATGCTTCACTTCCGGGAGGAAGGTTTTGACTGCTTTACAATAGATATAATTACATCATGCTCAACATAGATGGGGAGTTTTTAAAAGTAGGGTAAATTAGGTCACAATGACCTAATACAATGAGAAAAAAAATTCAATGCATCTTGTTCATCTGGCGGGAACGTGTGCCCAGCCACTGGGGACTGAGCTGGGCTCTGCATGAAGCAGGGCGGCCACCCCATCTCGGCTCCAGAGCCAAGTGCTGCTAGCAGGCGGCTTCTCAGGGGGCCAGCAGTTTACTGCTGACTATCTGTGGGCTGCTCCGGACTTTATCATGCCTGAATTTTCAATTAACCTGGGGTTAAGAGAAGACAGGGACGGTGACTTTTGGTTTTCTGAATTCAAAAAAGACTGTGCCCCAGACAGTGCTCTTCGAGTCCCCGAGACATATCTGCATTGTGCCTTGATGCCTTTCATTTTATTATGGTTAGTACTCCAACAAGCACTAATATTAGCCTTCTATTACTCAGAGAACAAAACAAAAGTTCCCCAGACAACACTCGAGAGATCTAGGGTGTGTTACAGACGTTCAGGCCTATGAGGCCGTTGGAAAGGCCAGGCAGAATCTCTCCATTCATGCGGAGAAGGGACCGGCTCCACACAGTCACTGTTCTGACAGAGGCGGGGACAAAGCCTCCTGAGACTTCCGCCCACTGGCACAGGTCACATTGAAGGAACAATACGTACTGACATTTGTGTCTTCCACAATTCATGATAAATAAGCAAACAGGTTATTTGTAATCAGCCAAACTCGCTTCTGGGAAAAGGCTGCTGCTGGGCGGTGCAGAGCGCATGTTCCTTCCCAGAAACCAGAAAGGAAAAAAAATCACGTTACATTGGCAGCTGACGTCATCAGTTCAAGCTCTCTTCTAGCAATAATACCTCTTCCCACAATGGCAAAGACTGAACCAGGACTTCTCAAGGCTTCTACTCAGCTGTTCTACCTGCTTTAGTTACAGTCGATTTTATGGTTAATTTCAATTTCTGTCATCTATCCAGCTAAGGAGGATAACCTCCTTCTCATTAAAGTTAGAGCTGGCCCGTGGGAAATAGACACTAAATTCTACTGACGTACACTGTTTGAAGGTCAGACCAATATTTTTATGTTTAATAATCTCCTACAAACAATATTGTGTGGTGTGGCAGTTTTTCAAGCTGTGTGTCTGATCTTATTTCATTCTCAAAAGGGCCCATTTTCCTCTTGTCCAATGCAGGACTTCTCATGTGCCCCTAAAATTAACCCGAATTCTGAATAGAACCTCCAGGGTTCAGCTGGGAAGTCTGCTTCTGATTCATCTCGTGGAGAAATGGGGGCTGGCAGAGACAGCTGTGTGGGGACAGAACTGTCGGCTTTAAACCTGCCGGGAGGCTTCACCTTGGCCGTCTATTGTTTAGCCTGTGGTGAGCTGCACCAGAGAGCATCTCAGGGCTGCTATGGAAACAAGGTCAGACATCGCAATACCAAGATGAAGAATGAGACAGTCAAGAAGCATCTTATTATTTTAAACCAAGTTACTTGTGAATGATTGTAAATGCAAATTTAAAAAGTACTATTGAATATTCGATTCTCACAGAGGTAAAAAGTCCCAGAGCTGAAAACGAGGAGGAGAAAGGGAAAGAAGGGATGTGTGAAACTCAACCAGGCTCTCATGTTATTAAGCCAAACAGCTAAACACTGAGAAAGTATTACATAAGCTGATCATCACATGCTGTCGTGATTTGTCACGCTTCAAGGAAGGAGCTTATTCTAACCCACCTTGAAGGATGTGAGAACTGCATTTATACGACCAATGCAGGAAATACCATGAATGCACACACATGTATAGGGACGTGTGTGTGCTTTCCTCTAAGGCAGAGCAAAAAATAAGGCAAGCATGACATACATGTTGTATGATATTTCTGTCTTTAATCCATGCATTCATGAAAGTAATGTGCTTATTTGGGTTCCATATTTGCTCAGCTACATCTCTTAATGAATGCAAATCCTGACAAGTTACTATCAATTCTGGCCATTTTTTTGGTTATGATGGGAATATAACCTGTAGACTATAAATACCCCTCCTCCCATTAGAGGCCAGATTCACTGTAAAGAGTTGATCAGCAATATGACCCAGCAACAAAATAAATAATAGACATTTTAAAATCTGATTTGAAAATATGAGAAGAGTAAGAACTCACATCTGTGGTAAAATCCTGGCCGCATGCCACGAAAGCCCAGCTTTTAAAGCACAGGGCACTGCACTTAGGTCCAGTCTTGCTGGCCACTGAGACTCCGCCCCTGACTCCCCACTCCTCCTCTCTTAAACAGAAGTCCCTGCTCAGAGATCCTGAGTTTCTCCTCCTCCTCATGCTGCCTACGTGTTCAACGGCCAGCAGTTGACAAGGGCCATTAACATCTGAAACTCTTAACTGGCAGCAAGGGCCCCTGCCAAGCCCGGAAGAACATGGGAACCAAAAATATTCGAGGCTGTAGGTTTCACAGTTTTTACTAAGTTTATACGTCAACAAAAAAAGTGTACTTGAACTAGGGCCTCAATCAAAAGTGTACTTGAACTTGAGTAATTATGTGAAAACACTGAGTCCCACCTAGAGAGCAAAGGAACAGCTCCTTTTCTAACAAAAGCAAGTCTGTTGTCTACTGAGTCAACTGTGAGGCCAGCCGACGTTTGATCAGTGCCCATCTCGTGAGCAACCTGTTTCCCTCTCCACCCGTGTGCTTTCAAGCACGGCTTCTGCACTTCCTCAGCAGGTGCAGTTTTAGGACTGGAAACTGACAGCCTAGTAAAAATAGAATTGAGAAGCTAAATGCAGAGTGCTTCCCCCACCTCCCCCGTTAGAACTGTGTGTAGAACATGCTCTGATCCATTAGCTCAGTAAAAAGTTAAATGCATTTTAAGTGGCGTCCATTATTCTCTATTTTTCTATTGAGTTACCCAATGATCTTTCTTTCCCTTTAAAAATAAATAGGGAGAGAGAATTCTGTTAAATTCTATTTCCAGACATATCTATTGCACTTAAGTACTGTAAAGTAATAATTCTAGACTGCTAAGATTTCAAAAAAGGCAGAATATTAACTACAGATGGTGAATCTTTATTTGGGGAAAAGAAAATTTCAGGGTGCATGGGCTATGTTGCAGCTGGCTTTCTCTAAGTTGCCCATCCTTAACATGGCACGCTCTAGAGCCATGCTGGCCAACATAGCAGCCACCAGCTACACAGGACTGTGTCCATTTAAATGAATTAAAATTAAATAAAGTTTAAAACTCCATTCCGTGGCTGCCCTTGCCACATTTCAAGCGTGCCTACGGCCACAGGTGGCTGGTGACCGGCGTCCTGGACAGCACGGATCAGCGTCTCATCCCCTCTGGACAGGGCCCCGGGACCCCATCTGGCCCAGGGGGAGCATACAGTGCGCGCTGAACACGCTCCTGTGTAAGTTAAAACAGCAGCCTCAGGAATCAGAGGTAAATACTAGTCTTACTGCCTGCGATTCCAGGAGGTGGCTACTAAGGCATTTTAAAGGTGTTGCTTAAATGAACGCATACAAAACAAATGAGCCGAAATGGGACTTCACCATTAGAGAGAGTCCTTAGGGGGGGAAATGGCTGAAAGTTATTTCATTAAAAGACCCAAAAGGACGTAAATTGAGTATTTCAAGAACTTCTCTGAGACTGCAATTTGATTAAATAAAAAAACTGAACCGCAGGGTCAGCGGGCAGGGCCAGGTGTCAGTCAGTGTGAGAACCCAACTCCACGGCAGCTCAGGTTTCCTCAGACGTGCGGGCTTGTTTCCAACCTCAGACCCTCACCCTCTACGGGGAAGCTACCCAGTGGGAAGGTTTGGTCACATCATGACAATTTTTTAAGTGAGTTAACACTCAGAACACCAACTTTATTATTTCTAAACATATAATTGATTATCACAGATAATGGACATGACCTGCTTTTTAGACTGAGCTGAGAGAGACTAGTCTTAGGAAAAAAAAAAAAAAGTGAGAAAACGAATTTTCCATTTCATGAGGATCAAAACGGGCCCTTCCAAGGGAGATTTAAATGGATATAAAAATTCTGCCATTGCAATATACACGCATTTATATGTGTGTTCAGTAAAATGATAAATTCATGTATAGGTTTTTTTTTTTTAATCCAGACGTTTGGGAAATAGTTGGTTAAGACAATTCAACAAATAAGGCACTTAAACTGAAAGTTAGATTCAATTACTTACGTCATATAAAAATTCAGAAAGATTAAGAATCTAACAAACTCAAAGTTTTAAAAGAAATCTCACAGGGAGGCACTTACTGCATTCAGCTGCACTGAGCTTGTCCCTCTGCACTGGGGTTATCCTGCAGCCCCTTTCTGATGATGACAGACAAACCATACCTTCCCCACGCTGGAAGCTTACAACCTAAGTCTGAGCTGAAAATTTCAGTGAGGGGAAAATCTAGGCGTCATCAAAGCACTATTACAGATTTGACCAACACTGTACTTTTTCTGGACATAAAAGTGGTACTTGTACTAGTTTGCTAACAAATAGTAAGACAGAATTCACTTGGAATAATAAAGAAAAAAACCCAGGGGTGCAGCCCGATTACAGTAAAAGCAGTGTCTTTAAATAGTTCCCACAACACCACTAACACGTCTTAAATCTCCTCCCAGGTAATCAGGCCAAGAGGATGAGAACCGCGGCCAGGCCCCCCGCCCCGAGCAGCCGAGGGACTCACCATCTTCAGGATCGCCCCGTACAGCCGCAGGAGCACCTTCCGAGGCTCGTCTCCGACGGTGGCCAGGGTGTCGGGCAAGGAGCACTGGAACAGCATGTTGCTGAGGCCACCTCTGCTGGAAACAAGAGCACCGTAAGGAGCGGGACCTGAGGGCGAGCCGCGTCACTCTTCTGGGGTAACTGGGCGAGAAGTCGGCTCCCGCCCACGATACCTGCCCTCACCTGAGTCTCCATTCAGTCCCTCAGGGCACCTGCAACACAGATGAGCTCCACAGTTCTCAGATCAATTCCACAGGCAAACTCCCCATCGGTCCTTCTAGGACAGCCACGAGGGAGGTGTCTTGCTTTTAATTTAATTGGAGGGCAATTACTTTATAACACTGTGCTAGCTTTTGACATAATCGACATGAGTTGGCCGTCGGTATACCTGGCCCCTCCCCCTCCGCCGCCGCATTCGGAACCCCATCCCATCCCTCTAGACTGTTCCAGAGCACCCCGCCCCCGACTGTTCCAGAGCACTGGCTTTAGGCGCCCTACTTCACGCATGGAACTTGCACTGGTCATCGATTTTATATGTGGTAATGTATGTGTTTCAATGCTATTTTCTCAAATCATCCCACCCTCACCTTCTCCCACTGAAGCCAAAAGTCTGTTATTTACAGCTGTGTCTCCTTCGCTGCCCTGCATGTAGGACCATCAGTTCCATCTTTCGAAACTCCATATATATGCGTTAATATACAGTATTTGTCTTTGTCTTCCTGACTTATTTCACTCTGTATAATAGGCTGCAGGTTCATCTACCTCATTAGAACAGCTTTTAATTGCATGTAGCATCTGCCTCACAGAGGGACACAGGGCAAAGAGACCCACCTCAGCCATGGGAACTGGGGGTGGGGGTATCTCAGATGTATCCCTTCCAGTCCATGTTCATCTGTGACCCCAAATTCCCATCCTGTTCCCGTCACTGCTGAGTTAAAATCTTGGAGCAATACCTAAATCATCCCCCCAGGACTTTCCACTTGAAGTTGCAAGATCCACCCCTTCTCAACCAGATTTGACTAACAGCTGTTTCAAACAATTTGCAACATTAAGAATTATTGGAGCTCTCAGAGGAAAGGGGAGACTTCAACACCCAAAACCTTTCACATGACTACTGAAGACGAGGAACACGTTACAGGGGACACTTAACAGTAAAGTGTAGCCTTGGGGACAAATCACCTGCCCGGGTTGGAAATGATTAGTGCAGATACTGGAGACTTAAATGAAGGAACATTAAACACTGTGCAGTTCGGAACTCAAGACCCAAGGCGCCTCGACTGTGTAGGCTTCAGATCGTGAAGAGCTATCACCCAAGCGAAGCACGATACTAGAAGCTCAGGTAACACAAAACTGAAACCGACTCTGGTCCTGCCTCGAGAGACTTCGGCTCCAGGGAAGAATGCAGGCATAAAACTCTAAGAGAGACTGCAAAATTGCAGGACAGTGTCTAAAGCAGGTGCTCAGCAAACCCTGACCTACGCCTGCCCGTCAGGTGCAGTGTATCACACAGCAATGCTGTGCCTGTACAACTTCTGGAGACAAAGTCATGAGCCAGCTGGAGCACGGCTTTCTAGAACAACAGTCCCCAGTCTCCAGAGCCAGCTGCCTCTCTCCCTGTTCTATCCACCAACAGTCCAGTGAAACTACACTCCCCAAGGGAGGCTAAAATACAAACCACAACGGAACCATCACACACCCAGACAGGGCTCATGGCACACGGTGAGAGGTCCCGCCAAGAACCGGTCCAAGAGACAGAGTTCAGTTTGTGTGCTGAAGAGAGATAACCGGGAGAACTCTTTATCTGGAGGTGTTAACGCTCCGCACTAACGGTGGCAGAGAGTCGTGGCCAGTTCCACTCCTGTGGCGGACGTTCTCTGCCCTTCCTGCGTTAGAGAAGCTGGGCTGTGCCCAGGGGGCAGCCTGCCTCACATCAGGAGTGTACTTAGCAGCCACCTCTACAGCCGTCCAGGCTTGTGTGACCAAGTGCCAGCACAGAGAGTGTAAAGGAAGGGTCTGAAGCCAGAGACGGACCTGCTCACATGCTGGGCCCCTCCCCCCATCCATCCTGAGGTGTGGACCGACTTCCAGGTCGGTTCTGCGATGACGCTGGTGTCTTCGGGGACACCCCTCCGTAAGCAGCGGCTCCTGTGTCACCGGGTTCTGGCAGCAGGCAGACCTGCCCACGTGCTGTGGTACCAACCCGCCCACTCCCGTCCTCACTTCTGTGGGCAACGCCAGCACCAGCCTCATGGTCCCTCCTCAGGGTACCAGCCCAGAGGTCAGAGCCCCACCACAGCCTAGCAGTGCCCTCGGAGGTGGGCCCACAGAGTTAGGCCCTCCTCTCCGCTTCCAGGATCTCATCCCTCTCCCCTCGCTTCCCCAGCCCCAGGAGTCTGCCCCTGCACACTCAGTGCTCCTTATCCTACTCACTTGTGTTCCCTTTTCTGCTTTTCTGGTTCTCCTCTGCCTGTTCACCCAATTTCCTATAAAATTCTCTAGGTCTGCTGAAATACCCAGTGTCGTTTCCATTTTCTTGCCAGGATCCTGACTAGCACACATGGCCAGAACTGTAGAGGCGTCTTAGACCATGACATTAAGGGCCACATCCCAGGAATGGCGCAGCCATCAGCTGCGAGGAGTGCGCATCCCCACCAAGCCCGGGAAGCTGCTGCAACGGCTCAGCCTGGCTACTCCCGGGCCTCTTCAATGCACGAGGGAAACGAATTTCTAGGTGGTTTAAGCCAATGTGACTCTGGGGTCCTGTGTCACAAGCAGCTAAGCCCAGCACTAACTGATACCACTCGCCACCTCACCCACTGACTCCTGTTCTTCCAGTCAAAACTCCTCACTCTTCTCTGCTATTCTAACTACCTACTATTTAAAACCAGGTTGAAGCCCAACATCCTCAGGAAGCTTTTGCTATCTTCTGCTAGCTCCCTGAAGGCAGGGGTCACGTCTAGCTTCAATTCTCCAGGCCCACGCCCCCAAGGGAAGGTGCTCAGCAGACACCTTCTGAAATCGGCAAGGCCCGCGGCACTCTCCCTTCACTGGGCTCCTCCCTGCCACGCATCGTAACTGACCATCCTACACTGTCCTCACCAGGCTGGCGGGTTAGGCCCGGCTCTCTAATGAGGTTAAAAGCTCCCCCAGGGACAGGCCCTTTCTCCTGAGGGAGGGCCTCACTGAAGAGAAAAACCACAGGCTTCAGAGCCAGGGAGCCAGGGATTCAAATCCCAGTTCTGCACTCACTGTGAGACCTTGGGCACAGCGCTAAAGCTCTCCTACTCGCAAAAATCCACTGCTTGGTCAAGAGCAGCACCTCACATAGTCACTGCAGGAGGCAGGGTCACGGAGCCCGGGGACTGCGACGCTCTGAGTATCTGACCCGGCAGGACCATCTCAACCTCCCGACAATCTCAGGGCGGACCTGGGCTGCCTCCATCGCACACAGGAGGAAATGGAGGCGCAAAGCAAGGAGGTGGCCGAGCCAGGAGCGAAGGCAGGTGTCGGGCTCCAGAGGCCCTGGGTTTACCTCTGATGCTGAGAGAGATGGGAGACAGAGCTGGAGGGTGCCACATGCCACATCGGACACACAGCAGGTCTGGGCACCCCCGTGGGTCACAGGAGCATGATGTCAGAATGAGTCTGCAGAAGTCTTGCAAAAGACAAATGACTGTTTCTGTGGTCACATACGACCACAAACTTAGTGGCTTTGAACAACACACATTCATTGTCTTACAGTTCTGGAGGTCAGATGCCTGGACATAGGTCTCACAGGGCTAAAATCAAGGAGTCAGCAGGGCTAGACATCAACAGGACATACCACCTTCCAGGAAACACAAAACATAGCTGAACAGAGCTGCAGGGAGCAGCAGGAGTCACGGGTTCAATCCCTGGGTGGGGAAGATCCCCTGAAGAAGAAATGGCAACCCACTCCAGCATTCTTGCCTGGAGAATTCCACGGACAGAGGAGCCTGGCTCCTCTCCATGGCAGAGAAGCCTACAGTCCACAGGGTTAGCAAAAGAGTCGGACAAGACTTAGCAACTGAACAACAACAAATGAATCTCAAACAGGGGTCACAGGCTGGGATGAGGAGTCCGTGTTTAATGGGCACAAGGGTTCAGTTTAGGAAGATGAAAACATTCATGTGATGAATGGTGGTGATGGTTGAACAACAACTGACTGACTTAATGCCACTGAACTGTAGATGTAAAAATGGCTAAAACTGTAAATGTTAGCGACAGACGACGAGATGGTTGGATGGCATCACTGACTCAATGGACATAAGTCTGAGCAAAGCCCCGGAGATGGTGAAAGACAGGGAAGCCAGGTGTGCCACAGTCCATGGGGTTGTAAAGAGTCACACATGACTGAATGACTGAACAACAACGCCATGTATATTTTACCATAATTTTTTAAAAAGGAATGGAGTCCTGATGCATGCTACAACTCATATGAACCTTAAAAACATGCTCCATGAAAGAAGCTAGCACAAAAGACCACATCCTATGATTCCATTCATACGAATGTCCTGAACAGGAAACCTACAGTGTGGGCGCCTAGGGCGAGGGGAGAAGGGGTCTGAAGGGGCCTGGCTTTCCTTCTGAGGTGAGGAAATGTTCTAAAATTGATTGTGGTGATGGCTGCGTACAGCTGTGGATATATTCAAAACCATACACTAAAAACCACCGAATCTATCATTTAAGTGGGTGGATTATATGATATGTGAACTGTATCTCAATAAAGGTGTTTTTAGGGGGAAAAACAAACTTTGTTCCTATGTAATGATTTTTTCTGAACCAAGTAAACTGGATTGTGCTTCCACATAAACATTTCACAGATGTAAATAAGTCATTTTTAAGAATATTTTCAACAGCTTATTTAAAGAAAAGCAATCACGCAGCATCTGGGAGCCTCTATAAAAATAAGGGACTATTTTCCCAGGAGTCTGATATTCAGAATATCAGTCCTAAATATTCATTGGAAGGACTGATGCTGAAGCTGAAGCTCCAATACTCTGGCCACCTGATGTGATGAACTGACTGACTGGAAAAGACCTGATGCTGGGAAAGATTGAGGGCAGAAGAGAAGAGGACGACAGAGGATGAGATGGTTGGATGGCATCACCAACTCAATGGACATGAGTCTGAGCAGACTCCAGGCGTTGGTGATGGACAGGGAGGCCTGGCGTGCTGCAGTCCATGGGGTCAAAAACAGTCAGACGTGACTGAGCAACTGAACTGAACTGAACTTTCCAGGAGGCAAGCTAGCTGTGCACCTCAGTTCAGGAAGCCCAGAAAGACAGGAGAGAAGGCAGACCCAGAGACAGGCTGGCCCAGCAGCCTCCACCTTCCATCACAAGGGCCCGCCACGTCCAGTCCTGGCCACCATGGGCATGTGGCTGCCAAGCAACAGGGCCGGCATGACATCAGCTAAAAGCCCTAGTTTTCCTTCCTGTCACATACTCTCCAAGCTCAGTCCACAGCGAGAGCAAACAGATGAGCTACTGTTCTAAGCTGTGTAACTCGATTCAGAGTTTATCCCTGGACTCCTGAAAAAGACAGGCGGGCTGGCTTGGCCAGAAACAGGCCCACAACCTGGAAATCCTGCATCTCTTGTATTTTCTGTAGCCTCTTGCTCAATATGCTCTAGTGGGAGGAAGTAAACCATTGATGATTTTTCTTTTTGGGGTGACAATCAAATGAAACCCTGACAGGCCACAGAAACGGCAGCAGAAATACAACAGTCAATTTACCCTGTGACTTGTCAGGAATATCCTCTGGCATAAAACCCCAGGAAAGCTGGAGGACTCCAGAGAAGTCTGAAACGCCACACTTTTTATCAAGTGGCAGAAGCGCTTTATAATAAACGTATCTGCCATAATTCAACTTAGGAGATAGTAGAGATACTCACATAAGCAAAATATCAAATAAAATGAAAATAACACCTTTATTTCATATTCAACACATGTAAGTAAGCAAGCCATGGCAGGTAGGATGCTGAAAAGAGAGGTCCCTGTGGTGGCAATTCTAACCAGCGCCTGGGGATCCAGCTGAGTGTGGCCTCTAATCTCCACCCCACGGTCCCTCAAACAGCACCAACGGGACCACAAGCGAGAACAGACCTGCTTTTACAGACTGTTGATCACATAGGAAAATCATCTCAATTTCTCTTGAAATTGATATTCAATTTCAATTGAAATATACAATTTCTCTAGATATTTTTAAGAATTAACTTACAGGCTTCCCTGGTGGCTCAGTGGTAAGAGTCTGCCTGCCAATGTAGGAGACATGGGTTTGGTCCCTGATCTGAAAAGATCCCACAGGCCGAAGAGCAAATAAACGCACACACCACAACCGCTGAGCCTGTCTGTGCTCTAGCGCTGCAGCCACTGAGCCTGCGCGCTGCAACTCCTGAAGCTCACGCACCTGGAGCCCGCGCCCCAAGGCAAGGGAAGCCCCTGCGGTGAGAAAGCCTGCGCACCTCAACTAGAGAGCAGCCCAGCAGGGCCAAAAATAAACAAATAGAAGAAACATCAACAAAGAAAAAAGGATAAGAGCCAATCGACAATTTTAAAAAAAGAATTAACTTACACTAACCGGATGACATGCCAAAGAAAATGAGTTTGTGATCACAGAGCCACAAAGCAGTCACTTGGTAGGGCTCCGATGCTTCTGGCACATTCAACGTCACCTACACACAAGTGACAAAGAACCCCGGTGACCCAGGCATAACTTTTAAAACTCAGATAAGACCTAGATGTCCATCAGCAGATGAATGGATAAGAAAGCTGTGGTACATACACACTATGGAGTATTACTCAGCCATTAAAAAGAATACATTTGAATCAGTTCTAATGAGGTGGATGAAACTGGAGCCTATTATACAGAGTGAAGTAAGCCAGAAGGAAAAACACCAATACAGTATACTAACGCATATATATGGAATTTAGAAAGATGGTAACAATAACCCGGTGTACGAGACAGCAAAAGAGACACTGATGTATAGAACAGTCTTATGGACTCTGTGGGAGAGGGAGAGGGTGGGAGGATTTGGGAGAATGGCATTGAAACATGTAAAATATCATGTAAGAAACGAGTTGCCAGTCCAGGTTCGATGCACGATACTGGATGCTTGGGGCTAGTGCACTGGGACGACCCAGAGGGATGGTATGGGGAGGGAGGAGGGAGGAGGGTTCAGGATGGGGAACACATGTACACCTATGGCGGATTCATTTTGATATTTGGCAAAACTAATACAATTATGTAAAGTTTAAAAATAAAATAAAATTTAAAAAAATTAAGGAAAAAAAAAAAACTCAGATAAGTTTATCAGTTTATTAGTTGTTGAAGCAACTAAAGTAGGCTATTTTAACATGTATTAAATTTTTTTTTTACTTTCAGACTTTAAAATCTACGTTCCAAAAATTTGTGTGTACAAGGAGCTGAAAGACCTCCTCAAAATAAAAAAGATAACTTCCTGCCCAAATTCTACTATTCAAATATAACCACTTTGAATACTGTGGTGTATATTTTTCTTGTCGTTTTCCCAGGCTCCTTTCCCCGTTTCTCCCTTTTGATTAAAGGTGGCGTCATGGTGAATGTCCTGCTCTGTTAAGTTGCTTTTCCACTTCTATTACGAGCATTTCCCATCAATTCAGTATTAAAAACGTCACTTTTAATCATGCACAGAATTTCACCTTAAAGACACAGCATGGTTTAACCAACTGCCTACTGCTAAAGATAAAGGTTTTCCCATTATTTTTCACTTCTATACACAACCCTATAAAATGCATACCTACATGTCAACCTTTATGTACAATCTGAGGAGATCCTTTAAGGCTGGGTTTTCTGGGCCAAAGGGCACTACCATTTTAAACGTTCCTGATGGCTGCTGTCAAAGTGTCCCACAAAACAGCCACCACCAGGCCACTCTTCACCCATCAGTGGTGTCAGAACTCCTGTCTCATATCTAAATGGACCTGTTTTTTTAATCAATTAAAACCTGATATAGCAGAATATAACTTTTTTAAACAGTAAATTACTAGTGAAGATAATGAAATTTTTTAATGCTTCAAGATATATATAAAGTTAACACATGGCATGAAATACTTTAAAGTTAAAAAAATACTGCAAAGGGAATATTTGAAAGTACATCAATATGGGTAAAATCATTAATCCAAAAAAATTATGAAACATACTGAAAGTTAGCCAATTTAAAGGGATTTCTTGAAACATCTTAGTGATCTATGCTAAATAACTTCCCCCTAAACTGATAAACATCAATTCATTACTCCCCTCAACCAAAGTCATACAATTAATTGTGAAATCATTGTGAAAAGAAAACTGGAAAATGTAAAACAGCAGATAATCTAAAAATGTAGTTGATCCAAAAATGGGTCAAAGAAACAGTGTCTCAATAGGCATCACATTGATTAGAATTGACTTTAAAAGAACCAAACCAATTCCACAAAATCAGTGCAAAACAAAAGCCACTCCACGAAACTAAGATCTGGCATCTGATGATACTTACTCTCAAGGTTTCTCATAGCAGGAAATATCATTATGCTTTCCTGATATGAAAGGTCTTCTAAAACAGAAGACTAGATCAACCGGTTCCATTCGGTCAAATTGGAACCAAGATGTTTCAAAACATACATTGTTAACCTCCCTATGACAAACCACCCTATTACAAGTACACCTGTCACACAAAATGCTCTAACACTTCAGCACTTACACCAAATACACAGGTTATGAAAGATTTCAAAAGTCTGCTCTAAAGATCAGACTCATTTCAGAATGAAACAAGCAAATTTTAACATCAATGTAAAATGGCCGTTACCTCTGGACAAAGGAAAGGAACCCGAGGCCAATTTGGCAAAATGTTCAGATTTTATAAAGCTACTTTATTCTTTACTACTTTACAAATGTAATTTTTAATAAAGAGAACTTATTTTGCATAAAACTGCATGGCATCTAAAACACAACCGCCAGCATATGCTATAACCAACTCTTCTCAAAAGTCAGCCGGAAACTTAGCATACGCATAAAACCAAGATCGCCGGCAGTAAGGTGAGAAAAAGATTCTGGTGAAGGACCACAATGGTCAAAGCAATGACCTCTCGATCTCAACAGGGGTGTGTGCAGGGGTCCACAGGGATCCTCTGACACAGGCCTCAAAAAATCAGTGCGTGCTGTTGTGAGTGCTAGGTCACTTCAGTTGCGTCTGACTCTTTGTGACCCTATGGACTGTAGCCTGCCAGGCTCCTCTGTCCAAGGGATTTCCCAAGCAAGAATACTGGAGTGGGCTGCTGAGCCCACCTCCAGGGGATTTTCCCGACCCAGGGATTGAACTTGTATGTCTTCCGTCTACTGCATTGGCAGGGGAGTTCTTTACCACTAGTGCCAGCTGGGAACATCTTCAAAAAGTTAAACTCTGAGTTACTCAATGATCCAGCAATCCCACTCCTACACATATACCTAGGAGAAATGAAAACATATGTTCTCACCAACACTGTACACAGAATTTTGTAACAGCCCCCAAAAGAGAAAGAACCCTAATGCCCATCAGTTACTGAATGAATAAACCAACTGTGGTATATCATGTAACGGAATATTACTCAGCCATAAAAAGGAATGGAGTACCAATACACGCTACAAGGATAAACCTAGAAAACATCATACTAAGTGAAAGAAACTGGTCACAGGAGGCCATACATACTGTACGATTCCATCTATATGAAATGTCAGAAGAGGCAAATCGATAAAAATCAGTCAGTGGTTGTCAAGCTAGGGAGAGGGGAGGATGGGAGGAGATTGCTAACACAGTATAGGGTCTCATTTTGAGATGATGAAAATGTCCTGGAAAAATCGCAGTGAATGCTGGCTAACTGTAAAAATACTAAAAAGCACTGAACTGTACCATTTAAGAGGATGAATTTCTTACTATGTGAATTACATATCTCAATAAAGCTGTTATATTTTCCTTTTCTAAATCTGTGATAACTTGCCTTCAGCAGTTTGTTAAGATAAACCATTCACTGATTTATCTGAATCTATGAATGACCACCCTCTTTAATATTAAGCTCCCTGTGTAGGATCCAGGGCAATCACTATTTGATTAAAATCTGCTCCCAAGTACTGAACACTTTGAATGAAACTGCCAGAGCTTAGGAGAAATCAAGCCCATAAGTGCTACGAAGGGCTTTGGAATGAGAAAAGCTACCAAGTTTCGGGAAACCTCTGAGGTTACGCTCGGTTTCCAGCTTCCCACACCTACCTACAAATCTGTCTGGAGGTGGCACCTGTCCCCCACCAGTACCACCAGAGGTCCTTTCCTGCAGTCCTGCCATACCTTCTTGCTTTCCTCCCCACGTATCTTTTCAAGGGCTTTCCCTCCCCACCCCTGCCCAGTTTGAGGCCTGGCAGGGAGCCCCTCACACAGAGCCTTCTCTGCCACAACCCAGTCCCCAGTCACCTTTCACAAGCCAGATATCCAGGCCATGGTAAAACCTGTCAGGAGAAAACATTTCAGAATCAAGCCCAGGGAGGGAAGGTTTGCCAACACCTGCCTCCTCTGCCCTTTGCCTTCCTCCTGCTGACTGGCACACTTCCATGTGTTCGTATCTCTGGACTTCTCAAAGTTTTAAAAGTATGCTTTAGCAGCTGTGACCACCTCTGCCCTGGGGGCAGTACTTCTACAGTACTCTTTGATGCAGCGTCCTGAATTCCACCCCTGCGCTGCCAGGACAAATGCAGTGCGGGAAAACTGAGAGAGGAAGGCTCGGAAGAAATGACATTTCCAACAGCCTATGTGCGGGGGAAAACAATCAAACGCCACCACCATCGCTTCTGATATTAATTATCCACCATCGTATGTGCACCCAACAGAACCCTTAGCATCCTTATCCACAATCCACAAACAGACAAAAGCGACTCACAAACCCGGTCTGTCTGCAGTTCTCATTGGTAAAACAGGGTCCCCTGGCAAGGTCAGACACCCTCGCCTCCTCCACGTGACGCGTCCCTCCGAACGTGACGTGTCCCTGGACTGTGACAGCAGGCCTGGCCAGAGGTTTCTAACCCATGGGAGCACTGACTGGGCCTGAGGGTAGACCTGCCCCTTGACTGGATTTCTCACCTAAAAGACAGGACTCTTCAGCACACTCAAGTTCATTTGAAGTTCTTGCCAGACATCACATTCTCAGCATACTTTTGTACATATTTCACAAGCAGTAGGTACTGTTGTAGAGAACTGCCTGTCACAAAAAAAGTGGGCAAAAAATAGAGACAGGTGTATGTAATCTCCACCAAAATTGAAGTGCATGCCTGAGGGAACAGCTGAAATAACCATCATACTGTGTTACAACTGGCAAGGAATCACCACCTGTTAACACTTTAATTTCTGGCAAGTTCCTTAACCTCTCTGGGCCCCTGGGGTAAAGAATACCTCCTCGAGGGACTTTTCTGGCAGTCCAGTGGTTTGGGCTCTGTGTTTCCACTGCAGGGGGCACAGGTTTGATCCCTGGTCCAAGAAGGAGGATCCCGCCTGCCACGCAGCTTGGCCAAGAAAGAAAAAAAGAATAATACTTCTCCTGGAGGCCTGGTGCCCAGGTTAACTGAGATAAGCACAACTGCCATAGTACCTGGAACAAGTAGGCACTTAACAAATGGAATCTTTTATTACCATGATTAACTTAAGAAAGCAGAAGCTCTAGTCTTTAACTGTCCTGAAAAACATCAAAATGATATTTCAATTAAAATATAATACTATATGGCTATTCAAGAGAATAAGACAACTCAATAAATACCAACACAAAACAATCTCTAAGATACAGTGCTGCTTTTAGTGCAAAAAAAGTGACCTACTGTGAGTATCAACATTAAAGTAGGAGGGGGAGCCAGGCATTCCCAGCCCCGGGCACACTGCAGCTCTCAGGTTTGCTGGAGAAACAGGTATACCCACACATGCTATATTGCCTGACGTCTCTCAGAAGAACAGATAACGAAGGAAGGACAATGCTTGCTTCTAGGGAGAGGTGCTGGGGCCAGAGGGGGGAAAGACACCCTTCCGTAAAAATTTCTGAATTTTAACCAGTACACCAATTACCTACTCACAAAGTTTTTTTTTAATATAATGAACAAAAATAATCTTTATTTTCTTTTTCCAACTGTCTTCTCTAATCACTGCACAAACAAAAAGAAGGGAGCTATCCCACTCAACTGAATTTCCTGGTTAATCACCAAGTCATATGAAGTACCATGCTAACCACAAGATAATCAGAGGTTAACAAGTGAAATATTCTTGTGTAAAATCTAAAAACTCTTCATGCCTTCCCTCCATTCCTGCCTTAAATCTAGGGTGGCAAATACGAGGTGCCTGTTCGCGTTTCGAGCCCCTCACTGGTCTGCGGCCCTTATCGTGAACATGAAACATCACTGAAGACCCTAGGAGGTAGCACACACAGAGGAGCTCAGACGCGAACAGCTCCCAAGGCAGGCCAGGAAATGTTCTGAATTCTTAGTCTTGCTTTTCCTTATTTTCACACATTTTCTTTAGAAAATTAAGGGAAATGTTTAGTAACTTTGGCTCCAGTTAACTGACCCTTTCCTGCTGATTTCCTTCCTCTACTCACATAACAGATAAGACCCTGGGTACGTTTCAGGATTTTTAGACCCAGGCCTTGTTTTCAGCCCTGAATTTCATGGCAGAGTCCTTAAAAAAACCAAAGTATTTTTCACTGATGGCACTCTATAATAATGATAAATCTGCTTCTTGGTCACTAGTTCTAGATTCAGCCAACTTGATTTTTCTCTGACTCATCTTTTTCTGCTTCAGCCCCGCTGTCCCAGAACCTACAGCATAACCCTTTCCAACGGCAGTCGACTATGTTACACAAGGACAGGGCTCGGGGGGATTTACATGTTACCTACACGCAGGGCAAAGCCCCCAACCCTGGTAAGACACAAAAGTAATCACGCCCCCCTAATTTGCTAATTGTTGTTGTTGCTGTTGTTCAGGCGCTCAGTCATGTCCGACTCTTTGCGGCCCCACGGACTGCAGCAGTCAGGCTTCCCTGTCCTTCACTAACTCCCGGCGTTTGCTCACACTCATGTCCACTGAGTCGGTGACGTCACCCAACCGCCTCGTCCTGTCGCCTCCTTAGGTCACTACATTTCAAACAGGTTACTGTCACATTTGGGATGACATACAATTAATTTCCAGATTTAACAGCAGTGGAGATTTTCAAGGAGGGAGAAGAAGATGAGCACTTCCCGCCATATGGCAAATGAGGAAAAAACACTGCTGGCTTTATCAGCGCACCACCTACGGCACCGCGGCACTTTACCGGGCGGCCAGAGGTGGCAGAAGCGCTCCCCACTTCAACACGGAGAGCCAGGAAGCCTGACTGAACACCTACTGGAACACCGGGAAGCAAAGGAAGGCGGCTGCAGCCCCAGCAACGGGAAATACCAGCCCCCCAGCCCCCCGGGCCCTCTAAGGCTCAGTTCTCGAGGTGGACGCCTGACCCAGCCCTGCCCTCCTCACTCCCTCTCCAGCCAGGAAGCTGCAGGGCAAGATGGCATCTTGCTTGCACAGCTGCTTCACAAATCCTTCCCGACTCTTCACCCACCTTGTGGAAAAACACTGAATGGAGAAGGAAATGGCAACCCACTCCAGTATTCTTGCCTGGAAACTCCCATGGATGGTGGAACCTGGTAGACTACAGTCCATGGGGTCGCAAAGAGTCGCACACGACTGAGCAACTTCACTTTCACTATAGCCGATTCACTTTGCTGTACAGCAGAAACTAACAGAACATTGTAAAACAACTATAGTCCAATAAAAACTAAAAAAAAAAAAACACACACACTGAAATTTTTTTGGGGTGTTTTTCATACCATCAGGTATTGGCTGTTAAGACTGTCAGTCAACTTTGGTTGCTCTGGGAAGTTCTCATAGATTGAAAATATCCCCCACATGTAGAAAGGAGGTCAAGTTTGAGTCCACGCTAAGCCCGTTAAGGCTGAACAGCCCAGCAGATGTGACTCATACGCGCTGTGCTGTGTGAGTCACGCTGACGCGGCGGCAGGAAGCTGGTCTACGCCGGGCAGGCGCTGGGCACCTGAGAATGTCGTGCCCGGAGGGGCGAGTACTCACTGGCGACAGGAAGTGGCTGGTACTGTTAACTACAGTGATAAAGAGAACGCGGGGGAGAGCTTGCATCCAGCATGTAGACTCTGTCCCAGAGAAACAATCTCTGAAAGTTTTGGAGTAAAATCACCTCATTAGACTGAGGTTCACTGTGGAACAGCTTTTATTCTAGCAACACGTGTTCAAGTAGCTTTACAAATGGCTTGTATCCTTAATCTGTAGACTTAACCAAGTCTTAATGAGGTTACTTGTTTGATTCTACAGCATTCTACCTGGGGAAAACCCACGCTGTGGGGATACTACACTTTGCTGCAGTGCCCAAGGTCAGCAATACGCCATTCCTAATGTCAAACATCCAGAAGGTATTCCTTTCCAATTTGTAAGTTTGAGGTAGAATACCCATAACACAGTTTGCCATCGGAAGCACTTGTGACTGTCCATTAGGTACATTCAACTGCTGTGAATCACCACCTTCCACCTCCAGAGCGCTTCATCTCATAAAGCTGACCCCCTTTAAACACGAACTCCCCAGTCCCCACCCCCCAGTCCCTGGCACCCACCAGGATACTGTGTCCCCATGAACTTGACTCCTCTCGGGAACTCACAGCAGTGGTGTCAGGCAATATTTGTCTTTTGGGGACTGGTTTATTTCACTTAGCATAACGTCCTCCAGGTTCACCATGCTGTAACATTTCAGCATCTCCTTTTTATCAAAGCTGGATAATATCTGATTGTATGCATATGCCACACTCTGCTCATCCATTCATCCATCAAAAACATCTATATATTTTTAAACACTTGTAAAAAGAGTCAGCTTAAATAATGAGAAACCCAAGATACTGCCTGCTCCAGGGAAGCCTTTAATACAAAGGCTTTCATCTGCTAAACTGCAGTGGTTAGTTTCTGGCCTGCATCAAACCGACTGCACTCTGTTGAAAACCAAAAAGTGACTGAAACCTCTGCAAACTGTCCACAAGTAACCTGGTGCAAAACCCAACACGCACAGGACTTGGCCTCCCTAAGGCTCAGAGCCTGCACCCAGGAGCTGCAAGAGCACCATCTAAAAGTCAAGAGGCCCTCACTCATGGTCCAATAGTTAAGACTCCATGCTTCCACTGCAGAGGGCACAAGTTCGATCCCTGGTTGGGGAACTAAGATCCCACATGCTGCACGGTGTGGCCAAAAGAAAAAAATGAAATAAAATTATAAAGAATAAAATAAATAAAAGTCAAGATGACTAGAAAAAAGTTAACATCATAACCAATACCTAAGCAGAAAAAAGCATCCTTAAGTCCATAGGGCTGTAAGCAGGTTAGATGGAAGACAGGATAATATGGAAACATATTTAGATAATATCTAAGTTTCTGAACATCTAAATATCTAAATTCCTAAATACCTGAATTTAGAACACAAACAAGGGGGAAAAGAGTGCATTTTTGAAAAATTTCTTCTAACCATCTAAAATTCAACGTGAACCAACCACAGCTCAGGGGGAAAAAACCACTTCAGCTCAGTGACAGCACAGCTGTGCCGTCATCGGGTGCAGGCATCTGAGCGCCCAGCCTTCTCGGCACCGAGTCTGCGGGCACAATTAAGGCAGAGTCTTGGTCCCAGGTGGGCCGCTGGCTCTGCAGATGGCTGCGGGGCCTTCAGCACGTTGCTCGGGAGAACAGTGTAACGGTGTCTAGTGTGGGATGAAGTCACGTTGTTCGGGAGAACAGTGTGATGGTGTCTAGCATGGGATGACGTCACGTTGCTCGGGAGAACAGCGTGACGCTGTCTAGCGCGGGATGACGTCACGTTGCTCGGGAGAACAGCGTGACGCTATCTAGCGCGGGATGACGTCACGTTGCTCGGGAGAACAGCGTGACGCTGTCTAGGGCGGGATGACGTCACGTTGCTCGGGAGAACAGCGTGACGGTGTCTAGTGCGGGATGATGTCACATTGCTGGGGAGAACAGTGTAACGGTTTCTAGTGTGGGATGACATCACGCTGCTCGGGAGAACAGTGTAACGATGTCTAGGGCCGAATGACGTCGGTTGGTTACCATCACCACCAACTGCAAAGCAAAAAAATTTTTTTTTTTTTTTTGCCACACTGCATGGCATGCGGGATCTTGGTTCACTGGCCAGGGATAGAACCCGTGTCCCCTGCAGCGGAAGTGCCAAAAGTTCATTTATTAAGGGTGTGCCAGGTGGAGAAAGCTCTGTCTTCAGTCCTCTACTCGAGGCTGCACAATCCTCAGCCCCATCGCTATTGGGGGCACGAGAGGAGAGGGCTGCGCTGTGCATTGCAGGGCGTTCAGCAGTGTCCCTGCCCTCTACCAGGATCACCATCAGGTGCCAGGGTCACCAACACCACCACCACGAAACCATGACAATCAAAAGGTGTCCAGACATGACTCGGTGTCCCTCAGAAAGTATTTTGAAGATACCCATTTCAAGCCGCCAACCCGAGCATCCTTGGGACACAACCCGCTTCTGCCCTCTCTTCCCACCTGCAAGGTCCTTCCACCTTTCAGAGTGAATTCAAGGATGGATTCACTTGAATTCACTCTCACTTTCTCCACAAAGAACCCACATCCCTTCCAGCCCACCCAGACCTCCCAGGCCTTACATATTATTGTTTCATCACCAGCCCCTGGACTGCTGTGACACAGCTGCTGCTGCTGCTAAGTTGCTTCAGTCATGTCTGACTCTGTGCGACCCCATAGATGGCAGCCCACCAGGCTCCCTCGTCCTGGGATTCTCCAGGCAAGAACACTGGAGTGGGTTGCCATTTCCTTCTCCACTGCATGAAAGTGAAAAGTGAAAGTGAAGTCGCTCAGTTGTGTCCGACCCTCAGCGACCCCATGGACCGCAGCCCACCAGGCTCCTCCGTCCATGGGATTCTCCAGACAAGAGTACTGGAGTAGGGTGCCATAAGGGCTAGGCCCAGTGAGACAACTGAGTGTTGATGTACAGGGAGATGGCAGTCCGGCTACAGATGCACAATAGGCTGATGGAAAGCTGAAGACAATGCTGTCCTAGGGCAGTACAAGACTCCCTGCCAGTGGGCAGAGGATGCTGAGATCGGGGGGCGGTGGCCAGTCTAGGCTTGATGGCCAGGGCTCCACTGGAGAAGAAAACTGGAAAGGAGAGCATGGGCATCAGGGTCAGAGCTGAGCAAGCCAGAGACTAGGCAGAAAAAAAAAAAAAAAAACAACTAAGCGATTACAACAAGGTTATATGAGACAAGGTTAATACACAAAAGTCAGTCTCCTTCCTATATATGAGTAATGAACAAGTAGAAACTGAAATTTAAAACATATTATTTACATTCAGCTCAGTTCAGTCACTCAGTCGTGTCCGACTCTTTGCGACCCCATGAATCGCAACACGCCAGGCCTCCCTGTCCATCACCAACTCCCGGAGTTCACTCAGACTTACGTCCATCGAGTCAGTGATGCCATCCAGCCATCTCATCCTCTCTCATCCCCTTGTCCTCCTGCCCCCAATCCCTCCTAGCATCAGTCTTTTCCAATGAGTCAACTCTTCGCATTAAGTGGCCAAAGTACTGGAGTTTCAGCTTTAGCATCATTCCTTCCAAAGAAATCCCAGGGCTGATCTCCTTCAGGATGGACTGGTTGGATCTCCCTGCAGACCAGGGGACTCTCAAGAGTCTTCTCCAACACCACAGTTCAAAAGCATCAACTCTTCGGCGCTCAGCTTTCTTCACAGTTCAACTCTCATATCCATACATGACCACTGGAAAAACCATAGCCTTGACTAGACAGACCTTTGTTGGCAAAGTAATGTCTCTGCTTTTCAATATGCTATCTAAGTTGGTCATAACTTTTCTTCCAAGGAGTAAGCATCTTTTAATTTCATGGCTGCATTCACCATCTGCAGTGATTTTGGAGCCCCTAAAAATAAAGTCTGACACTGTTTGCACTGTTTCCCCATCTATTTCCCATGAAGTGATAGGACCAGATGCCATGATCTTGGTTTTCTGAATGTTGAGCTTTAAGCCAACTTTTTCACTCTCCACTTTCACTTTCATCAAGAGGCTTTTTAGTTCCTCTTCACTTTCTGCCATAAGGGTGGTGTCATCTGCATATCTGAGGTTATTGATATTTCTCCTGGCAATCTTGATTCCAGCTTGTGCTTCTTCCAGCCCAGCGTTTCTCATGATGTACTCTGCATATAAGTTAAATAAGCAGGGTGACAATATACAGCCTTGACGTACTCCTTTTCCTATTTGGAACCAGTCTGTTGTTCTGTGTCCAGTTCTAACTGTTGCTTCCTGACCTGCATATAGGTTTCTCAAGAGGCAGGTCAGGTGGTCTGGTATTCCCATTTCTTTCAGAATTTTCCACAGTTTATTGTGCTCCACACAGTCAAAGGCTTTGGCATAGTCAATAAAGCAGAAATAGATGTTTTTCTGGAACTCTCTTGCTTTTTCCATGATCCAGAGGATGTTGGCAATTTGATCTCTGGTTCCTCGCCTTTTCTAAAACCAGCTTGAACATCTGGAAGTTCACGGTTCACGTATTGCTGAAGCCTGGCTTGGAGAATTTTGAGCATTATTTTACTAGCGTGTGAGATGAGTGCAACTGTGCAGTAGTTTGAGCATTCTTTGGCATTGGCTTTCTTTGGGATTGGAATGAAAACTGACCTTTTCCAGTCCTGTGGCCACTGCTGAGTTTTCCAAATTGGCTGGCATATTGAGTGCAGCATTTTCACAGCATCATCTTTCAGGATTTGAAATAGCTCAACTGGAATTCCATCACCTCCACTAGCTTTGTTCGTAGTGATGCTTTCTAAGGCCCACTTGACTTCACATTCCAGGATGTCTGGCTCTAGGTCAGTGATCACACCATCGTGATTTTCTTGGTCGTGAAGATCTTTTTTGTACAGTTCTTCTGTGTATTCCTGCCACCTCTTCTTAATATCTTCTGCTTCTGTTAGGTCCATACCATTTCTGTCCTTTATCGAGTCCATCTTTGCATGAAATGTTCCCTTGGTATCTCTAATTTTCTTAAAGAGACCTCTACTCTTTCCCATTCTGTTGTTTTCCTCTATTTCTTTACATTAGCACTCCCCAAAATTAAATACTGAGGTACAGACCTAATAAAATATGTACAAGATCTATATGAGGAAAACTAAAAAATTCTAAAGAAAGACATCAAAGAAGAACTAAATACATGGAGACATGACCCATGTGAAGAGTAAGACTCAATACTGTCAAGATGTCCGTTCTTCCCTACTGGGTCTATATATTCAAGTGATCCCAATAAAAATCCCATTAAGTTATATTGTGGATGTTAGTAAACTGATTCTAAAGCTATATGGAGAAGGAAAAGACCTACAATAGTCAACTCGATATTGAAAAAGAACAAAGTCTGAGGACTAATCCTATCAGATTTCAAGACTTACTACAAAGCTACAGTAATCAAGACACTGTGATACTGGCAAAAAAGACATACAGACCGATGGAACAGCATGCAGAGCCTCGGAACAGACCCACGTGGTCAACTGATCTCGACAGAGCGCAAAGACAAAACTGTAGAGAAAGGACAGTCCTTTCAAAAGCGGCGCTGGAACAACTGGACATCCACAAACAAAAAAAACGAAACCTAGGGAATTCCCTGGCGATCCAGTGGTTAGGACTCTGTGCTTTTATTGCAGGGGGCATGGGTTCGATGCCTGGCTGGGGAAGTAAGATCCCCCAAACCTTGCAGCCCAGCCAAAAGAAAAATGAACTGTAGATACAGACCTTATATCGTCACAAAAATGAACTCAAAATAGAGTTCCCTGGTGGTCTAGTGGTTAGGATTTGACACTTTCACTGTCATGGGCCTGGGTTCAATCTCTGGTTGGGGATCTGAGATCCTGCAAGGTGTGCAGTGAAAAAAAAAAAAAAAAAGAACCTCAAAAAAACTGACTGACCTAAACGGAAAATGCAAAACTATAAAACTAGAAAATCACACTGAAGAAAATCTAGAAGACCTTGGGTATGGTGATGAGGTTTTAGATACAACTCCAAAGGCAGGATCCATAAAAGAAATAACTCATAAGCTGGACTTCATTCAGATTAAACAATTCTGCTCTGCAAAAGGCACTATCCAGAGAATGTGAAGACACAGCCACAAACTGCAAGAAAATATCTGCAAATGACAAATCTGATAAAGGTGTACTCAGTCATTCAGTCGTGTCCGACTCTTTACGACCCCATGGACTGTGGCCCGCCAGGCTCCTCTGTCCATGGATTTCCCAGGCAAGAATACTGGAGTGGGTTGCCATTCCCTCCTCCAGGGGATCTTCCCAACTCAGGGATTGAACCCACATCCCTTGTGTCTCCTGCACTGGCAGGCGGATTCTTTACCACTAGTGCCACCAGGGAAGTCCTCTGATAAAGGACTATTATCTAAAATATTCAAAGAACTCTCAAAATTCAACAAGAAAACAAACAACCTGACTGAAACTGGGCTAACCAAAGGAGATACACAAATGGTAAGTAAGCATATGAAAAGATGCTTCACATCACTTGTCATCAGAGAACCACAAATTAAAACCAGATCCCATCACACACCTTCTCAATGGCTCAAATCCAGAACACTGACATCAAATGCTGATGAGGCTGTGGAGCAATTCACTGCCCCACATGCCCCTCACTCACTGCTGATGGGAATGAGAAGCGGTACAGCCACTTTGGCAGTTTCTTACATAAACATACTCTTACCATATAATCCAGCAACTGTGCTTGCTATTTACCCAAATAAACTGAAAAGTTATGTCCACACAAAAACCTGTACAAGGATGTTCCTAAGAGCTGTATTCATAACTGTCAAAACTTGGAAGCAATCAAAAATATCCTTCAGTAGGCCAATGGATAAAACTGTGGTACACCCAGACCATGGGCAATGATTCAGCGCTAAGACTATCAAGCCATGAAAAGATATGGAGTAAATGTAAATGTTTATCAAGTGAAAGAAGGCAATCTGAGAAGGCCATACTGCATGGTTCCAACCATACGATGTTCTAGAAAAGGCAAACCTATGGAGACACTGAAAAGATGAGGGGTTGAGGGGAGGGTGGGATAAACAGACAGAGGACACAGGACTTTGGGGGTCATGAGGCTCTTCTGTTGGCGAAGGCAACAGCACCCCACTCCAGTACTCTTGCCTGGAAAATCCCATGGATAGAGGAGCCTGGTGGGCTGCAGTCCGTGGGGTCGCCAAGAGTCGGACACGACTGAGCGACTTCACTGTTTTCACTTTCATGCACTTGAGAAGGAAATGGCAACCCACTCCAGTGGTCTTGCCTGGAGAATCCCAGGGACGGGGGAGCCTGATGGGCTGCCGTCCATGGGGTCACACAGAGTCGGACACGACTGAAGCGACTTAGCAGCAGCAGCAGGCTCTTCTGTAGAATCCTACAGTGGTGGATACAATACACCATCACGCGTCTGGCCAAACCTACAGAATGTACACCGCCAAGAGTGGACCCTAGTGTCAACTGTGGAGCGTGGTAACGCCATGCCAGTGCAGGTGCACGGGCGCGCTGGGGGAGGAGAGTGACCGACAGCCACGGGGGCTGCGGGGGACGGGGAGGTAAAAAGCCAACTCTGTACTTTCTGCCCGATTCGGCTGTCAATCTAAAACGGCTCTAAAGTTGATTCTTTTTTTGTTTTTTGGAAAGAAGTAAAGCCAATTAAGAGACCAAATTTTCAGTGTGTAGTAAAAACAAAGTGCAAATGAAACTTTATCTTGAAAAATGAAACAGAACCATTTATGTTTTTACATGTAACATAACGTAGGTTATAAATGGAACTATGACATAAAAAGGAAACCAAGTAGGGAATTTTGGCTTAATTTTTCCAAAAACATTTATGATGGCACCACAAAGCACAACTCACTCTTTCTTTAACTCCTGCTGTAGAATTTTGCAAATACAGCTGAGGATTTTGCCAGTCTTTTTCAAGGGCCTCTCTGTCTTGATACTCAAACGATTCAATTTTGAGGCGCTCGTGATATCATCTACCCCATCGTTTCTTAACTAGTGGGCTGTGGAGGGACATGTGTGAAACTTTCAGTCCTCAAACATTTCTTTCCTCAAACTTAAAAGACATTGTGCATCTTTTGCAAGATTAACAATTATATTTCACAACTGTGACCGCTTTACCAACCAGCACTGAGTGTGACAATAACACTGATTTCATGGGCAGAGGTACAAGCTGATGTTCAGCTATGATGTCCGGGCATGGAGAAAACTCCCAAGTCGTCAACTCATTACAGACAATTTTCATGTTCCGATAATTTTTATCCTTCCCTATACCACTCTTAGCTGGAGGGACTTGGGCAACCAGCAGTCTGATGACAAAGACCCCTGTAATCACATTAGAAGGACAGAAAAGAAGCCAATTTAAGCTAAAATCCAGGGGCTAAAGTCAAGCGCTTTTCTATTGCTGAAGATGTAAAGATGAACATGACCTCCCTCTAAAAATTCAATCTAACGCAGTTGAACGAATAAACACACAATACGGTAAGTGCTGTGACACAAAGGTGTCTATGCAGAAAGTGCTATAGAAGAAACCTAAGCGAGGAAGAAATTAATTCTTCTGGCTCTCTAACTTAGGCCTTGAAGGAGGTATTTTAAAAGCAGACACCGGGCTGCCAAGTAGAGTGTAGGAGCGAAGAAAGGCCTGGAGACGGAAAACACAAAGCTCATTCAAGAAACACAAGGTCAAGTGTAACTAGCTCAGTTAGTTGTTGCTGGTTAGGGGAAAGGAGAGATTTATAAAACAATAACAAAAAAAGAACCACTCTGAAAAAGTAAGGCTGGGGCCCAAGTGTAACACATGCAAACAAGTTTGGATTTTATTCTCCAGCTACAGAAGCCACCGTAAACTTTCAAACAAAGGAGTCGGGATATTTGAGAAATCCCTGGCAATGGTGTATCGAACCGGGGCTGAGGCAACCCACAGCACAAGCGACTCCTGTTACAGGGTCTAAGCCAGGACAGCAGAGCAGGAGCAGACGGGAGGTGTGGGCGCAGAAGCAGGTCACCAGGGTTTAGCTGCTATTGCGTGTTGACAAAGGCTTCCAGAGAGAATGAGAAATCTGAGAAATAACCCTGGGGCACCAGCCGGCTGCTGTTAATATTAATAGTTCAAAAAAAAAAAAAAAAAAAAAAGCAGGAGAAGCATATTCCAGGGTGGGGAGGAGCAAAAGGGTTAAACGTGGGACGGACTGGCTGGACTAAGCTGAGCGAGCTCGCATAAACCGAAGGCGGACCAGCACCCAGCAGAAAGCCGGGGCTGGAGATGTGGGCCAGGAAGACGTGGTCGCCAGAACCCGTAAGGGAACTGGCTGTGGAGGGCCACTGAATTTCAGCCAGGTGTATCCCTCTCCCCACTCTGAACTGTCTCTTTTGTCTATCTTTTTTTTTTTAAACTAGGCATCACCCACTTTCTATACTCTAAAACACCTCTTTCTCCTCATCCAACTCATTCCGTAACTACACTCTTCCAGAAAACAGGACTGACACACACCACACAGCATTATTCTAAAAGGCCCACCAAGCCAACGGGAAAGCTGTGTCTTTCAAGACTATCGATTCCTGGAGAGGAGAAACAAAACATTCTTGATGAAATAAAAATTTGTATTTTAAGGCAAGACAAGAAAAATTTAAACATAAAACTCTTCTCTGCCCATTTCGGCCTCCTCCCTCCCCCTTGGAGTGGTACGTTGTTAACCAGCCCTCCCCAGTGGCAGAAATACCCACGCAACCATTAAGATCAATTTTCCTTCTTCTGGAGCCAGCCACAAAACTCCTCTCTCAATCCTTCCTCTCTCTCAGTCCTCTCAGGAGTCACTCACCTTGCATGTGCACACACCTTCAGTGAACTTTTTAGTGCCGATATATCATTTCCCTTCAAGCATCTCATACACACATATGTCACGTTTACAATGCCAATACATCATTTCCCTTCAGGACAGCAATTGGCCCAGAAGAGATGGGGCTACACCTAATGCGAGTTCTTAGTTTAGTCACTCGTGACCTTGTTAATGTCACTAGCTACATTACTTGCATTCTGCCTATTTTATAAGATTACTGTTTCCTACGTTACCAAATGTGTGACTAAGCCTCCAATAAAATTAATGGCCACTAGATAACTTGAAATGATTGACTAAGTATATAGCTCTGTAAAACCAATGACTATAGTAGTATAGCTCTACATGTGGGAAGAAGCAACAACAGGGAACTGTTTCTTGGAGCATAACAGACTACTAAGATACGTGGTCCAGAGGCTTTTGGTTGCTGTTCACAGGACCTAGTCCCCTAACAGCACATCAAGGGGCCTATCAAGGAAATCCTCCCCTGACCTGGGAGTGAGCATGGCTAGCACCATTGAATTGCTCACCAAATGCCTCCTAAACCTTGGTCAAATTAAGACTGAAAGGGAAAGGACT
The DNA here is from genome assembly GCF_027580195.1 of Bos mutus. Classification (NCBI taxonomy): domain Eukaryota; kingdom Metazoa; phylum Chordata; class Mammalia; order Artiodactyla; family Bovidae; genus Bos; species Bos mutus. The sequence continues at coordinate 66,136,248 of NC_091638.1, read as the reverse complement.
GTAGAGAATCTTGCCCACCGTCCAGTTCTATAAGCATCAAATCATTAGCCACTGTGATCACTGACTCACATTCATCCCCAAAGGAATTCAGGGCAAAGATTAGGATGAGGTACTTCTTGCTCTAGGAAAAATGACCAAATTGGCCCTCAGATTGTTTCCAGGAGAAATATTTCACAAAGCTGGATTCCTGCACCTTCCCACACTGAGATCATTAACACAGATGTCTGTTCCTCCTGATTAGCAGCAACCTTCTGCTGAGACATGTACTTGTCAGCAAGGTCGCTCTCGGCCACGTACACACAGCTCCCCACACCCCCAACAGTTCTCAGAGTTTTCAGAGGCTGTCACTGGGTTATGAGGCTCAGCCTGGATCGAATAAAACTTCCCATTTCTTTCTTAGATTGAAGACTGATTAGTTTTTTCATCGACATCCTCTAAGCTTTTAAGATTGTCAAATTTGCGCAAAACACAAAAGGTTTTGCTAATGAGTGACACTCCCCAGAAAGGGGCCACAAAAACACCTACAGCTGGATCCAGGGTGTCCACATGTTTTCAGAGGCAACAGGAGAGAGCACTGGAGTAGGCAGTGGGTTCAAGAGGCTGGGCAGCTCGCTCTAAGGTCAGCTCAGAGCCACTGACCTCAGGCAAGCCGCTGCCCCTTACACCTTCCATTTTACAGCTGGATGATCTGAGTGTCACAAGGGACAAGCCTCTCATAGAGAATTTTCAGGCCTAACTAAATGTGATAGCTTGGAAGAAAGTTCATTTGGGGAGAAAAAACAAAAAAACAGAACATTTAATTAGGCAATTCTTGGGCTTTCCTTTCTCTTCGACTCTCACTGCTCCTAAGCGTATCTGTAAGAAAGGCCACTGGCACAAAAATAAAGTGAAGGTCAGTTAATTCTGCTGCATTTGCGGCTCTGGTAAAACACTGGGCACAGAAAAGGAATCAAATGACGAAAACTGGATTTCAGGATTATTGGTGCCAGCCAGCCAGTTTCTAGACACTGCACTCAACCTGGTCAAACAGTTAAAAGAAAATAAGCAGTAAAAGACCACACATTTTTAAATGTCTCAACAGTAGGAAGCCTACTAAATGGTAAGTGGTCATCTCAAAGGCACAGTATTGACAAAAACCAAATTTATGTTTTCTGGTTAAGCCTGAATACATACGTACACACACAGACACACACACACATTTCTTGTAATTTAAACTTATGATTAAGTTTTCTAAGCTTAACAAAGGGGGCAAAATCTTTTTACCTTTAATAGTTATTTTTAGAGCCACACATCCTAATTTTGGCTTGTCACCCACCTACATGTCTGCAAAGTTAGTGAGGAATGAACAGAAGCCACCACTTCACCGCATACAAATGTCTCTTTCAACAGGAAAGAGATCTAATCTTGGACTAGAGAAACTAAAAGCAAAAGTCACCAGGTGATTTTTTTTTAAGCGGGCCACAATATCCCTCCTTCATTCAAGTCCCTAAACCCAAAGGGACTTGCTAGACATATTTCCGGCTTCCCGGGTGGCTCAGTGGGTAAAGAATCCGCCTGACAATGCAGGAGACCCAGGTTCAATCCCTGGGTTGGGAAGATCCCCTGGAGGAGGGCATGGCAACCCACTCCAGTATCCTTGCCTGGAGAATCCCCATGGACTGAGGAGCCTGGTGGGCTATGGCCCATGGAGTCACAAAGGGTCGGACATGACTGAGCGATCAACACTTTCAGTTCTTTCAGACGCATTTTAATCTTCTGTACAAAGTGTACTTTGTGACTGAACAATATTGTTCTCCTTAGAAGAGACCTGTTTTCCCACGACACCGGTATGTTTTCAACAGCCTGCCTTCAGGCGGGGGGTGGGGGGGTGCCCTTGAGGGGCCGCGGGGTCCGTTTTTCTGGATCTGGCGCCTAGCCGGCCGCAGGCCCCCCGGTCAGGCTCTCGCCCCCTTCATCGGGCCCCGCCCCCGGCCGGCGTCACCTGACCGCCCGCCCCCTCTGCCACCGACCTGATGACACTGATGTGGAACTGGTCCTCGCGAAGGCCCCGCCAGGCGCCGGGCAGGAACTCCTTGCACCACAGATAGGCCCTGCGCCGCGTCCGGAGCTCGGGCTGGTCGTCCGCCGGCGGCGGCGGCGGCGGGGGCGGCGGGGGTAGGGGCAGCGGCGGCGGCGGCGGCGGGGGCAGTGCGAGCGGCGGCTGCCGCCCGCCCAGCTGCTTGGGCTCGCGGTCACTGGCGCCGTCGCGCTGCTGCCCCACGCCGGGCGCCGGGGCCGCGCTGCCGCTGCCGCAGCTCAGCAGCAGCCCGAGCGGCGAGGGCTCCGCCTCGCCCCCGTTGCAGAACTTGGTCTTCATGCCGGGCAGGCGGCCGAGGAGGCGCGGTCGGCCGCAGCGCGTGAAGGCGAGGCTCAGGGTCCGTCCGGACGCCCCCCTCACGGAGGCCGGGCACCGAGGCCGCTTGCCCCCTCGCTGACGGGCAGGCCCGGGGCGCGGGCGACTCGGGGCGCGGCGGACGGGTGCGGGGCGGCGGCGCGGAGGTAGCGGGCGGCGGGCGGCGGCGGCGGCCGCGGCAGCACTCGGCTGGTCCCGCTCGCCGTGGCGCTCGCTCCTATACCGCCGCCGCACGAGGAGCGCCGGCCGCGTCACAGCCCGCCCTCGAGCTCGCCGCTGATTGGCCGCCACCCGCCGGCCCCGGCGCATCACAACCGCCTCCGCCCTCTCCACGCCGCCTTTCCATTGGCTGCGGGAGCACACCGGCCCCGCCCCGCCTCCTTGCCAGTCTCGGGTGCTGGGGGAGGGAGGCGGTGCCTCGAAGGGGCGGTGCCTCAAGGGGGCGGAGCGTCGAGCGGGCTCCTGGGGTCACGAGGATGGAGAAAGCTAGTAAGCCTGCTGGGAGCTCCCCGAGAGCGGTCGGGGGCCGGGCGGCCCTTGAACTTCGGGAGAGCCAGACCTCTTCTTTGGGGGCTGAAACTTTGCTTGGATCTCCCTCGAAACCTGCAGGACAGCAGAGGCTGGAGCCTGGCAGGGGGCGGGCAGGCAGGAAACGGGTGCCCGGGGGCCGACTTCTCTTTCCCCACGACCTTGGAGCGAGGCACCTCCTTCTGCAGCTCCGTACGTGTGTTTTTAGAACGTTTCCCGGCGCCGGCTGCGCTCTCCGCGAGGCGTGGCCACGCCCCGTCCAAGCTGGAGCGTGAGAAATTATTGTCCCCGGGTCAGAAGCCGAGGCCCCAAAGGGGGAAGACAGGTTCAAGGCCGCGCCGCCGGCCCAACCCTCTGCAGCCTCAGTTTCCCTGTCCGTGGTGCTGAGGATGCCTGGGCCTACGGGCGCGGGGCGGGCGGGGCGGCGTCCCCGCGACCTCCCCGAACACTGGCCAAAGGTGAGTGTCGCGGGGGCTCCTGTCTTTGTGGAGGCCGCCCCGCCCGCCCCCGCACAGGAGGCAGCCCCGTGACTGTGACTAACGCACCTTTGCCCGCGGAGGTGGGGGGGCAGCCCCCCCCTCCATTTACCCCATGTTACTGCCCCGTGTCCCTCTCTCCTCTCTCACCCCGGCGCCCCAGTCCTTTCCAAAAGTAGAGTACGGATACATTTAAAAATTACGGATCCTCTTTTTATCCGGCGTGAGCTGGGACAAGAGTTTTCCCTGGTTGCTTAGGAAATTCAGCGCCTGGCATACAGGAAATGGCTTCTGTGTAGGGATTTCACAGTCTTCGGGAAGAAAACATCTCTTCTTAGCAGTGTGTGCTTGGCTGCACTTGCTCCAAGAGGGGGGTTGGGGGGGAGGGCTCATTGAACAAAGGATTATGATGAAAGGGGGCTTTTGTCAAGATAGCTGTGGAGGTGGGCCTGGACACTGAACTGGAGGGAGCTGGGAGCCGGCCCAGCACTTTAGGGAGAGGAGGAGCTGAATGTTGGGAAAGCTGAGAAGTCAAGGTCTCCAGTCAGGCCATTTAGATAAGAGGGCCAAGGACTTTTCTAAAAATACCAGCCCTGAGAAGGTGAGGCTGTGTCTATGGTCTGCCCAGGTGACAGGCCTTTATGCCACTATCCGGTGGCAGCAGCCTGGTAATCTCACAGGAATGCTTGAAACGTGGCAGGGAGGAAGGGATACAGGAAGTGAAGATTGGGCCTCTGTCCTTTGAGGGAACTCTAATGTCTGCTGGTTTGGGCTGTTAGAACCCACAGCTTCCTTATGGGATCACAGTTCATTGTAGGAATAAGAAATTGCCTCAATAAAGGTGTTGGAAAGTTATGTCCATTACTGCTCCCATTTAATGGATGTGGAGACTGAGTCCTGTGGAGGCTGAACGACTCAGGTAAGGACCCTTGGCCCACGGTGAAGAAGATGAGGAGCAAAGCAGGTGTCCTGGTTCCTTCATGTGAAGAGCATCATGCCTGTATGGATACAAAACTTCCCACCCACTACAGTCTAACTATAGTCCTGGACTTGCTCTCAATGGCCAGTCAGGGCCCACTCTTAGCCCTGGAGTTGTCAACTCCATGCAAAACCTCCAGGGCAGAGACGAGGTAGCTTGGCATGGTAATGCTAAAATATTAAATTTTACATTAGGGGGTGTTTGAGCTGGGCTTTGAAAGGTTGAGAAGACATCTCTCCTAGGCAGTCAGAAGCCTCAGGCTGCTTTTACCTCTGCAATGAGTATAATAATAGGAGCAACTTTCCTGAATCATCTGTGATGATGTATCCAACACACAGTGGGTGTTCAGGAAAAATATCAGACACATCACTACCCAAAGGAGAAATCCAGAAGGATAAATATGCCCATGACCCTTGAGGTAGCACCCATCCCCAAGACTTCCTCCTCAAATAAGAAGTCATCAGCAGCAAAAAGCCCCGAATACATGTACAAAACTGGCCATCACCACGTTATTTCTCGCTGAAGAAAGCTGGAAATAACCTAAATGTTTTTCTGTCTTCCTAGTCTGAGCTGTAAAGGATATCGATGCATCAGTCAGGAGTGAAGTTAGTAGGAAGGGTTCATTTTTCCCTTGAGTGCCTTCAGTGTGCCAGAAATATTTGCTGAAAAGTTCTTCCCTGGTGGCTCAGTGGTGAAGAATCCAGCTGGCAATGCAGGAAACACAGGTTCAATCCCTGGTCTGGGAAGATCCTACGTGCTGTGGAGCAACCAAGCCCACGCACCACAACTGCTGAGCCTGTGCTCTAGAGTCCTGGTTGCTCCTAGCTCTAGGAGCCGCAACCATTGAGCCCACGCGCCACAACTCCTGAAGCCTGCACGCCCTAGATCCTGTGATCTGCAGCAAGAGAAGCTGCCATGATGAGAAGCCCGTGCGCTGCAAAGAAGAGTAGCCCCGACTTGCTGCAACTAGAGAAAAGCCCAACAATAAAGATGCAGCACAGCCAAAAAGAAAAAGTTTTTAAAAGGAAATATTTGCTGCTCAGCACTTGCTAACTTTATGACTTTGGGTTGAGCCTCAGTTTCCTCAGCTGTAAAATGGGTTATCATTCGCAGGGCACAGAGTTGTTGTGAAGGGTGAACAGGCGGATGTACAGTATGTGCGCAGCGAGCAAGACACCCCCACCCTCCTGTTATATGCAGTCTCTGCTTGGTGTGGCTTCTTATCCAGCAGCTGGCATTGAGTAATGAATAATGCACACCCCTTGTAGCAAACCAGCCTTGGAAGACAATACTGTGTAAGATGAGAATGCAGTGTACATTCTGATCACCAAAATGTGATCGTTTGTGCACACGTGTACAAGGCTTGGAGAGAAATTTGCTATGGCAGGTGCTGGTGCTGGGAGGAGTGTGTTCCAAGCATAAAATCTTTTCTTCTAGGACATCAGAAAAAATTTTCCGAAAGCTCCTTGATGCTAAATTCTGTCTGAGAGCACACACATGGCATGGGTGATGGGCCTCAGGATAGACCAGGGAGCAGGGCATGGGGGAGACTGCGAGGCCCTGCCCAGTCTCTGGCCTTCCTGGAGACTGGTTCCTGTGGTCTGGCCTGAGAGGCCTGGCCGGGGAGTCTTTGGGCAGACCGTGGGCAAGCTCCTTACTTGTATCCAGCATCTTTGAACGTTCAAAGCCAACAGTATGTTAAGTATAATTAGCACTTCGTCTCTCAGGTGAGAAGGTTGAGCTTCACCCCAGAGGTAAAACCGTTTCTCCAAGGCAGGCAGCTAGTAAGGTCAGGACCCAGGGACCTACCCAGGACTCCTCCCCCTGAATATAGGGGAACTCCATCCTTCTGCACCAAAAGCACCTTTGACCCAGAAAGTCCTAGGCACTTGGCACAGTGGGGATTTCCTAGAGGACTGCAGAAGGAGAGCCCTGGTTGGGCTCTGCTTACCACCCCCTCCCAGGCTGTACTCAACCCAGTCACCCTAGTTTCAGTTCTGAGCCTTAAAATATTAATGTGGGTGGAGAGAGGCCATTGGACTGAAATCCTAACTGCTCAAGATTGAATTACAGCCCCTGCCAGCAGTGTGACATGGAACTGGGCTCTTCACTAAGTGCTTGGGTTTGACCCCAGCCCAGGATGTGCTGTTAGCCTGAGGCTGAGCAGGCCCAGCAGCTTCCAGAGGTCTCTGAGCCTTTCTGAGACACGATGCTACCTTACACCTAGCCTCAGTGCTTCAAGGCCAAGGCCACAGGCAGGACCAAGGGCCCAGAGAGTTTAATGAAAGCAGGGGACTTGTACACCCATGTGTCCAGTGGTTGGGATAGGCTCTCACCGCCCCCCCCCCCATATGCAGGTATCTTGAGTATAGCATTAGAGGTAAAAAGCTGTCTGCAGCATTTGCCTCCACCGGCTGTGTGACCTAGGACACGTTACCTACCCCTTTAAACCAGATGGAGATGACTGTTCCTACCCTACTCGTTTGTTGGAGGTGGGGAGAGTCATGGAAGGAGCAGGGAAAGGGCTGGGCTCAAGGTCAGGGCCACACAAAGGGTAGCTGTGCACTTGTACTGATTGCTCTCTGGATCCCCAGCACCTGGTGTTATTAATAGTAAGGGTGGCCCTGCAGCAACTCATCCCATTAGCCAGGGGCTGGGGCAGGGGGAGGGGGGTGCAGGGGAGATGAGAGCAAAGAACTCTGTTAATAGCAATACAGAGCCTCCCAGAAGTCTACCAGGGCCTGGGGCCTTTTCCATTCTTTGAGGCACCTAGCACTTTTCAAAAACGAAGAAATACAGGCAAAACGTGTTTTATTGCTCCTCAAAAATACCACATTTTTTTCCCCCAAATTTGTGGCAACCCTGTATGGAGCAAAGCCTCTTGGTAGAATTTTTCCAACAGCATTTGCTCACTTCATGTCTGTGTCACATTTTGGTAATTTGGGGAAACACTATTATTATTATATTTTTTATTGTGATCTGAGATCTTGTTTTTGTGAACAAAAATTACTGCCCACCATTTCGATAAACGACGAATGCTGTGGCCATCGGAGCCATCAATCACTGTGGCAGTCCCCTTGCTGTGCACCCTGAGGGGAATTCAGGATGGAGAAAAACAATACTGGCTCTAGATAGCTGAGATGCCTATCGAAGGAATAATTGCACTGAGCCCAGATTCTTGCATCTTGCCATCCAGAGAAAACACTGAAACCATTAACTCAAGATGTCTGGTTTTTGTGATTAGCAGTAAATCTTTTGATGTTTGACTCTAAGTTTCATTTATTTGTTTGGTATTTTTTTTTTTCCCCCCAGCAAAAATCCTGTATATCCCAGCTTCTCCCTTTGCCTCTTTGGAACGTTTCCTCAGAGCTATCTGAAAGTCTATTTCCCAGACTACATTCCTCAGGAAGGTCCCCAAATAAACATACCTCTCAGCTTTTAGGTTGTGCATTTTTTTCCCAGCTGATATTGATAGATTTGCAAAAAGATTACCGCTCAGTGAAGGCTCAGATGATGGTTAGCATTTTTTAGCAATAAGGTATTTTTTAAAGTATTTGGATAAAGAATGTTCCCTGCCATATCAGTGAACAAGGATGCGGTGGCCATGCAGCCGTCAGCCACTGCAGCCGCACCCAGCGGTGTGCCCCGAGGAACGGGGATGGGGGAGAAGAGGATGCAGGCCCCAGATGGCTCAGGTGCCGAGCAGAGGAATTATTTCAGTGACCCTAGACTCTGGCATCTTTCCATACATAGAAAAGTGCTAAATTCATTAACTCGACATGTCTAGTTTCCTTTAGTTAACAGTAATCTTTGAATGATCCCACTACCTGGTTTTTATTGCAAAGACTCCTCTGTCCCCTGGGTCATCCCTTACCTCTTTGGAGCTGTCCCTCCAAGCTATCTCAGAATGTTCACCCAATAAAACATAATTCTCAGGCTTCCCTGGTGGTCTAGTGGTTAAGAAGCCACCTGCCAATGCAGAGGACACAGGTTTGATCCCTGGTCTGGGAAGATGCCACATGACCCAGAGCAACTAAGCCCATGCACCTCAGCTACTGAAGCCTGCAGGCCCTAGAACCTGTGCTGTGAAATGAGAGAAGCCCCAAACTGCAGCTAGAGCGTAGCCCAAACTCACCACAAGTGAGAAGGCCCGCGGGCGCAGCAAAAACGCAGCGCAGCCAAAAATTTCTTTTAAAAACTGTAATTTGCAACTTTTAGGTTGCGGATTTTTTTCAGTTGACAGGATGTACGCTGGTTTTTAGACACAGTTATTGCATACTTAATAGACTGTGGTACACTAGGAGTATGTGGCATGTGCACTAGGAAACATACAACAATCGTGTGACTTGCTTTATGTCGATACCCGCTTTATTAGGTAGTCTGGAACTCAACCCGCAGTATCTCCAAGGCATGCTGGTACCTCAACATAATTATCCAAACTGGGGCATAGGGCTTCCCTGATGGCTCGTTGGTAAAGAATCCACCTGCCAATACAGATGACATGGGTTCAATCCCTGATCCAGGTAGATCCCGCAGGCCCCAGAGCAACTAAGCGTGAGCACCGCAACTACTGCGTCTGCTGTGTTCTAGGGCCTGGGAACCGCAGCTCCTGAAGCCCGCTTGCCCTACAGCCTGTGCTCCACAATAAGAGAAGCCACGGCACTGAGAAGCCTGCGTTCTGCCAAGAAGAGTAGCCCACACTCACCCCAGCTGGAGAAAAGCCTCTCAACAACAAAGACTCAGCACAGTCAAAATAAATAGAATTATTTGTCTTATCTAAAAATATTTATTTTTTAAAAAATGGGGGCATATTTGAAACACGTAAATTGAACAAATCAGTGCCTTTTGTTTTTTCGGCCGTGCTGCGTGGCATGGGGGATCTTAGTTCCCAGAACAGGGATTGAATCCGCGCCCCCCGCAGTGGAAACATGGAGCCTTAACCGCTGGACCACCAGGGAAGTCCCACATCAGTATTCTTAACACACATGCCAAAGCTGCGCAAGATGATGTTACTGTTCCCAAGCTAATAGCAGGATTCATTAAAAATAATTACGGTTTGTGGCACACTGAAAAGCATTTTCAAGCCTGACCACGTCTCTCTGATTACTTAGAAATGACACCAAAAATCTAACTCTGAGTCCCTAGAGCACAGGAAGCCCTCCTGGGACCCCCGAGGTAGACCCTGGCAGTGACCACCCACCTACCAGCAGTGATCCCTGGGGTCCCCTGAGTGCATTTCCTGTGTCCCCACTGGAGAGCCTTCCAAACCCACCTTCTGATTTTGGTGAAAACCTGTCCCCTGGTTTTGTACCCCAGATGCCTTATTTTTGTGACACAAGAAACGCAGTTGTTTAGAAGATCCCTGTTCTGACGGAAGTCACCCTGTGGGGAACCAGACCTCTGGGCAGGCGTCAGGAAACCCTGGTTCAGGAACTGCCCCACTGGACTCCTTCCTGCTCAGTCAGGCCTGGGCCCTGAGGACCGGACTTGTGTCAAGTGGCCTTGGAGTGGCTTTCCTTCCTGTGGAGAAAACCCAGCAGGACCCGAGGGCCCCTTGAACAGATGGGTAAGCTGAGGCTGGGGCGCAGGCGGGAGTCAGTGGTTCTGTCTACCCGGTATCCCATGGCCAGCGCTGGGCCCGCCCCGCACTCCCCACTCTGCAGGCTCAGGACCTGGCCTCTCTCTCCTGGAAGGGTCTCTCCCCTGGGAGGGTCTCTCCCCCAGGAGCACTTCCGGTCCCTAGCCTGGATGCCCCTAGCTCTGTCCCTGGTGACCCCCACTCCCATCTCAGTCTGAAGGAGCCTCCCGGAGGTGGAGCTCCCCTGGCGACCCTCTGTGTGACCTTGGCCGGTGCCCAGCTTCTGAGCCATCTAACAGGGCAGAGGGGCGTTTGGCGGCAGCCTTGGAATCCACTGGGTCCTAGAGACCAGCCACCGTACCCAGCACCCCCCAGCAGCTGCCAGGCCAAATTCCAAGGTCAGGGGCTGTGGGGAGGAGGGCGGCGGAGGATTCCTGCGCCAGGCCACCGCTGTCGGTGAGAGGGCGGGTGGCTGCGGGCACAGGCCTCCCCTGCTTTACAAGCCCCCTCCCCGCGCTTGGGACCCAGTAGGAGCCGCTCCCGTGTTCATCAGGAGCAGCTAAAGGCTTTTCTGGTTTTTTCCGACTGGCTTGATGAAGTCGCTTTTGCAATTAGAGCTTATAATTTACCAGATAACAGCTAGGCAGCGCCCGAGGCTGAGGCGCCAGACTGGCCGGGGGAGGGTGCGGGGGTGGCCGAGGGCAGCTCCTGGAGCCTTGGGGCAAAGGTTTCCCTCCCAGAAGGCAAGTGGAATCTGCCAGTAGATTCTCCCAGGAAGCCAGGCCTCCAGACTGGGGCTAAGGCCCCGCAGCGACCCCTCCCCCAAAGGCCCGAAGCCTTGGTCCTCCTGCCCGTGAGACCACCCCCCTCCCTTCTCACCTGTGCTGGCCGCTGCCTCTACTGACCCCTTAGTCCCCGTCCTCCTCCATGGGCTGCTCCTCGGTGAAAGCATGTGCTGGGATACCGGTGGTGGTGGGAACAATTTGAGCCCCTAACTCATACAGTTGTTAGAGGATTAAATAAGTGAATAGTTACCAAGAGCTTCAAACAGAGCCTGGCCCACAGCTGGAGGGTGAAAGGAGAAAGAACTCTGTACTCCTGGCCTCTTGTCCACACGTTCACCTGCACTGAGTCATATGCAGGGGGCCCTGTGCTATTTCATTATTTAATATGAGACATTATTTAATATGTCTCATATTAAAAGGCAGAAACATTACTTTGTCAACAAAGGTCCATATAGTCAAAGCTATGGTTTTTCCAGTAGTCATGTATGGATGTGACAGTTGGACCATAAAGAAAGCTGAGCACCAAAAAATTGATGTTTTTCAACTGTGGTGTTGGAGAAGACTCTTGAGAGTCCCTTGGACTGCAAGGAGATCAAACTAATCAGTCTTAAAGGAAATCAGTCCTGGGTGTTCATTGGAAGGACTGATGCTGAAGCTGAAGCTCCAACTGGAAAAGACCCTGATGTTGGGAAAGATTGAAGGCAGGAGGAGAAGGGGACGAGAGAGGATGAGATGGTTGGATGGCATCACCAACTCAATGGACACGAGTTTGAACAAGTTCTGGGAGCTGGTGATGGACGACTGAGTGACTGAACTGAACTGTGCTGTTTCACCACCAGAAATAGCCCTTTACAGCATCCTACTTTGGATCCACCAGCTCCTATTGTTTGATCTTAGTGTGCTCCACTGGGACCTTCCCTGGCTACCACTTCTATTCTTTTCTTTCTTCCTATTTTTTAAAGTATTTATTTATTTGGCTATGCTGGGTCTTGGTTGCCCCACACAGGATCTTCAAACTTCATTGTGACATGTGGGATCTAGTTCTCTGACCAGAGATGGAACCCAGGCCTCCTGCATTGGGAGTGCAGAGTCTTAGCCACTGGACCCCCAAGGAAGCACTCTGGCTACCATTTCTGATCTTTTTCAACCCTTGGATCAAGCTGCAATTATCACACTCTCTTAAACCCACCCTCCTGGCAGAGACTCCATGAGAACTCCCACTACCTGGGATCCCTTCTCCTTCCTGGGAACATGGGAAGATGACACTTCCTGGAACCCCTCCCCTTGTGGTGGGCTAGGACCACGAGACTCCTTGTGTCCTGGGGGAGGCTCTCTGCCCTCCTGCTTCCCTGGATCCAGGGGGAGAAGCCAGGGCAGGGGCACTCCTGCCAAAGCGCCTGCTTCAGGACTTCCCTGGTGGCCCAGTGATTAAGACTCTGCTCCCAAGGCAGGGGGCCCTGGGTTCAACCTCTGGTCTGGGAACTAGATCCTGCTTGCCACGATGAAGATCCCATGAGCCGCAACTGAGACCCAGCGCAGCTGAAGACAACAGAAACACAGAAACCCCAAAGTGCCTGTTCTCCTGGATCTCCACGTGGAAGAAAGGCTGCCTGCCCACCACATGAATGGACTGTGACACACACAGAGGCCAAACGTGCCCCTCCAGGGCCAAGGAGGTTAAATGTTTGATATGCCTTCACACCTTCTCCCCCTTTCCTGGTGATCTAGGGAGCTGCAGAGAGAAGGCAACAGCATCACGAGAAGGGGGGAACTGGAGGAGAGACCCCTGACTAGGAACAAAGAAGGCTTTTAACATGAGCTTGAAGCAAAGTTTTGTGGTACTTCCCAGGGTGATCTGGGGGCTCTTTGTTACAGCAGCTGGCCTCTCCTAATACATCATTCTCTTCCTCCGTTACATCCACCTGGCAAACCCCCACCCGAGGCAAACCCAACTGGCTCCTCCTCACCTGCCCTTCTCAGCTGCCCCTGGAAAGCTGAACGTTCTGCATTAACATCCTGAGACTGGTTCAACTGGTTTTCTTTCAAATTCATGACCATGGGCCCAGTGGGGTCCTCACGCTGTTCTTCTGCCTGTCCTAGGAACCTGGACCTTCTCATCTGAGACAACCAGCCTTACCGTCTTAAACATCCTTAAGTGTACTGCTCAGTAGCACTAAGTAAATTCACATTGTTGTCCACTGAGTCTCTGGAACTCTTTTCATTTTGCAGAACTGAGAACTCTGTACACCTTAAACAGCTTCCTATTCCTCCTTCCATTTGGCCCTGGTGACCACCATTCTATTCTCTGTCTCTGTGAATGTGTGTATTCTAGGGACTTCATATAAGTGGAACCATGCAATATGCGTCTGACCTATTTTAATTTTTTAAAATTGTTTATTTGGCTTTGCAGGGTCTTCGTTGCAGCATATAGGATCTTTAGTTGTGGCACATGGGATCTAGTTCCCCAACCAGGGATTGAACCCAGGCCCCTGAGCTGGGAGCGCAGAGTCTTAGCCACAGGACCCCCAGGGAAATCCGTGACCTGTTTTATTTAGCACAATGTCTCTGAGGTTCATCCATGTTATGGCATATATCAGAATTTTAATCCTTTTTAGACCAAAAAAATATTCTACTATATGGTTAGATCACGGTTTAAAAATCTGTCTGTCCGTTGACGGACACTGGTTGTTACCACCTTTTGTGTGTGTTCAGTCGCTCAGTCCTGCCCAACTCTTTGCGACCCCTTGGACTGGGGCCCACCTCTGTCCATGGAATTCTCCAGGCAAGAATACTGGAGTGGATGGCCATTCCCTTCTCCAAGGGTTCTTTCCAACCCAGGGATCGAATCCAGGTCTCTTACAAAGTCTCCTGCATTGGCAGGGAGATTTTTTTACTGTTGCGCCACCTGGGAAGTCCCCAAAATAGTGGATGCTAATACATACTGTAGACATTTTAAGAAATCTTCAAAAGGTAAATACATTTATAAAAATACATGTGCCTTGCCATTCATTCAATAAATATGATTTGTTTTAAAATAGGTCACAAAAGTTCAATTTACCAAAATTCTATACCTGTTTCCTGCCTTTTTATTTCAGTCTCAAATCTGACTTTAAATCAAAAGCAGTAGTTTAAGAATTGATTCATAAGATTAATCCCAAGAGTTATGTGGGTAGCTTTCAAATTACTTCATTCCTTATAAATCACTGGAAAGTCTTGACCAGTGGTTTCTTGGATCAGACATATCTGGGGGCTTCTTAAAATGTGCATAGGCCCTACCTAAGAACTAATGAGTAAAAATCTTCCAGAAACATTTTTTTTTTAAGTTTTCAGGTAATAATATGCAGCCTAGTGTGGAAGCCTCTGACCTGGATCACCAGATCAGTGGTTCTCAACTTATAAGGTACATCAGAATCACTTGACAAAATTTTTTAAAACATGGAAAAAGAGAAAAACAAATTGATTTGCTTCAGTAGATTGTGAGTGGTGTCCAAGAACCAGGATTTCAAATATTCGTTGCAGCTGGACTGCAAACCACTCTAAGAAACAAGGCACAGCTTTTGTCAGGTTATGAATTCACATTTCAGCTACTGTGAATAACGCTTCCAGGAACACTGGTGCCCAAATACTTGTCCCTGTGCTTGCTTTCAGTTCTTTGGAGGATATGCCGCGAAGTGGAACTTCTGGATCAAATGGGAGCTCTGTGCTTAGTGTTTTGAGGAACGGCACCCAATTTTCCACAACTGTACCACGTGACATTCCCACAATGCACCGGGGTTGTGCTTTTCCCACAATTCACCAACACTTTTCTCTCTAGCTTCCATTTTTAAAATAGGAGTCCTAGGGACTTAGCTGGTGGTTCAGTGGCTAAGACTTCGCACTCTCAAGGCAGGGGATCCAGGTTGGATCCCTCGTCAGGGAACTAGATCCCACACGCTGCAACTGAGAATTCATACGCCGCAATTCAAGATTCTACATGCAGCAACTAAAGTAAGACCTGGTGCAGCCAAAGTAGAAAAAGAAGGGCATCCTATTGGGTGTAAAGTGGTATCTCCTGGTATTTTTTTTTTTTCTTTTTGACCATGCCACGTGTATTGTGTGGGGCTTCCCTGGTGGCGGCTCAGATGATAAAGAATCTGCCTGCAATGTGGGAGACCTGGGTTCGACCCCTGAGTTGGGAAGATCCCCTGGAGAAGAGAATGGCTGCCCACTCCAGTATTCTTGCCTGGGAAATCCCATAGACAAAGGAGCCTGGTGGCCTACGGTCCTTGGGGTCGTCAAGAGTCGGACATGACTGAGCGACTAACACATTCACTCTCACGTGTCTTGTGGGATCTTAGTTCCCCATCCCGGGATTGGACCTGGGCCCTTGTCAGAGGAAATGCCGAGTCCTAACGCCTGGACCGCCAGGGAAGTCCCTCTCCCGGTAGTTTTGATCTACATCTCCCTGATGATCAGTGATGTTGAGCATTTTTTTATGAACTCATTGATCATTTCATATCTGTTAAAGCTTTTTGTAGAAATACACGTGCAAGCATAACACAGTGCCCAGGCTCTTCCTCTATTTCCTGCGTGCTAAGTTGCTCAGTCGTGTCCAACTCTTTGCGACCCCATGGACTGTAGCCTGCCAGGCTCTTCTGTTGATGGGATTCTCCAGGCAAGAATACTGGAGTATGTCCTCCTCCAAGGGATCTTACCAACCCAGGGATCGAACCCAGGTCTCCTGTGCTCCTGCATTGGCAAGAGGGTTCTTTACCACTAGTGCCACCTGGGAAGCCCCTTTCTCTGTTATCTTCTTCCCACATTTCATCTTGGACACTGCTTGTGGTCACCTTCTCCACCTTGGGGTGGAGCCCCCAGAGCCCTTCCCTCATACCTCTCAGGGTCAGGAGGCTTGGGGGGCACTTTGTTCTACTTCCTCCAGTCACTCACTCTCTTCTTCCCCCAGGGGTCTCAAGCAACATTTACAGGACTCAGTTTTGGTCCCCACATTCTGAAAGCCCCTGCTGGACTCAGAGACCACCCAGGGTCTGAATTGCTCCTGGACAGTGGCATCAGCTTGGGTGCCATTCTTTCTGCTGCCGGAGGTCCTGGGTAACCACATCTCTGTCTTATGGAGAGGCAGGCGCGGACTTTGCCCCAGACTGATGGTCTGCCCTGCAACTCCTCCTCCTTTGCTTTCTCCAGGAGACGGATCTGACGCTTGCTCAGGGACTTCTGAGAGTTCCAGAAAAACATCTACTTCTGCTTCATTGTTTACGCTAAAGGCTTTGACTGCGTGAATCACAATAAACTGAGAATTATTAAAGAGATGGGAATCCCAGCCCACCTTACCTGCTTTCTGAGAAACCTGTATGCAGGTCGACAAGCATCAGTTAGAGCCAGATGGAACAATGGACTGGTTCAAAATTGGGAAAGGAGTATGTCAAGGCTGTATATTATCGTCCTGCTTATTTAACTTATATGTAGAAAACATCATGTGAAATGTCAGGCTGGGTGCATCACAAGATGGAAACAAGATTGCCAGGAGAAATATCAACAGCCACAGATATGCAGACGATACCACTCTAATGGCAGAAAGAGAAGAGGAACTAAAGAGCTTCTTGATGAGGAT
The DNA here is from genome assembly GCF_027580195.1 of Bos mutus. Classification (NCBI taxonomy): domain Eukaryota; kingdom Metazoa; phylum Chordata; class Mammalia; order Artiodactyla; family Bovidae; genus Bos; species Bos mutus. The sequence goes on along the minus strand of NC_091638.1, from coordinate 66,119,899 downwards.
AAAAGAGAAAAGTGAAAAAACTGGCTTAAAACTCAACATTAAAAAGCTAAGATCATGGCATCCAGTCCCAAATAGATGGGGAAAAAGTGGAAATAGTGACGGACTTTATTTTCTTGGGTTCCAAAATCACTGCAGATGCTGACTGCAGCCATGACATTAAAAAAATGCATTTTCCTTGGAAGAAAAGCTATGACAAACTTAGAGTATTAAAAAGCAGAGACATTACTTTGCCAACGAAGATCCATCTTGTCAAAGCTATGATTTTTCCAGTAGTCATGTATGGATGTGAGAGTTGGACCTAAAGAAGGCTGAGCACCAAAGAACATATGCTTTCGAACTGTGGTGTTGGAGAAGACTCTTGAGAGTCCCTTGGATAGTAAGGAGATCAAACCAGTCAGTCCGAAAGGACATCAACGCTGAATATTCATTGGAAAGACTGATGCAGAAGCTGAAGTTCCAGTACTTTGACCACCTGATGCCAAGAGCTGACTCATTTGAAAAGACCCTGATGCTGGGAAAGACTGAAAGCAGGAGGAGAAGGGGAAAACAGAGGATGAGATGGTTGGATGGCATCACTGACTTAATGAACATGAGTTTGAGCAAACTCTGAAGGACAGGGAAGCCTGGCATGCTGGGATCAAAAAGAGGCAGACACGACTGAGCGACAGAATAGCAAGTGACTTGTGGGCTCTTCCTGGGGCTCACCCTCCCTTGTGGTGCAATTCCCACACCTGCCAATTTCCAAAGGCTAGGGTGGGGGTAGAGCCCGCCCTTTACTCCCCCAGCTCTTCCCATGGTTTCGCAGCCCCTGAGGGCTTGAGTTCAGTCCCTCTCTGCTTGAAATCTTACTTTCTTGGTTGAAACTTACCTAAAACAGAACCTGGTAAGGAAGGTGTTAAAGGAAATAGTTGGGTGAAACGAACACAATCTACTTCAATTAAAAAGAAAGGAAGTAGTTGGCGACACACTTGCTTTAGAACAAAAAAATCAGGGTTCAAAAACCAGCTCTGTCAGTTCTGTGGGTCTGTGGTATTTTGTGCATATGTGTAATTTGACCCAATCACTAAAGGCATCTTCCTCATTCAGAACATACCAGTGGGGAGGTCCACTGTACAGGGGTGTGGGAGAAACCAAGATAAGATAACAAATGGAAAATGCAAGCCCAGCGCCAACATTTAAGTGACAGCAGACAATTAGTTGTGATGATGATGATGATGATTGCCATTTGGCAGATGAAACAAGTGAGGCTCAGAGAAGTGACATCATGTATCCCAAACCACACAACCAGGAGATGGCAGGGTGTGGATTCAAACCCAGGAGTGGCAAAAGCCCTTCCTGCTGCTGTGCGTGCCCAGGCCTGCTGGGGGCAGCGTCCCATGGGAGGTGCAGCAGCTGCCAGCTGTCCTCTGTTCTACCCTGGGGCCACCGAGTGGAGCCGGGCAGCCCTGGCCCAGGCCTGTGAGCTTCACAAGGCAGGGGAGGGAGTTGGCCATTGGCAGAAGCTTGGAGCGGTCACTGAAGGAAGTAGTTGGGGACACTGGCTTCAGAATGGAAAAGCCAGGGTTCAAACCCGGCTCTGTTTGTCTTGTGGGTCTGTGGGTTTGGGGCCCAGTGCTTGGCCCTGGGTCACTCAGCAGTTCAGTGACCTGACCTCCAACCCCATCACCAAGCCTGGCTTGCCCAGCACGGTAGTGAGGTGTTGAAGGGCTGGAGGACCTGGGCCCAGGTCCCTGGGGTTGCAAAGCCGGCTGAATCCAACCTCCCCCCCACCCCCCACCATGGTGACAAGAACGTGGGCGGCAGCTCCCGCTCCCCTCCTGCTGATGAAGCAACCCCAGTGGAGAGAAAGTGCCCCTTGCCTCAGGGTCCCGGCCAAAGTCCCACAGTTGTGTCTCCTTGCCCTAACTTGGTCATAGTTCCCGGGGACAGGTGCTCTGATTGGCCAGCCCCGGAGTCAGACGGGGATGTGTGGTCCACCCCGAGTCACATGAACTCAGAATGTTCCAAAGAAGGGGAATGGCCTCACAAAGGGGCAGGTAGCAAGTGACCCTGACAAGGGAACCAGGGCCCCTGCCGGTCCTGTCCCAGCCCTGCTGACAGTGGCTTCTTTACCCCCTGGGCAGCAGGGGCTGGTGGACTTTGGAGGAGGCGGCCGAGACGTGCCGGAGCAGCTGACTGTCAGCTCAGGTCCAGGAAGCCGTGAGCGAAGGCACGTCCTCTCGGGGGAGGGGAGCGTTTGGTCCTCTCCCTGCACACAAGCACTGAGTGCCCCGGCCAGCCTTCATTGCAGGGCCCTCCATCTCGGGGGAGGGGGACCTCTTCTAACAGCCAAGATCTGGGGCTTATCAAGAGCTGAGCAAATGCCAGGCACCAGGCTAAGTGCGAGTCCCTCGTGGCTCTGACGGTAAAGAAACTGCCTGCAATGCAGGAGATGCAAGTTCAATCCCTTAGTCGGGAAGATCCCCTGGAGAAGGGAATGGCAACCCACTCCAGTATTCTAGAGGAGCCTGGCCGGCTACAGTCATGGGGTCGCATAGAGTCAGACACGACTGAGCGACTAACACTTTCACCTTCATGCCAAGTGCATGAAGCCAGTCCTCTTATTTAACCGTCCCCCAAGCTCCGCAAGCATCCGTTTTACAGATAAGGAAACTGAGGCTCAGAAAGATGAAGGTTGCAGCTGGCACGTGACTGAGCCCAGGCTCAGAGCCAGGTCTCTCTGACCCCAGAGCCTGGCTCTATGACCCCCTCCCTCAGGGCCTCCCCTCTTAATATTTTTGAACATATCATCCATATGTCATGAAAGCAGAGGTCGGGGGCCGTGCCTGAGGCCTCCGCTCTTCACCCCGAGAGGGGGCTGCTGTGGGGGTGCTGTGAGACAGTGGGAGGGGTCTTTCCTCCTGGGACAGCTGAGAACCTTCCCAGCGCCTCCCCTAAAGGACACTTCCTCTGAGAAGCCTTCCCTGCTGCATTCTCCACTGTCCCGTGTGTATCTTGGCCCCTGGGCTGCCCTCATCAGAGCCCTAACCACAGAGTGTCCGTGTGTGTGTGTCTGTCTCTCTGTCTGTCTGTCTGTGGACGAGGACTTCTCTGGGAAAGGGTGGGGACCAGTGATTCCCAGGTGCCCAGGGTGGCTCAGCAAACACCCCACGAATGTAGGAATGTCGGTGGGAGGAGGCATCGCATCACGGAGCGAGGGCCTGGCTGGTGGTCCAGGGGTGGCCAGGGCTGGTCCTCCGCCGCTTCCCTTGGCCAGAGTCCAAGATGAGGCCCTTCTCAACCCAGCTGACGCCAAGGCCTTTGGAAGCCACGTGGCCCATAGCTCACTGCCTCCCAGGCTGCAGTCTGACCCAGGGCCTGACCTGGGGCTGCCCACACTCCCGCTCAGCGCAGGGCAGCCCGGCCTTCCTCTTCTCGGGCTGAGGGCCAGATGCCAGCCCCGCCGCCCCCCTGTCCTCAGTCCGCCCACTGTCCGGGGGCCAGGCAGCTGGCAGGTGGGGCGGGACTACCCCAAGGGCCTCTGGGCAACCCGCCACCTCGGCCCCTCGTATTCCTTATCTCTGGGTTGGGCAGCCGAGGTGGCCCGTCCTCTCGAGCCTCCAGCTTGGCTCCGTGGTCTGGATGCACTTTCTGCCCCGTGGGGAGGGCGCTTGGCCCGAAGAGAGAGAGTCAGTCCCTCCTGCCTGCCCCGCCCCTGCCCCGGGCAGACCCTGGCCCGCAGGAGGCCCGTTTCCCTCCCTGAGCTTCCTGGCTGCCCCTAGGCCAATCTGGAAGGTTCCCTGAAGCTGGGTGAGGCTGGGTTTGTGCGCCCAGGGCTCGCAGGGCCGCGTGGGAAGCCCTGGGAAGCAGGCGTTTCTGTCCCCAGAGCCGGGGGTGGGTGCGGCTGGAGGATGGCTTGTGCCCTGCTCTCCCGCTGGCCCCATCTGGCGGTGCTGGCCGCAGCATGTGGAAGCGGAGAGGCTGCAGCCCCCGCCCATGTCCCCCTTGGCCAGCAGCCCCCCACCCCAGACCCGGGGGGTGCCCAGGCTCTGCTCCCCGCCTCCTTCCCCCCAGGAGCTCCTGTGTGGAGTCAAGTGTCCTGGGGTCACGTCTGCTTCGGCCCCTCCTCGCCAGCGGCCCCTGTGTGTCCAGCTTCGCCTGGGGGAGAGGCTGGCCCAGGGGTCTCATGGCTGCAGGCAGCCTGAGGCTTTGGCTTTTTGTGTGTGTGTGTAGGGGTAACCTGACCCCTGCCAGCCCTCCTATGAGGACAGGAAGTGGGAGTAGGTGGGGGGTGGTGGAAGCCCCTCCCATCACCTGTGACCCCTTGCCCAGGCCTTCTTGGGGTTGATACGTGTCCGGCCACAGGGACCCCTTAGGGTACCAGGGCTCGGGCTGAGCAGAGAGGAAATCGGGGTGGGGTGGAGAGCAGAGAGGGGTCCAGGCCAAGGGAAAAGCAAGCAAAGACCACCAAGGGAGCCCCAGGTGGGACTGATGGAGCCCCACCCCGTCCCCATACTTCAGGCCACCAGGGCCTGCTAGGAGCCCCCAGGGCCCCCAACATCAGCCCCATCCAGACTCCTGTAGGCTTTTGTGAAGCTGATCCACTCAGCAACCCAGGCTCCTCCTCCTCCAGGAGGGCAAGAGGGTCCCACCTGCTGCTTTTGTGCGTCTCTCCCAGAGATCCAGGAGACCCTGGGAGGCCTCACCTCCCCAAGGCCAAGGCCCACTCCTGCCTGGGGAAAGGGCAGAAGGCTGTGGGCCCAGCACTGGCCTGGGGTCTCACTACCCAGCGCCCCCTCCTGCAGCTCCAGGGTTGGAGGGAGTTGAACATTAACCCCCTTGGCAAGTGGCCCCGGCTAAACAAACACCTGTTATCACATGTCAACAGGAGCCGACTCGATGGCTGGGCTGGCCGCTGATTCAGGCCGCAGGGCAGACCTGCCTGGGCACTGCCTACCGCGGCCAGCGTCAGGGGCTGAGCTGCCTGTACTACTGCAAGTCCAGGTCCCGCCTCTGCCTCCTGCTTGCTGTGTGACCCCCGGCAAGGCATGGTCCCTCCCAGGGGGCAGTGTTCTTCTCTATATTGATGGCCTCCTGGGATGCGGGGCCACAGGTGGGGCTGGGGTCTGGAGGAAGACTGAGGAGGTCTGGACTGGACCTGGGTCTGACCAGCTCCCTTATTCAGAGTAACTGTATCTTGTTTGGCGGACGTACAGGTATCCACTCTACTAGTCTCGCGACTTTCTGTTTGAAGTTTTTCAAAACAGACATTTGGAACCACAGGGTCCTGGCTCTGCTCCTGCATGACCTTGATCAAAATGCAGCATCTATTGTATCCCCTCAATTATAAAACGGGGAGAATTGGACTCCAAGGAACCAAAGCATCTGTTAGTTACCGATCACCATGTGTCTTTCTGATCCATGAGTTGGACACAACTCCCGTCTCCATTTTACAGAACAGGAGACAAAGGCTGGGAAATTAGGAGGCAATAGAGACAGAATTCGGCCCAAGGATGCCTGACCAGAACACTGCCCACTCACCCCACAGGTGGCCTGTCTCCCTCCCACCCCCACGCAGGCTCCTCGGGGCTGAGGGCGGGGCCCACCTCTAGTATTTCCTTGAAAGCTTCTACATTCGGCCACACTGAACTGCTCATCTTCCTTCCCGGAGGACACCCTGTCCCCTCCCATCTCCAGGACTTTCCACGCGTTGGCTGCCTCTCTGCTCTTTGAGTTTACGAACTCCTATTCGCCCCTCAGAGTCATTCTTAATCTTGAGTTCTCCTTGAAGCCTGCCTTGATTCCCCAGTAGAAGTGGGGGTCCCCTCCTCTGTACTCCATCAGACTGCTCACACAGCAGTCAGGCACTTCTCATGCTGAGTTGCTGTTTGTGAGGGAAGGGCTGGGGCCCCATCACTCCTGTGCCTTTGGAGTTGGCGGGGGGTCGGTTTTCATGTCTTTGGTGCTCAAGAAGGGAAGGGCGTCAAGGGAGCAGGTGGACCTGAGATCCCTGCGGAAGCAGGAGAGGAAGGGGGATGGAACAGCATCCTTTGATGAGCGGAGGGAGAAAGGACTGAAATCACCTGGTGCCACGGTAACAGCGGAGACCAGTGGAGACCAGCTCCGGCCGCTGGTGTTCTGAGGTTGGGATGGAGGGGGTTGTGATTTAGGCCCTTTGAGCAGGGGTCAGCTGGCGAGAGGGCTTCTCCCGTGGCTCAGCGGTAAAGCATCTGTCTGCAATGCAGGAGATGGGGCAAGAGCTGTGGGTTCCATCTCTTGTTCGAGAAGATTCCCCTGGAGAAGGAATTGGCAACCCACTCCAGTATTCCTGCCTGGGAAATCCCGTGGATAGAGGAGCCTGGCGGCCTATGGTCCATGGGGTCACAAAGAATCGGACACGGCTGAGAGAGTAAATAACCACCACAGCTGGCGAGGGCAGAGGTCAGAGGACATTGAGGACAGGGAGTGCCATGCAGGCTGTTGAGCTGGCACTGCTGGCCAGGCGCCACATGAAGGCCCAAGCGGTGTTCTCACTTAACCCTCAAGCCAAGTGGCAGTGTTACCCCCTGGTACAGGGAGGACAGAGAGAGCAGAGGGCTCACGTAGCCAGGAAACGTGCTGCCTCGGAGTCATGTGGGCAGCCTGGGCAGTGGGCGGGGAGTGGGAGGTCAGCTGCGAACCCAGCTGTGACCCCAGACCGGGTCATTTCTAGGGCCAGCTTTAGTCCACCTGGAGGCTAGCAAGTCATCCGTCCCTCACCCTTGTACCCCAAGAGGAAAAATGTGGTTTAACTGGCGAGAGCAGGAAATCATCTTCTGTTTGGTTTTCTAGGAGAGCGACTGCGAAGGGCCTCCTCCACCTGCCAGAAGAGGGGAGGGAAGGTAACAGCCTTGGGCTCGAGCCCGGGGACCTCTGCCAGCGGCCACGTCCAGCCCACAGCCCCAGGGAGGGCCAGGAGGAACCACAGAGCCCGATCTCCCCAGGCTGGGGGCCGAGCCCAGGCGAACCCGCCTCCCCAGGGGGCTTCAGATGCAGAAATCAGCTTTCTGTCCTAGAATGGAGCCCAGCCGCCCGGGCCTGTCATCACAGCGTCCGAAGTCTGTCCCATCAGAGGCCAGCTGCCCGGAGGGTAACGCAGGTGTGTTTCGGGGAATAACACAGAAACCACCTGGTCGGCTCTGGTCCCTCCTCCCCACCTGGACATTTGTGTGAGGTCACTGTCACCACTGCAATCACAGGCTCACCAGGCTGTAGGAAACCCTGGACTTTTTCTTCCGCTGTCTAGAGGCGTGTTTGATTCACATTTTCACATACAGACAAACCTGCACCCCTTGGGGCCCAGCAAACACGGGTGGGGGCCTCACCCACTCTGGGCAAAGTGGGCGGTCACCCCACATATCTGCACGATAACCTTTGGACAAAGTGCTCCCGGCCCCATGGAACCGCATGGAAATGAGGGTAAAAAGCAGTGATCGCTATTTGTCAGCAGACAGGGGAATTCTTAGGAGACGGACGCTTGCAGAATTAACCCGGGGAAGGTGGGGCCTCCAGACTCAGGCTGGAGTGACCCTTGGCTCTGTGAGCCTCACCCGTCAGCGCGGTCCTGGCTGGACTCCACCTGGAGTGGTGTTCTGGGGCCACAGCGGCCACTTGCCACCAGCCACGTGGCCTTGGGCAGACTGATTCAGCCTTTCTCTGAACTGCAGTTACTGAGCATGTACTATCCCAGCTCTGGAGGTGGGCAGGGAGAGTCCATGAGACGCCCCTACCTGAACACAGTGCCCCCTACCCGTGTTTGTCCCCCCCCAGGCTCAGCTCTCTCTGGCTTTGGGAGTGCTTGCTTGCTTCCCAGGGCTCACAGACGAGGCCATCTGCTGCCATCCTGGCTCCCTTGGTTCTGTTCAATGTCCTGGCGACTCAGGACCATGACACTCTTCCCCAAACCCCATTGAAAATGCAACTCTTCTAGCCTTGAGAGCCTGCCTTCCAACCTCAGGTGCTTGTCCAGCTACTGCTGAGCTATTGACTGCAGGAGTACCTCCAGGCCTTGGGCAACTCTACTTTCCCTGGCCAGGGGCCCACTCTTGCTGCAGACTCTTCTTCCCTAACCCGAGTGCATGCCAGCCATCTTCATTCAAGCCCTTTCCCGCCCCCCTAAAGCCTCCAGCCCTGCTGCCTTCTGAGGTCCCCCACCTGGCTGAGAGCCTCCTCCCTGTGCTGAGAAGTGCCGCCACCAGTCTTCGCTCCCATGCGTTCCTACAACCCTGACTGGTACCTAGACTTCTGTGATGCTTCACAGTGGGTTTCTGCAGTCAGCTCCCTTCCCTTTTCTTGATTTCAAATCTTCTCCATGCTCCTGAAGCTTTGGGCCCCTCATCTCCTCCCAATCAGATGACCTCACCTCCTGTGCTGTGCTGTGCTTAATACTCAGTCGGATCTGACTCTTGGAGACCCCATGAACTGTAGCCTGCCAGGATCCTCTGTCCATGGGGATTCTCCAAGCAGGAATACTGGAGTGGGTAGCTATGTCCTCCTCCAGGGTGATCTTCCCAACCCAGGTCTTCTGCATTGCAGGCAAATTCTTTACCAGCTGAGTTACCAGGAGGTCCGACCTCACCTCCTCAGTTCAGTTCAGTAGCTCAGTTGTCTCCAACTCTTTGTGACCCCATGGACTACAGCACGCCAGGCTTCCCTGTCCATCACCAAGTGCTGGAGCTTGCTCAAACTCATGTCCATAGAGTCACTGATGCCATCCAACCATCTCATTCTCTCTTGTCCCCTTCTCCTCCTGCCTTGAATCTTTCCCAGCATCAGGGTCTTTTCAAATGAGTCAGCTCTTCGCCTCAGGTGGCCAAAGTATTGGAGTTTCAGCTTCAGCATCAGTCCTTCCAATGAATCAGACCTCACCTCCGACTTCAGACCGAATAGAAACCTAGTGCTGGAACTGGCTCCCCGTTACATGTACCATCTCTTTTCCTCTTGTTGCCAAGACAGACCTGTAATCCTAAGACGACCCCTCCTCACTGGCTCTGAGGAAATCACGCCCCACCGCCAGCCCCACCCTGTGGAAGTTTTGTCTCCATGGTCAGACCTGCTTGTTTGCACCGCCTTCCTATCTTCATCATTTCTACCTTCAAACGTCCTCTTCGCCTGCTCTCTCCTCAACCTGCCTGGCTCCTCCTGCAAGGGCCTCCCCAGACAGGGCTCCTGCAGGTCATGAGAACCACAGAGAGACTGCACCTGCCATTCTGGTCGGAGCCTGCTCAGGGGCTCAGACCAGGGCAGCCCTCCTGCACGCCTGAGCAGACCCAGCAGTACTCTGCTTCCCCTTAGCAGGACAGGGTAGGTGACCCCCAAAAGACAGAAGCCACTGTCCACTGCAACTGAGCAGGAAAACTCACAAATATGACAAGGAGAAAACAGGGTCTGGTAAAATAAAAACTTTACCAAAGTTATTTTGATGAGGCTGTAGGCTTTTTACTGTCTTCCAGGATAACAGCTTTCCAACTGCTTCCAAGAACAAAAGCTTAACACCCTGGGAGAGTGCAAGGGGCAACATGCAAGAAGGCAGGTGGAGGGAGCTCGAGCAGGAGACTGCACCCCCTTCCCAATTCTGCCCATGTAGCCTGCCCCTTCCGGAAGAGTCAAAACCCACTCTCCCTCTGGGCCCGTCACTAGCAAACACAAGCGATGCCCAAGCTCTGACATCGGGGGAGGAGGCTGGAGATCTTTTCGTCCTCCCTTGCAAGAGGGGACACACTTCCCAGTTCTGGGGTTTAGCTGGGGTCAGAGGCAGGCTTGCACCTCACTCCAAACACCATGGGTGCACATTCACAGTCGGCACTGGAGAAACAACTCACGTGAGGACTGTGGGCGGCAGGCCCACTGGTTATGGAGAAGGAGCAACTTGCTTCAGGGCAGACAGCAGACTCGAGCTTCTGAGAGTGGCTGTGGATGTACCAGGCCACCTCTTAGCTTTTTTTTGCACTGGGAACCCAAGTTCATGTGGGTATTTCAATTATTCAGGAAGTCTTTCCAGCCTGGTTGCGCCTCTCACGCTGACTGCCCTGAGAGTGGACGCGGCTCACCCTGCAGCTTAACTGGCAACAGGACCAGGTGTCCACGCTGACCTACAGGTGCTTCGAAGAGGCGGTCTGGGGGTGAACAGCTTGCTCAGGGTCACCCACATGTTGCAGAGTTGGGCAAACTCAGGTTTCCTGATTCCTAAGTCAGTCTTTTCTCAACTAGGTTTTGCTACAGTAACTGGGAGAGAAAGAGGGACCCACACCAGTCCTGGATGCACCAGTTCTGTCCAGTTCAATGTGGGAAGAAGTCAGGAACCATTAGTTAACTTTCTTAGGTTCAGGAATGGGAAGGTATGCAATTTACAAGTGGTCTCCCTACTGGGAGGAACGTATGCTCACCCTGATCTGAACCAAATGGCCCCAGAGCAGGAGACCAGGGCTCGGAAAACTCAACATGCAGAGACATTGAAAAGTTTCAGAAAGTGTGATTTTTATAAATTCTACTGCAAATGAAAACCTTGTGGACAAAGTCACCACTTTGATCTTCTCAGATACAGTGAACACCGGCCAAACTGTTTTAATTTCCGAATTTATTAAAATGATTAACCTCAATACTGCAAGTGCATGTACAAAATATTTGTAAAAAATGTTTTTTTAATGAAACGTTAAAGAACTTACCTCAAATGCTGAAAAAGTCCTTTTTTTTTTTCATTCTTTCAGTACAAGGAATACATTTTATCTCAAAAGTATTACAACTCAGCAAAACAATTTAAAACAGTAATTTGAAAAATGATTGAAAATTGAATACTTTACATATATTTCTACGATCGTTTCCTAATTCTTACAATGCCACAATCTTTACCAATCATTGCATAAGCTCAGGCTAGAAGTTTTATTGATTGCAACCTCTTCCAAGTGGTCGGCATTGTGTGGACCTGGCCGTTCCACACAGAGTCCTACAGCACAGGCAGGCCAACTCCGAGGCCCCTCACTGTAAAAACGGAAGTCAGGTTTCCCTGGAAGGCGTCGGCCACGGCTGCCGAGCGCTTGTGCATACCACCTCCCGAGGCAGTGACCGCCGGGCATCACTGCTCCGGACCCACGGGAAGGTTGGCCCCCAAAGACGGGGCCTCAGTAAAGTTAAATGTCATAAATAAGTTACTAAAGTTAAGCTTAAAAAATGGAGAAAAGTGGGAAATGTAGTATTGTTACTTTTTCCTTTAAGACTGAAAATTCCTGAAGTGGCTATCGTTGGTATTCCAAAAGAATGGTTCAAGATGTCGTCTCTGAACCTCTTCCAGACTGCAAACTAGGTGGGGTTCCCACCAATCAAGGTGACCCGCTGTGCTCCGGTGCTTCCCGGACGCAGGGTCTAAGCGTGACCTTGGCGCGTGAGCCCCCCTGCCACCCCCCACGGCCACCCAGAGACTCGGGAGTGCTGGGTGAGTCTGTAAAGTGCTCTGAGTGCTCGGGGACAGACCTGCAGGGCCGCCCGACTTCGAGAGGTGAAGATTCTAGATGGAGTGAGCCAAGGGGGTGTGAGTGGGCGAGGAGGTGGGCCACCTGACCCCACGTTAATACCTGAGGGGTGTAACTGCACCGTACAAACAGGGACGAGACGAGAGGAGACCACGGAAGTAATTCCTTCAAGGACAGAAGGAGGGGAACATTTTAAATTCAGAGAACCTTTACGAATATTACCAGTTTCTATTTGGAATCTACCAGCAATAGTTTTAAGGAACTTAACTTAAATTATGTCCCCAAGAACCCAGAAGCTGGCAGGAATCATGAAGTCCTAACAGTAAGCATTGAGGTTTTCCCATTGGACTGCTCATTACCTGCAGAGGCCTTTCAGTATCTTAAGATATGGGCTACTCTTCTAGACACTACACGAATTCCCTAAATTGATTTTACTCAGGAACACTGTATATCCGAAAGCACATGTACACATTTCCCAGAAATAGAGACCCACTGGTATCAAACACCTGCTACAGATTTATATTCTCAAATTCTTTGTCCAATGATTTGTAAAATAATTCAGAGAAATGGAAGGTTGGTATTGAACATAAAGTAGTAATCAAAAATTTGCTCATTAAGTTACTTAAAAATTAATTTCTCTTTTCAAAGTGCTTCAAAAACAAATTAAATCTGACTCCTCTTTTTTGTTTAACTGATAATATAGTAAAAAAAAAAAAATCTTTGATATTTTCAAACATAAACTAACATAAGCCAAGAACTCCCACTGATGCAGTGCTTAAAACTATATATTTATAATTTCCTATTTTATTGGCATGAATATTTCTAAACTTAAAAACCTTCCTGGTAAGTTCTTTTAATTTCTTATGACAAAAATTTCTCACAACACAAATATTTACAACATATACACTGTTTTCAGTTCTTTACACTGAATTTCAAAGACGAACATTTTTATAGGTTACCACAGAACAAAAGCTGTGACTCATGTTTTTATTTCATAAACTATTATAAGTTAAAGTGAATAGTTTTTTTTTAATATTCCTTGTAGCATTTTACAAGTGCAACAGAAAACTCGAAGACCCAAATTAAGAGAGCTGTAGTTCATTAGATAAATGTTGCTTGTTGTAGTCACATTGTTCACAGCAAATTTTTTGAAAAAATAAGCACCAATCATTCTTGCAAAGAACAATTTTATCTAAAAGGATTGAAAAGTGTTAAATACAAGGTCTTAATTTACATGACAAGCAATAAATACGCTGCATCGAAACTCACCCTGCGCACTGCTATCCTTGTACATGTAATGCACTGAAAATTAGCTGTCACGCATGTAACTGTACTTTTTTTTTTTAAAGAAACCAATTTGACTCCCACCCAATGGTCTGCTATTTAACCAAGGTCACAAACAGTACACCTGGGCCAGCAAACAGTGTGAAACTGACAAAACTCCAAGGGGGAAACACCTAGCAAATAAATCAAAAAGCCAAAGATCATTGCTGGTGATATTAGCATATACTAGAAAACCTTAATATGCTGCCGCTATGATTTGTTTTAAATTATTGTTTAGTCATATATTAAAGAGCCAGTTGATGCTTTTAAAGTTAAAAAAAAAGAAACTGTGTAGCCACATTATTGGTTTCAATGTCCTGTGTGGAAAGTTGCTATCACTGTACAATTTTGCTTGAGCCTTTATTTTACAACAGGGCTTTACCTCTAACTTAGAATTGCACATAAGAAGGCTATTTAAAAAGTACAATAAAAATTTGCACAAATCAGACTTTTTTAAGAAGAGTCAGTACGCTGTACACTTTCTACAGTATTATGCTGATAAGTGAAGAGACAATAGAAGTGCTGCCACTAAAACGTTTTCAGTTGAGGAATAATTGACTGGAATTTTTTATTTCTTTAAAGTAGTTATCCCGGGTCAAGTTAAGACCAAGAGCTTATTATGCGTTAAGCCTCAAAGACTGATCTTCTCTCCTCCTGGAAGAAATGTCAATATCTATAGAGTCTTTCCCAACTATGAGCCTCAACCGCTTGGCCGGAGGCAGAGGGATAAAATCGTCTTCAAAGTCATCGTCATACTCCTCGTCCTCGTCCTCTCCCTCCGAGGAGGAGGAGTCGTCTGTGCTCTCCTCCTCGTACTGACTGTAGTCATCCACTTCCATACGCGACTCCAGGAGGGACAGGGGGTCACTACAGCACACGCCGTTTTCGTGAAGCCCCTCGGCGTACGGCCCCCTACTTTCCTCGTCCCGCTTTAGCTGGATTTTTAATTTTGTTGAACTACTGCCTGATCCTGAGTTAAATCCATTGTTAAGCTTTGCTACATAGAGGTTATTATCATTTTCATGGTCTTTACTCAACTTGATGCTGATTTTTGAAGAATTCATCCCATCACTCTCTTGGTCATTTGCCTTGCTGCTGCTGTCATGACGTCTGCGAAGAGTCAACTTGGGAATCCCAGAGTTATTTTCCAGGATTAACTGTGCGTCATACCTCGTGATCCGCCTCTTTTTTTTACTTTTCGCAGTTCGGAAGCCGTCTTTTGTTTTGAAGCTCTCTGACGTCACCATGGAAGCACTGACGGGCGAAGGGGCCCAGTCCGCGTAGCCCCCGGGCACGCCCTCCACGCCGCTGTGCTCGCCCGAGTCGGGGTGGGCCCCAGCCGCCTCTGGCCCCGCGCCGGCCCTGCCCGGGGACTCGTGTACGGGACTGGCTTCCTCTGCCTTTGCCAGCTGCCGCACCAGCTTACCCGGCTGTGACTTCTTTTTGGACGTGCTGCTGTCGCTCTTAGGACACCTGGCTTCCCCCTTCTGTGCAGCTTCGTGGGCCAGCTCTTCGTCCGGCGCCCCGGGAGCGGGCTGCTCGCCGCCATCTGGGCAAGGTTCTGTCAAGTCACTTCTGTAGCCCTCCAGCGTATTTGGTTCAAGCTTGATGTCGGAGGTCTCCTTCAAGGTCATCCTCGTCCTCACGGACCGCCTGGTTGTGTAGGTGCAGGGGGCGCCCTCCGCGTGCGAAGGGGCGCCTCGCTCCGAGTTCTGTCTGTGCTCTCTCGCAGCGTGTCTGGTTAAGCACCCACTGGCCACCGTGGCCTCCACTGGTCCCTCTGGCTCCTTCTCTTTTTTAATGGGCAAATTTTTGTACAGAACGACTTTAGGCTCTTTCAGTACCAAGTTTCCCATTTCGAGTTTTCTAGAAGCACTCTTCGGCTCCAGCCGTTTGCAATGATTTCTTAATTTTATCTTTGATAGTAAAGGCTTTGCAGGTTTTTTCAGTTTCTTTGGTACCCTGGAATTATTTATAGGAGTTAGCTTAGATGAGGTAGAGTTGGGAGGAGCTGGAATTCTTGACATAGACTGCCTTGTTAATGTTCTGCTCTTGCTGTTCTTTTTTACACCAACTGAAGATTTTCGGTTAGAAGCTGTAAAGTTAAAAGAAAAAATAAGGGTGAAAACCAGTCTGGGTAACCCAGTAACGTTCAACAAAACAATGCCAAGACCCAGACAATTAGTTGTGAAGTGTTTCAATTCCACACACAGGTGGTACACAGGCCCCAAGTAAGCTTCTGTCTGCACACAAGAGATTCCTATAGTTTTTCTTTACATTATCCCTCTAATTTCTGCCTCTAACTTAAGAAACATCGATTCACGTTCCAGGTAAGTAAACTCAGGGTTAAAGAGTTCTTAGCACAGCAAGGACCTAGATTTCACTCTAAGCTTGTCAGGACACTAGTCCAAACTGAGGATTTCTTTTCCTGGTTTAATATTTTACTGCAGAAAATACTTGAAGTAAAGCTAAGCAAAACTAGTATTTTTTTCGTTCATAAATTCTTCTTAAACTCATCATTTAAAATGTTTCCAGAATCCATTATTCATTAACTCAAAGCATAGTACTGGACCAGTAATCCAGAACAGCAACACTAACTAAAGGGCTCCAGGAGACAAATTCCATCACAATGTCTTCAACTGAGAAAGAGATCCTAAGAACCATATACAGAATGCCAGGCTGGATGAATCCCAGGGTGGAATCAAAAGACTGCCAGGAGAAATACCAACAACCGCAGATACACAGATGACACCACTCTAATAGCAGAAAGAGGAACTATAGCGCCTCTTGTGAGGGTGAACAGGAGCGTGTAAACACTGGCTTAAGACTCAACATTCAAAAAACTAAGAACATGGCATTCGGTCCCATCACTTCACGGCAAACAGAAAGGAAAAAAGTGGACACAGTGCCAGATTTTCTTTTCTTGGGCTCCAAAAGCACTGTGGACAGCAGCTGCAGCCATGAAATTAAAAGACTCTTGCTCCTTGGAAGGAAAGCTATGACAAACCTAGACAGCATATTAAAAAGCAGAGACATCACTTTGCTGACAAGCTATGGTTTTTCCAGTAGTCATGTACCGATTTGAGAGTTGGGACTATAAAGAGTGAATGCTGAAGGATTGATGCTTTCAAATTGTGGTGTTGGAGAAGACTCTTTGAGAGTCCCTTGGACAGCAAGGAAATCAACCTGGAACATTCACTGGAAGGACTGGTGCTGAAGCTGAAGCTCTAATACTTTGGCCACCTGATGCAGAGAGCTGACTCTGGAAAAGACCCTGATGCTGGGAAAGATTGAAAGCAAAAGGAGAAGGGGATGACAGAGGATGATGGTTAGATAGTATCATCGACTCAATGGACATGAAGATGAGCAAATCATGGAGGACAGAGGAGCCTGGTGTGCTGTAGCCCATGGGGTCTCAAAGAGTTGGACACAACTTAGCAACTGAACAAGAACCGCATACTGTCACTCCCAGTAGCTGTTTACCCCAAATATCGCACTGTTGAAACTGTTCTCTTCAGGGCTGTGAGCACCTGCAGAGACTCTGAGGCTGCAGGGTTTAGTTCACCCCATCCCTCCAGTGACTGCCCGCTGCCGACTAGACTGAGAGAAGGAAGAGTGCACAGCTGGAGTCACATTCTGGGGATGGGGGGAACCCAAATTCCTTCTTCTGGACAAGGATCCCAAAAGGCTATAACAATCCCTGTGGGGACAAAACCTGGAAACTAATATGACAGCTGAAGGGCTTCTCAAAAGGCTTACATGTGACTCAAGGCTAAGTTCCCTCCATGGTGAACCTCTTACCCTGCCTTCTGTTTTTCTCTCTACTTACACATTGGATCTGTTATAGTGTTTTACAGGAGCCCTTTTCTCCATGACTTCGTCTGCTTCCCATCCCCCACCTGAAGACCTCTTCCCATCAAAATACCTCTTTAAATCATTCACTAGGGATGTTGAGGTGACCAAACTAATACTCACCACCTCTTAGGAGAAAACAGAGAATGAAAACTAGTTTACTACGGCTAAGCCCAGTACACTTCCCAACAAAACTATCATTCATTCCATGCTGGGGGTCACCCAGGGCAACTGCTGTTCCTTCTGCATGGCTGAGCAAGTTAGGTTACCATTAGGTCATTTTTATTGAGAGAGGAGCAAGAATGTCTAACAGAATTCCAAAAGTATCAGGCCACCAAGAACAGAAGTCTCTGTACTAAGGAACTGGTTCATAAGTGGCTTTGGGATCTCCAAACCAGCAGAATCCCAGGAACAATATCCCCTGACTGAACTAAGAACACACTTCTCCCTGCAGGCTGCCACCAGTGAGGCAACTTATTCTTGGAATAGTAGTAGCAGTAAAGTTTGGCGCCACTCAACTTGAGAACCATCGTATCATGAATTGGAATTACCCAGAACTTGCCAGAAATTATTTTTAAAGTATAAGGATATCCAGGGAATCCTTTTGCTAAAGGATTTCTTTATGCTTACAAGGCTTCCTACAAGGTGAGTGGAGGTGTGTTTATTGATGGAAATGCACCAGTGTTCTGGTGTTCGTCCTTCTCAATGTGGTTGCTGGGTGACCTCTCCATGGCTCTTCCAGCACCATTCTATGACCAAGCTTCACGGTTCTTGTTTCAGACCTGCAATCACCCCTCTGCAATGATTACATACTTCTTGTATCCTTGACAGCAATCCCCCTGAAGTTTGGATCCAGTTTATTGCCCTCAAGAGCGAGCTCTGGCCATCTCTCTCACAGCCTCCTTGCCATGAAAACCCATGAAGACTTTTCAGTTGGGACCTTTGCTGTTTCTCTGCAGGAGACACTGCTAGCCACTCTTCTTCCTGAGCGGCCCCTCTCCTTGGCTGTTCACGATAGCCGTCCCCTGGCCGTCTCTCTGTCCCTGGCAGTCTTCCTCCATCTGCCCTGTGGCCTGCACTCCGCAGGCCTCTGTGTCCTAAGCCCCTTCAAAACTCAGTCTCCCAGGGATAAGTGGCCCCTCTGTCCGGGCTGTCCACACTGACATGCTGGCAGTCCCCATACAGCGTTCTCTAGCCCAAATCCCTCCTTAATTAGAGATTCACCTCACCAGATGGCCCCGGGACCTTGGTCTCCCTCTAAGGTGGTCTCCCAAGCCCCTCGAAAGCCAACATGCCCAAAGGGAGCTCGCCACCAAGCCTCACGCTCCTCCTCCTGTTCTCCATCTGGTTCACCGCCGGCACCAGGCAGTCAGCTGCCTGAGCAGCAACGGGGAGATCACCCCTGATGCCGGCCGCCACATCTCCAAGAGTCCACTTCTGCACTGTTGCCGGACCCACCTCCCTCTCCATTCCCAATGCCACCATCTCCTGCCGTGACTCTGGCGCCGGCTCCCACCTGTCCCTGCCCCTACTGCTTCCCCAGCATTCCACTCCCCACCACATAGCCCAGGGTGATTTTCCTAGGACTTTCAGTCACTTCTGGGCTTGAAACCTTCCCATAACCTAAGACCTAAGAATAAAGTCCAAAATTTTCAATTCCGGTCACATCCCTTCTATTCCAGCTTTGATGACTATTGACTCAAATCCTACACTGCTCTTCACGTCCTCATCTGGGATGTTCCCTCTGCTCTGAGTACGGTCCACTTGGCCAACTTCTCATCCCATTTCAAGACTCAGCTCAGCAAACACCTCTCTCAGGAAGCC
Source organism: Bos mutus (assembly GCF_027580195.1). Classification (NCBI taxonomy): domain Eukaryota; kingdom Metazoa; phylum Chordata; class Mammalia; order Artiodactyla; family Bovidae; genus Bos; species Bos mutus. Next base: position 66,101,417 of record NC_091638.1, on the reverse strand, counting down.
TTTCATGACTTTCTTGACAGGTTACCCTCCTATGACTCCTCATGGCAGCTGAGGTTCTCCACACTCGGCACTTCCTTTTAAGCCCTGGATGAACCTCACTTGTGTGGTGATTCTGAATCTGGGCTCTTCCCGTTGCACTCCTCCTTCCAGGAGGCTGTTAGCTGACTGCAGTGAACCACTTACAAAGCCCTTTAGTACGTTTGTGTTCTAAAGAGCACAACAGAGACTGTAGGCGATGCTATATCTTACTGCAGTAGAGTTCACTTACCTATTTATGTATTTATCGGTGTATTCTCATTTTGTTTGAAAAGCATTATCTTATCAAAAGCCCAGCTCAAAGGTGTGCTCAAGTCAAAGGACAGAAATAGCACAGCTGGTGAGACAACTGTGAGCAACGGGACTAAGTGCCCAGGGCTCTTCACCGTCCCACAGAGGTGCTGCTACCCTCTCTTGCACAGGGAGTGCCAGCAACAGCAGGCTGAAGGCGAGGCGCTGAACTAAGAAAAGTCTATCAAGAGACTGAAGATCCCGATATAGCGGAGGCGGGCAGGGTGGTGCTCCCCTGGCTTCAGCACTCACACACTGTGTGGTACCCTTCCCTTGTGGGGGCAAACCCCAACCGCATTAACCTGGACAGTGATTTGAGGTGGAGACACACACCCTTAGCTGTTAGTATATACTAGGTACAGTGCAAGATGGCCAAATTAGTATGACCTGAATCCTAATAAGCATTCTTTGAAGTAAGAGCTATTACCCCAAATGAAAACCAGGTGCACGTGGACTCACGTGCCTGTCAGGAGTGTCCATTTGGTAAGCGGCAGAGATGGGATTTGAACTGAGGTTTGTGGCTCGATGTTGACCACAGTCACGTGGCCTCTAAGGCACACCACAGAGCCATTATGGGGCCAGTGCCAGCTCCTGGTAAAGGACCCACGGTATGGCTATCGTGGTGACTTCAGGATGTCCTCAAAATCATCAGGCAGCTCTGCGTGGGGTTCAAGAATGACAGCCAGAAACAAGCACAGTGAAAAAATGCCAAAGCACCCCAAAGGTTTGGGCTGGATCCATGCCTGCCCTGGAAGAGCCTCAAACATACACACAGTGGGACCAAAGGAACATGAGGCCACACACAGCTCGAGATGTTCACAACATGGGGTCTAAGGACTTGAGTTCCAGGAATTTATCAGGCACCACAAGCAGGCTCCGCTTCATGGGACCACCACGGGCATGTCTGCCTGAACAGGGTATTGGAAAGCATTAGGAAGCAGCCTGTAGGCTCAGCAGAACAGAGCATTCAAACTCACTAGAGATGTCTGTGGCGGGAGAGAGAGACAAGTGGTGGCCCAGTCCATCTCCAGGATGGGTGCTCCTTAGTCAAGCTGAATGAGATGATTCCGCTGGGGGGAGTCCTCTGGGACTTGCACTCACACCCTGAGGCAGCACTGTGGGGAGTGGCCCAGCCACTGAGGCACAAGAACCAAAAAACCCTGAATCGTCTATTAAGAGCGTATAGTTCAGGTCTGTGGACTCATTCTGTGAACATGGCTCTCTTGTCTCCTCTCTGGATGCTAAAGCAAACAGTCAACTTGTGGTTCTTGAGAAGATTCCACAACAGGAGCTGCATGGAAGGAAGAATTTTTCTTCCAACTAGGCAAAAATGTTTCTTTAAGAAGAACGTGTATGTTGTTCAAAGAAAGCAGTTCCTCTCCAGCTGTGAGCTGCTGAATTCTAAGCAAACCGCAGGATAAGATGGGTACCTCCTATTTGTACACTTGAGGTTCGCCCATGCTGCCCAGGAGAAAGGCTGGACAGCTCTGGCCTTGCACCCACTGCAGACTCAAAAGGTCATCCTTTCAACAGGTAGAGGAGCATGGTCAAGACACAAACACCAAAAGAAATACAGCCTAAAAGAACACTTGGAAGAGCCTTAGAAATATTGCTACAAATATACTTAGTGAACAAGGTTCTCAGAGATGGCTGGAGTAAGCCTCGAGCTCCTTCAGAGCCCCTGGCCACGTCCAGTAACTGTCTCATGGCCCTCACAGTTACTTACACCAACCCTTGATTAACTCAAGACAGCCATTCTGTAGAAAGGTAATCTGAATACAGGAAGCGCCCTAATATGAGCAGCCACAGTAAAGTGCTAGTTCTAGTCTGTAATGCTGAGACCACTGCTCAAAGGATCACCTGCCCCCTCCAGCCTTTAGGAAGTGGCAGTCAGCTCCTCAGTTACTGTGCGCTGGCTGGGTTCTGGAGCTGAGGCCTGAAGTCCCTGACAGAAGGGCCTGACCTCTCTCTTTAACAACAGCAGACTTTGAACACATACTTGCTTTATTAACAAATATTCCTGAGATGGTCACATAATAGAACACTCAGCACCTTCCAAAATTTTTTTTTTCCATTTTGATCTTTTAAACTAAGTGGTGTACTGAGTTCAGTATCTGTACATCAGTAATAGAGTTAATGCATCAGAACACAAAACACCCCCACCAACGTCACGAGCCATGTGGACAGTGTCGGGGCCATCTCTACTTGCGGATGGCGGCTCACTCCTAAGTGTTATCATGTAGACACTTATTAAAAGGGGCTTCAGAAGTCTCCAGTTTCACCAAGGAACCAGACTCAGAAAACAAAATGTTGATTATGCTGCATTTATTATTAAAACCAACAGTCAACAGTGAATGACAAACTAACTGCTCTTTTTGTTTCACTTTGGACGTTAAAGACTGAAGAGGAACAGCACTGCCTTCCACTCTACAGAGGTCAGCCCTGGCCTCCGACTCCAGCAGCAGGCTGATTCGGAAACTCATGGCAGTGACGTTCACCATCATGGGAGACACCGTCCCTTCTCTCTGGGACTTTCTGTAGTGGAGAGCACCCAGAGGTGGGCTGAAAACATCAGAAGACAGGAAAGAGAGTCTAAAATAGTCAGACCTCAGAGGGTACTTACTGCTCAGAAGTATGTACAGACATTTATAGTGCTAAAATAGGCATATTCTGGGGACTATCAAGTTAAAACTTTAAAATTTTATTCCTATCAGAGACAAGAAAGACTGAAGAGCCTACTGCTTTAGTGGCCACTAGAGCAAACTGGTGTCACCCAGATGAAGATCAGCAGCGATCAGAATGGTTCCAGGATGTCAAAGCTCCACAAACATGACGTGTTTTCTTATGCTCACTGGGGATTTCTTCTTTCTTTTCTCTTTATTCTTCATTCTCTTTTTCCAGTTTCCATTAGGTCTTGCCCCCACAAGCCACTGGGATCTTAAAGCTTGTCCCTTTCTCCTTTCCATCTCTCTTCCCACTTTCGGCAGTGGCTAGGACAACTCATCACAGTACAGTGACATTCAAACTGCTGCTCTACCACAACTCTGAGTCTGGGGACTGGTGGCTTGGCGAACTGGGTCAGTTCATTCTGAAAACGGCAAGTGGGCAGTAAAAAGGTGGAAGCCTTGAGGCCAGAAGCTACGAGCCCCCAAGTCCACCACCCCTGCTAGCAGACTGGCCAGCGCAGAACACGCAAGCGCCTGTGTGCTGCTGCCCCGTCCTCTGGCTTCTCGCAGACCTAACAACACCGTTACAGAGAAACTCACACCGTGAAAGCTTTCTGTCAAACATATGATGACCCTGGAACACATGACGAAGAAATTTAATGTCCTGTTACCAAGTATATTCAAGAAAAGTAGACAATTGAGTACCATCTGGAATCTGGAGGCATGATACAGGCTGCTTTGTGCTTGAATCACTTCTAGAACCTTGCAGTGCTGGTGAAGTGCATGAATCCCAGGGCTGCTCTCAATGTTCAAAAGATCAAAACTACTAAAGCATGCTTTAGAAAGCAAACTCTGTGAAAATACTTAAAAAATAAAAAAAGACACGCTTATGGAACCTCCCCTACTTACTTGCGTCGTTTCTTCCCTGAGTGGTGTCTGCGTCAGTGTTGGAGCTGACAGACTGACTGTCTGAGTTTTTGCTGCTGTCACCTAACTTTTTAAGCCTATTTAAACGTTTATCTGTTTCTCTGAGTCCGTATTTGCTATTGATAACAGGAGCAGGCGCAGGCAGTCCCACTCTGGATTTAAAAGCACCAGTTCCCCGTCTGAAAAAGAAACAGCACAGGTTACACAAACAGCATACTCACTGCCGTCAGCCTGGTTGCTGAGAGCACCTGTCCACATCACATCAGCAGGTGAGATGAACGGATGAGGTTTAATTACTGCAAGCTGCCAAGTCTAGGACTCTCGAAATAAATATGGAGATAAAATTAATGCCCCAAAGACTTAAAACACTTTGTTATGACTATTGTCAATCACTTGAGAAGGTATTGGACCTGCAGAATTTCAAGTGTAGGTAAAAATAACCCACCCGTTAATTATATCCTAGCTTTGTTCTACATAATTGAACACTCCATTGCTGAATATTGAGAATGCAGAAATTAAAAGAGAAACTAGAGAATTTCCATAAACTAAGTCATTACTTAGAAGATAACGTTAGATACAAATAAATTCTAACTGAAATTGTGTATTAGGAAGGCTAGGCTATCTTAGTGAAAATCTCATTTCTGGAGTAATGAAAACTGTAAAATTCCTCCTTTAAAGTTACTGGATGAACATCATTAACAAAATGTTACTAAATAACAGACATTAGAAGACCTGTTTTTACCACTAGCTAAGATGATGTGTAACCTGCTTTGATTATTCCTATTGTTGTTTAGTCGCTAAGCCACGTCCGACACTTTTGTGACCCCATGGACTGTAGCCCTCCAGGCTCCTGTCCATGTGATTTCTCAGGCAAGAATACTGGAGTGGGTTGTCATTTCCTTCTCCAGGGGATCTGCCTGGCCCAGGGATCAAACCTACCATCTCCTGCATAGGCAGGTGGGTTCTTAACTGCTGAGCTGAAGAGAAGCCCAAGATGGGCCATACTTACTTACAAAACAAATGATCATGGGTGGAATTATCTGGAAATTGATTTTTTAAAGTAAAATGACTATTCATCTGCTTCTCTGCTTCCTTGATTTCTTCTTTTTAACTTATGACAGTGATATGTACTTGCTGCAACAGGTGAGACCATCCCTGGCTCTGCCTCCCCAAAGCGGAAGTTCCCCGAGCTTCCCAGCCGTCTCCATGTGCATAGCTCCGGCACCTGTGTTAACCACCTGCCAGCACCTCATCTGCTGCTCTGCCGCGAGCTGCACACCTAGACCCACTGCTGTTTCTCCTTAAGCAAAAAGAAACCCCAAATCGGTAACACCACACACTCCACTCAGCAGGCAGCTCTCCTCCTTTCCTCCCACCCCAGCTCTCTTATCGCTTTATTGTGCACAAGCACTTCTGAACGCAACATGTTTTGAAAGCTGTACCTTTTACACAGACTAAACATATCACCATCTACTCAAGCACTAGATGTGATGACTGAAACCTGTAGTGTTTTGGTGTCTGCCTGCCACCATGAACACTGCTGCTACACTGCTCTTGAAACCAAATCCATACTAGCCAGTGTGCTATTTCCACAGGACAGATTCTTCCATATGGAACTGACTGCCAGATAAGAGGGTGCTATTATTTTGAACAAATATTGCCAGAATAAGTTCCCAAAAGGCTAAAGCACTTTACAGCCCTACTGACATTGTGTGAGGGCCGGTCTCTCCATATCCTCACCCGCAGCACGGGGTGTACTTGTCAATGTTACCGATCTGACGGTGAAAACGAGTATCTCGCTATTGTTTTACTTACCTCGTTCACAGCTATCATTTTCTGTGTGGCATCCTCCATACCCCTCTTTTCTCCAGTGGAGTCTATCTTTTCTTTATGAGCTCTAGGAGCTTTGTGTCCCTGGGTTATTAACGTGGCCGTATGTGTGCTTTTTCCTCCCTTCCAGTTTATCATTTATCTAACTTTTGCTTTTGGCTATTCAAAAATGTTCATACTCACCATTTCTTATACTAACTTCTTTCAGAAAATTCCACTACTAAGTTTAGACATATAAGTCTAAAATTTTTCTAATCATTTTACCTAATTTTTAAATTTAAGATTTTAATCTATTTGGAATTTATCTTGTATATGATATGAGATGGGAGGTACGCTTGGTTTTCTTCCAGACCCATGATGAATTATACCACCACCTTTTGTTAAAGAAATCATCATTTCCCTACACATGGTATTAAGATCTCATACACACCGAGCTCCGCTTCATGTCCTCTTATCTATTTGTTCATATCTGAGCCAGTATCATTAGGTTTTGAACACAATTATTTCACAGAAATTTTTAATACCTATTAAAGCAAAGTGGCCCTAGTATACTGCAAAATGTGGTCACCATCAGACATACTCTCATACACTTTAAAATACTTCAGTCCTTCATATACTTATCATACTTTAAAATACTTTGGTACTTCATATTCTTCAATCCCTCACTAGATTTTATTCTTCAAATTCTCGAGAGTTACATTTGCACTATTTACTGATGAAAAGTATTACTACTGTGTCAGGATGGTTACTGCCCAGAAGCATGCATCAAATATCTTTTGGACACTGCACCCATGATGTCAGGGCCTTGTAAACACTGCACTCTCCCATCTTCACCAGGCCCCTGTCTTTACCCTTCAGCAGCCAGCACACCACGTGTCCCTTCACAGCACTGCTCTCACAGCTGGCACTGTGCTAGCCTCGTTTACCCTGCCTGGACGAGGTTTAACATGAGAACTATTCAGTAACTAGATGATGAGTAACTGAACGAGTTCCTTTGACTGGTCTCATTCTCTCACCTAATTTCTGGAAAGGCAGAAACAATTTGTTCCTGAGGATTTCAAGAATATTCCCAGACAACCTTTAAATCAAACTCTCCAATAGTCTGATAAAAGCCGTGCCTACTGCTCCATATGAGCCTTTCCATTTAAAAGCGATTTGCACGTTTCTATTTATTCCTTGTACTAACCCTGTCGAGTAGGCACGATCAGCCCACCTGACCTGCAAGAAACAGTCTCAGGGAGAGCTAAGCTGCCCAAGGAACATGATGGCACGTGCAGTCCTGAACCAGTGGCAGAGCTGTCTCACGGCTGGTGTGGACTCCTGTGTATGCAGTTACATTGTAGGAAGACTCCTAAACATATTCAGCGTATCATTTGCTCCATTCATTCATTCACCAAACAGTTATCAAGCACGTAGTCATTACTACATGTGAGGTACTGTTTTGGATGCTAGCAACATAGCAATAAATGAAAAAGATAAAAATCTTTGCCTTCATGGAACTTACATTCTAATAGGAAAATGACCAGAAACCACAAAATACCTTTACACCTAACACCTGAATATTAACTGTGTGTTTTATGTACTTCTTGTGAGATAAATGTGATCCTCACAGCAACCCTGTGATACCCTAGTGTTATCTCCATTTCATAGATGGTATAATTAAGGCACCAAAGCAGCTAAGCTGCCCAAGACCACACAGCTAGTAAACTGCAGAGTCCCAGGATCCCAACGTAGGGCGCTGATGTCAGGCCTCAGGTCGGGCTATGCCATGCTGTCTCTGCACAGTGGCTTAAAGCGTTATTCGACTGTAATTAAACGACTTTGTGGGTTAAAGGGTCTTTTTGTGGACTGGTCTACGATTCAACCAATGTCTGAACCATTTTTTTATTTTATAAAAAGATAAATTGTATCCCCCCACACTCCCAACCCCTCCTTTCCTGCCATCCTTTCAAGTCAAGGGCCTGGGAGCTGGGAGAGAAACTGCTGGGGCTGTGCCACGGCTCCATGCCTCTGCTCTCACGACACAAGAGACCTCTGGCTGCCCAGAAAGGAGAGAAAGCCGAGCTCTGGGGAATCAGCATGTTTCCCAAGGCCAGGAGGCTGGCAGCTGGGTGTCCACAATGAGAGAAACAGCACCGCCCCCTATCTGCTCCCGTGTGCAAAAAACATGAAGCGGCGAGAGTGCAGGCTCTGAGTCAGGGTGAGGTGGGTCTCTGCACCCGCAGTGTCCCACTCTACTATCCTCTCCCAGGACGGCCGAGGACTGAATCCAGGAGAGTAAAGCACCCGGTACCTCACACAGCACGTAAAACGGGTTCAGTGGATCTACGTGTGCTCACTGAAGAAGAATGTATATATGTATACACACACGTATAACTGAATCCCTGTGCTGTACAGCTGAAACTAACATGATACTGAGAATCAACTATATTTCAATTAAGAAACTAAAACAATAACAAAACCGAATCCAGGAGTGCTCCCCCTGTGGCTATGCCAACCCAGACAAGCCAGTGAAGCTGCCTCTGCGAGCTCTACAAACACGTTGCCACCAGATGAGCAGTGTGGACAAGGAGTCCCGCTCAGTCAGACTTGGGGGGTTTCCACAGGAGCCGTCCTGATGTGTCACAAAAGGAAGTTCCTCATCAAGCAGTAGGACTCAGAAATCGCGAAGAGCACGAACATCAAAACACAGGACTTCCAGAAGACACAGCCTGGGGTCTTTAAATGAGTATCAGTGGCGACTCTCACCTGCCGCTTTGGAGCAACCCCGCCCTGGAACTGTGTGTGCGTCTCCCACTCTCTCCTGAGCATATCTGTATTCTGACTCACTCAACAGGGTAACAGCTGGGAACGACTGTAACATATTAAAAGGCCAGGCACTGGCGCCCCTACATAGTTCTGTCTTCTTTGGTTTTGCTCCTGTCTGCTGTCCTGGGTGTGATGCTACGGGACACAGAAGACTATCCCTGCCATCTAAACGATGAGAAGACGGCGTACACTCATTCTCACAATCATCAGGCATCAATCGATACTTTACCTTTCACAAGTGTAACACTCGCAGAACTCATTGTTTTCTCCAAAAAACCCATCTCCATAATAACAAGAAATTTCTTCTCCAGGTTCAATATCTCTTAGGGCCTTCACACATGCTGTATCTCGACCAGTTGACACAAACTGAAATAAAATGAACTCATTAAGAAACGCATACCTGAAGCAAAGACAAAATACTTGAGATAAAGTATTTTTTATGCTTACCTTACAGTTAGGTCTGCAATCTGAAAAATGTCCAAAAGATAAAGTCAATTAACTGTAGATAAGATCTGAAACACGAACAATTATAGAAATCTGAAATAAGCTTTCCACATAATTTTCCCAACTTTTGATAGAAGTTTTTGATCTCGAGTTAAACTACAAGAAGACTTATTTTCATAAGTTTGTGCAAAAACAATTTCCATTTCCAACCCTCTTTTAAAGGAAGACAGTTAAGGTTACTCTCAGTTATAGCAGCGCTACCCAACACTAGAGCTAACACCTCAGAAACAGAGCTTACCATGGTTTATAAATGCAGCAGGACCAAGCCAGAGCTGAGCACAGTTTTTCCTTGTGGAATACATGACACTGAAGTCGTTTTCTCCATGTCTAAGCAGCATGTTCTCCTCAATTTCTGAAAGTTCGGCAATACAACCCACCAGTAATTCTATTTTGTCATTTCGTTTCCTATTTAAAATATGTGATGGTAAAAATTACTAGTAATTATAAATAATAAGGCTTCTTTTAATAAAATAAGCCTGTCCAATAAATACCAGGAATTGAGAAGACCTAGCTGTGCGTGTTTTAACTGACTCACGCTGACCACACCTAGATAACCTCTCCTCTTCCCTGGAAGCCCCCCAGCCTCGCGCAGCTGCCTGATCCCTACAGGAGACCAGGAAGGCCTGCAGGCACCGTGCTACCTACACCTCAGAAGCCCCTGTGCTCTGCAGGCAGGGAGGACTCAGAAAGCCGCTGCACTGAGCTCAGCTTGCTGACCCTGGAGAAGGACACAGATGAGCAGCAGCAAAGGGTCAGGAGCACCCAGAACTGGGGTGCCGCCCCCTGGAGCACCACCAGCCAAATGCAGCGCGAGCCCATCACGCACCAATCTAGAGGCTGTGGGAAGAAAGGCAAGTGGAACTGGTCAAAGTACTTTCAGCAGCATGTTTTAACCCAATACAACCCAAATGCTATTTCAGCAGGTCAGCAGTGTGAAATACGAGTGAGAAACGCAATATAAAATCTGACATGTTTATCACAGCTGCAGCACTTCTCAACTCATTAAGACCAGCCACATTTCAGAAGTCCAATAGCCACGCATGACTGGGGCCACTGTCCTAGATGGTGCAGTCAGAACCCAAGACCTCAAACCTCACACCCACCTGCCAGGCAGGGAGCCACGAGAGCCCAGCAGCAGGCTGGGTACCATCCCATGGCAGACAGACACGCTCACTCACGTACATACACATTTTTCCCAAGAGGCCAGGAGTCAGGCTCTTTAACATTCCATTTTCAGGTAACTGACCCTAACATTTTTGCTATAAAAAATGTCGGGGGTCATATAAGAGAGAGGCTACAGGTTTCTTCTTGGGGGTAAGGCAGGGAATAGGCATTCTTCTTTCTAATGAAGAAAGATATAACCACATACTCTCTTTCCTGTATGGCTCTCACCCCTCCTACCTGGGGTCACCTTCACTGCATGTGTTTGAGCTGGCACACACACGTATTTTCAGCAGGCAATGTGCTAATCAGTTTTTACACATGAAAGTCCTTGGACCATTAGAACTTCATATGTGACCTTTCTTACAGGCCAGTGAAAGACTGATTCTGGAAGCTAGGTCGTCTAACCCCACAACCCCTAACCTTTCAGCAGTCCCTGAGCAGGCATCCGGACTTGTTAAGAGGAAAACACAAACCACTTGGCTTAGAGGTAGGACCTGGTTCAACTCAGGCTTCCAACTTCACCACCGTCCCAACCCCAAGTCACTGGGTTGAGGCGCTGGCCCTGCACTGGCTCCTTTAGGGCGAGCTCCAGTTTTAGCCCTTCCCACGCTTTCTTAGCACAGGAATGGTAATTTGAGACAGAACTTTAAACAAGATTATTTTATGGGTTTACACTAGTATAATAGTTACCACTCTTTCGTTGCAACTATTTTGGCTCCATTTTGTTCTGAAGAGTATCTATTACAAGGCAATATTTCAAATCCACTGTCAGTTGCAAACATTCGCAAATAAATAAATACCTAAAACAGAAAAAAATTTTGATACTTACTTCACACTAAATTATTTATCTTGCTAGACTCTCAGAATTATAAAAGCAAACCACCACCATCAATGAAAAAATTTAAGATTAAGTAACAAATATTGTTATTTCAAAATTTCACGTATTTGTATACTTGGTGACTTGGCTATGTTACTCTAAAAGTTCACAGAAAGTTTCATTTCTAGACAACGAAGTCTTCTCTATGGATAGTCATAAATTAAGGTATTATTAGACCTTCATATTAATTAGTTTTATGAAAACTGGATTTAAAATGTCAGTGTTCACTAAAATTTACATTTTAGTTTCCTTTAATCTTATCCAAACAGAGAAACATTAATTTTTTCAATAAACTCACATGTTCCTTGAATAATTTCTCCTGCATTTTGTTCTTGTTGAGAAAATAGTGCCGTGCCCATTCTCCTGAAGTCAGACATTTGAAGGCTTTCTCCAAGTGCTCATCTTTCTTAAAACGTTCAATTACTTCTTTGAGTTCTTCCTGCCTTCCTTTAATAGGCCGAAATCTGAAAGAAATAAAAACAACAACTTTAGTTATCTTCCATCATCCCTGGGCCACTGTTAAAAGATCTTGAGAAAAAAGTAACCTAAAAATAACAGCCAGACCTAACAAGAGAACAGTAAGTAGTCTGGATAACGAGTACTAAAGTAATACTGATCACCAAGAAATACAACTTCCCTTCCTCAAACTGCACTTTAGTATTTTTATTTCAGTGTTATCTCATTAACCAAGAGGTGACCAGGTGATTCAAATGAAAGCTAATTCAGACTTTTAACTGTCACCCAACTTGGGAGGTACAAAACAAGAGATCTAGGATAGAGTTCATCTAACCGAGTTGGAAGGACAAGAATTTTTTAAAACATGCAAAATCAAGCCAGAAGAGTGCAGGGCACTGAGCTTTAGGAGGAGGATGAAGTAAGAAAAATTATGCCATAAACAAAAACACCCTCCATGTACAGTTAGAAGAACCCCGAACTAAGTCTCCTGACAGGCCCTGAAACACACCTGGATGGATGTTCTACCAGCCACGTCAAAGGAGTCTGTGATAACTGCATTCCAAGAACAAAAAGCGCGCAAGAGTACAACTTGAGGGGTGGTGCTGTTGTGGTGGTGACGAAGGAAAAACTGCTGGGGTAAAATTTCAGAAGGCATCTTCGTAAAATCAGCTATGACGACTTCAGAACACTACATGGCCAGGCATGTCAAACACAGGATACAATCCTGGCCCAAGTAAAACTTAAGTTTTACTCATTTTAAAGCCATGTTCTCAATGAAATGTGCACTACGATTAAAAGTTCTTGGAGCTTGACTTCAAAACTTCTTCTCAAGTTAATGTAGTTTATTTTAAAGCTTTTTAAAAAATTAACAGCCAACAAAAAAAAGGAATTACAGACTGCTCTTCAAGTAAAATACATTAAGATTCAGTACGATTTTAAGCCACAATATTTCACCAAGGATTATTTTTAGGTGCTGTGCATACAGGTGCTATGGTGAAAAATACAAGCTAGACGACGTGGCTACTGTTCTACGGAAAACTTTGCTGGGACTGAAAGACGTATTCGTGCATCAAACAGAGAAGCAAGGATCAGTGTGCAAATACACATTCATGTGGTGCAAACAACACTGCTGCAGCACTTCACAGTGCGGAGGTTATAACTAAAGCATGGTTTGGGGTTGACACTGGTATGGACAAGGAAGAAAGTGGTGAATTTAGATTTCTAAAGAAAAAACAGACTATTGCTAGAGGCAGGAAGGAACCAGGAGGAGGAAGGCAAAGGAGAGAAATTCTAAGCCGAGGACCTTAGCAGAAATTCTAAGGCTTGATTCAAAGAGATGACCAGGGCTGAGGGAGTCAGCTGGCGAGCAACAGGACAAGGAATGTTACAGAACAAGGAAGGGCAAAGATGCGAGGAAGAGAATAGGTATAATACAATTTACTGGGCAGGATCTTCAGAGGCCTTCAGGTGGGTGAGCACACTGACACCTCTAGAAACTCACGAGCCCCAGACTCCAGGGTTAGGAAGCTCTCGCGACTCCTAACAGAAGGATCCAAAGGAGCTCTAGAGATAGTACATGAAGAAACAGTGCCCTATTTTATTTCCCATTTCAATCAGTTAGCACACCAGCCCTCACAGACAGATGGGTGCAAGTCCTCTGGACAATTCAGAATGTCTTTAACTAGACTGTCAGACTATGATGTCAGGGAATGACTAAAATGCAGATCTGCAGAACTGTGATAGTATTCAAACTTCCACACAGTTACAGTATTAAACTACTTTTGAATTGCGGCCATCACAAGTGATTTTGTCAACACTGGGTTTCACTAAGAAACCCAAACTCAACCCTTCCGGCTGCAACCCTGCACTATGGGGTTACGTGCACAGGAAGGACAGATAAGACCACTCAGCAGCTGTTAGCTGAGGCACACCACTCCAGGCAATACCAAATGATGGGAAACAGAAACTCACATTCTGCACAGTAAAGAGAAAAGCAAAAGTTCCCTCTGAGCAATAATACATGATGTTAAGTGATGGGGCCACAGCAATCGTTACATGTTCAATGTAGGACTGACCAATGGCGATACCTATAAAGTAACTGCATGGCTGCACACATCAGAGTCAGGACTATATTCACCTCAAAATCTTAAGAACATGACAAAAAATAAGTCACAGACCTGGAACAGACACCAGCAACTCCTGACAGGCTTCATGTGCGCTCTCCACGTTCTGAAACCTGCTATCTGAAGACACCTTTCAGCTACCCTTTGGTTTACTCTTTGCTTGTGATGGAAACCCTGAATGCTTATTGGAAGGACTGATGCTGAAGCTGAAACTCCAGCATTTTGGTCATCTGATGAGAACAGCTGACCCACTGGAAAAGTCCCTGATGCTGGGAAAGATTGAGGGCAGAGGAGAAAAGGGCATCAGAGGATGAGATGGCTGGATGGCATTACCAACGCAATGGACATGAACTTGGGCAAACTTCAGGAGATGGTGAGGGACAGCGAGCACCGGCGTGCTGCAGTCCATGGGGTCACAAAGAGTTGGGCACAACTGGGCAACTAAACAACAAAAACAACACGATGCCAGACAATACGCTAAAACCAACACACAACCACCACCTCTTGAGTTACTAATATATTGTACCTTCCACACAACCTGTGACTTTCTTTTCCGCTTTCCTGACTTCTACTGCCTCAAACACAAACAAACCCCCTAACTATCCCCTTGCTGCCCACTGGACAAGAATCTCCATTTTACTTAAAATGTAATTTGCAGTCCAAACTTACTGTCATATTTGGCTGCTATAGGCATGAAATGACAGTGATGAAAAGGAGGAAGAAAACAGTACTGGGTGCAGACAGGAAGGGGAAGAGACAGCTGTTTTCAATAACCAGATAGAACATGAAAATCACCTGGCTGACAGTTCAAGTCAAATCCCATTATACTAAAAACTGTGAGGAATAAAAATTATTTAATAACAAGGCTGTTACAACTATCAGGTCCAGAGCAAAAGGCATGGGGGATCTTGGAAAAAATTAACTTTCTATTATTGAATAGAAAAATATGCTCTGTCTTCTCCTTAATACAGTCACGCTAAATCTCCCATACAAACTGGCTCCTAAAGGTAGAAGAAAATTCAGATGATTTAAAAAATTATGTCTGGCTCCATAAATGAGAAAAATAAGGCCCAATGAGGGCCAGCTGCTGGAAGGAGGGGACTGTTACCCAAGGCGGTCTTGGCCCTGCTCTCATCTGAAGCCTGAGCGCCCTCTTGTGTCCCTTGAGCATGAGAACGGGATCTGACTTACAGCTGAGCACCAGCACCAAGCCCCACCTGAGCCGGCCTGCCTGGTGCCCTGACAGCACAGCCAGAGGAGTGCAAACAAACTGCGTATGGGGTGGCGGGGCAGGCAAGAGAAACAGGCCTTTGGCATTTCCAAATCAACACGCCCCTCCTCCCTCTTAACAGGTCATTTGCAACTTTAAATAAACCAAACATTTATTTTTCTCTTCCCACACTTCTCTGATCCCATGGCCGGTACAGGAAATTTAAAAATACGGCATTTACAATTATTTACTATTAAAAGGGGCAGGGAAAAAAACATATGAATTCACACTCCCACACACCTGTTCCCCACTCTTTCCAGAGACTGACTTCCCAGGTTTTCTTGCTATTTGGTTTTTCTGTTTCCAAACCCAAGAGACCACTGTGGCCATGAAGAAAAGCTGCAGGTGTGCATTAGCTGCACTACTGTGCCCCTCCATGAGCATGTAAACCAAGAGCCGACTGGAGGGAGGGGAAAGAGGAGGGGACAGAAAAAGGGAGCGAGGGGGAGGGAGAGAGAGAGACATGCTCAAATATTTAAGATATGAAATAAAACCGTGAGGCAACATCGTGAACACATTCCCCCTCTCAACAAAGTTTAACTGCAAGCTGACATTCCGAGACGCTGGGGGGCGGAGGTTCCGCCAGGACAGCTCTTCGCTCCTTCTTGACCTGAAAGTAAACAACAACCGGAAACATACCTGGCTGAGTCCTGCAACCAGTGCTCAGCTAATCCCATGCAGTGCCGCCTGATCTTTGGATGAATGATTTCTCTTAAAATTACCCTGTTATGGAGTACAAGTGGTTTTTTAAATATAGCTAATACTAAAGACCAAATCTTCAAAAGGTTTGCAAAATGTTCTACAAATCTTGTTTACACTGACACCTCCAATTACTTAACATAGAAGAACATTGTAATGGCTCAAACAAGTTAGTTTGTATCTTATTACTGTTTGTAATGCTCTCTACCTACCTTACAGGGTTGTTGTGAGAAAAACTGTCAGATTTTGAAAAATGCCTTGAGCTCCTCGGAGGAAAGGCGCTATATAAATGCAAAAAAAAACAACAATAAAAAACTATACAATATTAGATGTATCAGAAATCCCTAACATGCTGTGATATCTAACAACTTTAAGAAGCCACAGGTTGGCTCAAAATGATAAAAAAGGCCAGGAAGCTAAAATTCTTTCCTTCCCACAAAACATTTTATCCTTGATTATACTAAGTTAAAAGTTCAAAACTTTCTTTATGCTTTCCAGTCAAACACTTGATATTAAAGTGACATTTAAAGTGATTTATAAGTTCACATTCAACAGTGAATACAAATGATAAAACAGTGGATATCAAATATATAAGTAATGAAAAAAAAATTAGATGGTTAGTGTAGTGGAATTAGGTAAGTGAGGACTGCACAGGCGGAAGTCTGTGCCCTGAGAGGACTCTTCCCATTTCTGCACAGTGTGATGTCCCCCCAGCTCCTCAGGATACTGTGAAATCACTGGTCACATGGCCTGAAAAATGGGGCATCACTGACAACACCTATTTCTGTTTCACGACCTTCATCTCTCCACTAGCTTTTTAAAAATCATTATAGAGGTATTACTAACAACTCTATTTTCTGGTTAAAAGGATGAATTTAAGTTTTATAACTGACAAAAATCAACTAAATCAAAACATTTCCTGACAAATTGAAATTACTATTTTGCTTATGCCATTTCTAGGCATTCATGCCACAATTCTGATTGCCTTGTTAGTAAATACAGGGATATGCTAAGGTTAAAATATAACCAATTCATAACATATCCAGTTTGGGAATATCTCAAATAATTAAACATCCACTGTTTCTGAACAGTATCCCTGAAGGTACAACTGAAGTAAGTAGAAGAGAAGAAGAGGGCATAAAAAAAAAGAAAAACTAAGATCAAATCACAGATCAATAAACATGAGAACAAAGAAGCCACTTATTATAAGTAACAAGATAACCTGGAGAGTTAAAATCCAGTTCCAATCACATCCTCCAGTCACTTCTTTGCACCCCAAAGAAAGAGAAGTCCACAAAAAAATAATAATTTCAAAAGTATGTATGACTATTCAAAGAGAACACTGCAAAGTTTCCTTACTGTCTATAAAATAACTTTGAAAATCGTTTAAGTGGCATTCTGGCAAATTCTCACTCAGAAGATAAAGAACTATAAGTGACAGCTTTATTTTCAAACAGACCCACCAAGGATGAATGAAGGCCTCTACTGAGGCGGCAGCACGCCGTGCCTGCCGCAGCGGCACTGACCGCTCACCGCACTGCAAGCAGTGACCCTGTCACTAGGCCAACGGAGTCTAACCGGGGGCAGCAGCACTAGCTGCAGCATCAGTGGCTATTTTAGGAGCTGTTTGAGTAGAACCAAATGAAGCACTGGAAAATATGAACCTGGGGTACTTGGGTATAGTAAGATTTAAAGTTTTAATAATAATATCTGTGTGGTAATCCTAAACTCTACATTTTAGGACTACATGTCTTAAAATGAGTCCCAGAACTACTGATAAGGGAGCTTCTACCCACTTACCACATGGCGACAAGGCTCAGCAGGCTCGATGGTTTGGGACTTTGCTTCCCAAGTGTAACTGGGAGTTTGTGACAAACGGAGACTCTCAGGCCCCACCTCAAAGCTACTGAATCAGAACCTGTACCTTATCAAGGTTCCCAAGTGACTCATATGTAAGCTGATTATAAGCAGCAGCTCTCCAGGAGGACTTTTACAGAAAACATGAGTTATTTACTGTTACAGAAACCAGTAACAGGTAACTCTTCAGCCTCAGGGACAGTCAAAGCATGAGGGCTTCAGAATACGTGGAGTTCTTTCCCAAGCCATTAAAACTTTTGTTGTAATTCTGATGGAAAACTTTCTAAAAGTGGTTTATATGCTTCCATATTTCAGGATACAAGGCATAATAAACATAATCTGTTTCTTGATGACTCCAGGCCATAATTACAGGCCTTTGAGGTAATATTCTGAATGCCACTAGACTACTAGGTCAAACAGTGAGTGTATCACTTTTTCTTCCAGGCTAACCAGTGAGTTAAATACTACTAGGACTCTAATAGTAGGAGAATGAGCCCTGGCCTCTTATGTTCACTGGGAAATAGGTGATTCCGACTCAGAATAATACAAGCTAGATTTCAGTCAGGCACTAGGGCATCCAATCCTGCTGATTTTAGAATATCTATGTGCCCCTCTGACGGCAGGGAACCAGTTAAATAATCTCAAGTTCATTCCAAATTTCACTTCGTTTTAGTAAGTAAAGATATATGATGGCAGGAAATTACATGAAAATACCAAAGGCATGTTTTAACTGGAATTACTTCTTTGGGAATTTAGAATATAATTGATAAATGAATTATCTTGTTTTAATTCTAACAAGGGACAGAATTAAAGAGGAAGAAATGAACACATGACTTTCCTCTAAGCACCTGTCCCCAACTAGTTACTGGTGACCATCCGCCTGGTGATCCAGTCCCTCCAGGGCCGTGCCTGACATGGCAGCTACAAAGCCTCAGCACTGGTATGACGCAGCCCAGAGTGAACAGAGGCCCAGAATTCGCTCCACATTCTGAATGAACCCCCACTGTCCTGCTTTTCCACCAGATTTCAAAACCCTCTGGACATTAAGAGGCAACAAAAAGTTGTAAAGGTCTGACTTCAGTGCTTGGCAGCAGTTAATTATGAAATTATCAAAGGGTCTTTTTGGGAGCAAGGTGATATTTAAGACAATTAAAGAAATTTAAAGGGTGACAGATGTAAAGAGTTATGTAGTATTTTATATATGTGGCATGCAATATTCAATAAAGCAGTTACAGATTTATTAACATTTTTTATCTGCATACTGAATATAAGCACATCTTTACTTCTAATGACTGAGTCTCAAAGATAAAACATAATGGTAAAATTCCCTATATATAGTAGCAATTATTTAAAAGATGAAAAATTTGTAATAAAATCATGAAAAAAACTGATGCCACCTAATTTAAGTAGGAAAAAAATCATCCACATTTTCAAGATTGTACAGGATGCATATAAGCTATTTCTTTCAGCTAAGATAATTCTCATCAAATCTAAAACAGAATATAAAGATATGCCTCCAACTTTATATTTTAATAGAACCATCTCAAGATAAAATAAGAACACAGAATTAAAACACACAGCTCTTGGAAGCTTTTGTTGCTTTTCTTGGCTCACACTTGGAAAATTCTTCTGCAACAAAAACTTTCCTTTAACGTCACTTTAAATTTTGACTTAAAATTAACCATCTATTTTCTCAAGTTCAACGACATCATCTGTTCCACTCAGAATAAAGACTTAAAATTACCTAGTATTCATTTTGTGTGTTTGAAAACCTAAATAGGGATCAAGAACCAAACTGGTTGCTAGGTCATCATTTTCACAGAGTTCCTTGGCAGACATTCCAGAAGATGGTACATATCGACTCTGTCCTTCAAAGCCTGAGTTCCCATTACCTGTGAGAAGAGAAGAGAGAAAGTAACTCGCACTGAATACTACTTAAATCTACCTTAAAAACCTTCAGCTGCACTGCCCATTCAAGTTAGTAATTAAGAATTAAAACTGCTACTTCAATTTTACCAATTAAAAACTGAGTACCCTTTGCAAAAATAGAAAAACCAAATCCAGTAAATTAACTCAATTATTGAGAGCATTTTCGTTAGATAATATTATCAAGTTCCCCAAGAACAGGGTCTAGATAGCTGTGATACCCTGGCTGAGATGCCTTACTTGCCCATCCAAGGAAGAGCTGACACAGGAGACGGGCAGATGTTCGTCAGAGTAGCAAGACAGCATCAAGGGCCACTGCAGACGGGGCTGGGGTGAGAAGGAAACAAGAGGAGCACGAGACCCCTCTGCAAGCAGTGCCAGAAGGGCAGATCTCAAAGGCGCCAAAAAGGAACATCCAGGTGTTACACCTTCAGCTCTCTGCTTTTGGGCAGATGTGTGATTATCATCCCCACTATGCGGGAAATTGAGGCCCAGAGGTTAAGAAACTTGCCTATGGTTACAGAGCTAGGTAGCAGAAGAGGGGAGAGAGGTAGAGAGAGACTAAGAGGCCTATTTCTAACTAACCCGTTTGAAACAGATTTTGAAGGAACGGATAAAAATAGGGAAGTGACTGAAAAAGGTAACTAAAGTAAATGGGTTTAACTGTGTAAGAAAAACACAATGTAAAGAGAGGAAACGAAGACTAAATTTGTACGGATGAAGCTTCATCAGTGCTGATTTAAGTTTGACGTACATGTCATTGAGTCTCCATGGAGCCAGCACATGTAATTACAGAGGATACCAGCAGTGTAACTTTAAGCCTCTCAAAATTAAAAGGTGGAAGAATGAGAGACAAAGCGAGAGATCTAACCATGTCACCCACTCTCCCAATAAGTAAATAAACAAACACTTACATGTAAGTCCCTGGCAAAGGGTCAGTATTCGTTTTCAAGTCAAACTTCTGCATGTAGGTATGTGTACAACTATCAAAGTTATATTTTCTATAACAGCTTTATTAAAATTTAATTCACATACAAGTCACCCATTTACAGTATACAATTCAGAATATGGTTTTAAACATATTTACAGAATTGTATAACCATCACCACAAACAATTCTGGAACATTTTCATCACCCCTAAAAGAAACTCCATACCTACTAGAAGTTACTGTCCATTTTTCCCTCCCACACAGCCTCCGGCAACCACTAATCTACCGTTTGTATGGATTTGCCTAGCTCTGAAAATTTCACATAGATGGAATCATATGACGTGGTTTTCTGTGACTGACTTCTTTCAATTAGCATGTTTCCAAGGCTCATCCACGTTGTACCACGCATCAGTACTTCATTCCTTATTAAGGCCAAAGAATATTTCATTGTATGAATAGATCACATTTTGTTTTTGATTCATCAGCTGATGGAAACACAGGGGCTGTATCCATTTCTGGCTATGATGAATAAGGTTTCCATGAACACTCAAGTAAAGTTTTTGTGAGTACATATGTTTTTCAACTCTCTTAGGTACATATCCAGGAGTGGAAACTGCTGGGTCATGTGGTAACTCTATGCTGAACCTTTTGAGAAACTGCCAGACTGTTTTCCAAGTGGCTGCACCATTTTATGTTCCCAAAAACAGTGTATGAGGACTCTAACTTCACCACACCATCACCAGCACTCGTTACTATTTGTCCTTTTGATTTCAGACATCCTGCTGATTGTGAAGGGGTACCCTATGGTTTTGATTTGAATATCCCTGATGACTAATGATTTTGAATATCTTTTCATGTATTGGCCATTTGTATATCTTTGAAGAAATGTCTGTCTATTCAGATCCCTTGCCCATTTAAAAATTTAAATTGTTTTTTATTATTTACTTGTAAGAATTCTTTTTAAAATTGATTTGGCTGTGCTGGGTCGCTGTTGCTGTGTGAGCTTTTTCTCCAGCTGCAGGGTGCGGGCTTCTCAGCGACGGCTTCTCTTGTGGAGCACCCGGGCTTCGGTAGTCGCACACATGGGCTCGAGAGCTGCAGTTCCTGGGCTCCTGAGCGCAGGCTCAGTACTGTGGCACACCACCGTAGCTGCCGCCCCATGGCCTGTGGAGACTTCCCAGGCCAGGGATCCAACCTGGCCTCCTGCAATGACAGGTGGACTCTTTACCACCGAGCCACCAGGGAAGCCCACAGGAGTGATTTCTTCTGGATGCTAGTCCTTTATCAGATGTGTGATTTGAAAACATTTTCTCCTATTCTGTAAGATGTCTTTCCACGTTCTTGATAGTATTCCTTAAAGTCTGCAACTTCAGTGAATTTCATGTTATCCTTTTTCTTTTGATCCCTGTGCTTTTAGTGTCATATCCAAGAAACCACCGCCTAATCCAAAGTCATGAAAATTTACCCATATGTTTTCTTCTGGGGGTTTTATAGTTTAAGCATTTAATTTCGGTCTTTGGTCCATTTTAAGTTAATTTTTCACATATGGTCTGAGGTTCGGTCTAACTTCATTCTTTTGCATGTGAGTATACAGTTGGGCCAGAACCAACTGCTAAAAGGACTATTCTTTCCTGACTTAATTTCATTTTCACTTGTCAAAAATCAATTGACTACAAACATGAGGGTCTCCTGTGGATTCTCAAATCTATTTCATGAATATATGTCTATCCACATGCTAGTATAATACTGTCTTCATTACTGCAGCTTTGTAGCAAGCTCTGAAACTGAAAGGTATGAATCTTCCAAGTTTGAGTCTTTTTCAAGACTCTTTAAGCTATTATAGGTCCCTTGAATTTTCTTAAGAGTTCTAGGATCAGCCTGTCAATTTCTACAGAGAAGCCAGTTGAGGTTTTGATAGAGATTACATTCAATCTGTGGGGCTTCCCTGGTAGCTCAGCTGGTAAAGAATCTGCCTGTAATGCAGGAGACTCTGGTTCGATTTCTGAGTTGGGAAGATCCCCTGGAGAAGGGATAGGCTACCCACTCCAGTATTCTTGGGCTTCCCTGGTGGATCAGATGGTAAAGAATCCACCTACAATGCAGAAGACAGAAGACCTGGGTTCAATCCCTGGGTTGAGAAGACCCCCTAGAGGAAGGCATGGAAACCCACTCCAGTATTCTTGCCTGGAGAATCCCATGGACAGAGGAGCCCGATGGGCTACAGTCCATGGGGACACAAAAGAGTCGGACATGACTGAGCAACTAAGTACAGCATACATTCAATCTGTAGATCATTACCATCTTAACAATATTAAGTCATCTAATCAATGAATATGGGATGTCTTTCCATTTATTTAGATCTTTAATTTCTTTTCAATAATGTTTTATAGTTGTCAGAGTGTAAGTTTTACACTTTATATTAAATTTATTGCTCTTTCTTTCTGATGCCATTCTAAACGAAACTGTTACTTTTACTTTTGGATTCTTTATTGAAAGTGTATAGATATACAATTGATTTTTGTATACTTGCATCCTGCAATTTTGCTGAACTCATTTATTCTAATATTTTAGAGGATTCCTTAGGACTTTCTATATACAGAATCATGTCATCTTCAAATAGAGATTGTTTTACTTCTTTTCCAATTTAGATGCCTTTAAGTTCATTTTCTTGCTTAACTGCTGTAGTCAGAACTTCTAGTACAATGCTAAACAGAAGTGATGAGAACGGATAAATTTCTGTCTTGTTCCTGATCTCAGGAGAAACCATCCACCATTATACATGACATTAAGCATTATCAGGTTGAAGAATTCCTTTCTATTCCTAGTTTGCTGAGAGTTTTTATCCTGAAAGGATGTTGGATTTTGTCAAACACTTCTTCTGCATCTATTGGGATGATAGTACGGTTTTTGTCCTTGATTCTATTGATATGATATCACATCAGTTGATTCTCAGACATTAAACCAACCTTGCATTCCTGGGATAAATCCCACTTGGGCATGCTACAGAATTCTTTTCATCTGTTGCTGGATCTGGTTGACTAGTATTTTACTGAGGATTTCTGCATCCACATTTATTAGAGATACTGGTCGGTAGGTCTCCTTTTCTTATGATGGCTTTGGTACAAGGATAATACTGGCCTTTTCTTTGTAGGTAGTGTTTTCTATTTTTGATTTTAAACTTACTGATTCAATCTTCTTTACTTGCTATATAGGTTTATTCAGATTTTGTATAAATTTCTTTCTAATTCAGTTTCAGTAATTTATTACTTTCTAGAAATTTGTGCACTTAATCTAAGCTATTTTAGTTCTTGGTATACAGCTGTTCATAGTATTCTGTTATAATTCTTTACATTTTTCTAAAGTCCTTCAATCCCACAGCCTCCAGAAGAACTGTTCCTTTCAAATTGTTGTGTTAGAGAAGACTCTTGAGAGTCCCTTGGACTGTAGGGAGAGCAAACCAGTCAATTCTAAAGGAAATCAACTCTGAATATTCATTGGAAGGATTGATGCTGAAGCTGAAGCTCCAATACTTTGGCCACTTGATGAAAAGAGCTGACTCATTGGAAAAGACCCTGACCCTGGGAAAGGTTGAGGGCAGGAGAAGAGTGTGGCAGAGGATGAGATGGTTGGATGGCATCACTGACTCAATGGACATGAGTTTGAGCAAAATCCATGAGACACCGAAGGACAGGGAAGGCTGCTGTGCTACAGTCCATGGAGTAGCAAAGAGCTGAACGTGACTTAATAACGGAACAACAACAGTAATGTCCCTTCTGCTGTTGATTCTTCGTCTTCTCTTTTTCTTAATCAATCCTGCTTAAAGGTTTGCCAATTCTTCTTTTCAAAGAAGGAACTTCTTGAGCTTTGCCCATTTTCTCTGTTTTCTATTTTGTTAATTTCTACTCTATTTCCTTCCTTCTTCCTGCTTAGGGTTTAGTTTTGCTCTTTTTCTGGTGTTTTAAGGTAAAAGGTTAGATTATCGATTGAAATCTTCCTTCTTTTTAAAATACAGGTGTTCACAACTATAATTTCCCTCCAGGCACTGCTTTAGCTGCATTCCGTAAGTTTTTGGTATGTTGTATCTTCATTTTCAATCGTTTCAAACTATTTACTTATTTCCCTTCTGATTTCTTCTCTAATCCACTGGTTATTTAGGAGTGAGTTAATTTCCACATATTTGTGTACTTCCCAAGTCTCTGTTATTCATTTCTAATCTTACTCCACTGTGGTCAGAACATATATTGTATGATTTCAATCCTTTTAATTTACTGAGGCTTAAAGTATGGCCTAGTCTATGGTCTATGCTGAATGCTTCATGTGCACTTGAAAAGAATGTGTGTTCTGCTCCTGTTAAGTGGAGTGTTCTACAGAGGTCTGTCAGGAATAGCTGGTTTAGAGTACTGTTTGAGTCTTCTGTCCTTCATCTTCTGCTTATCTATCCATTATTGAAAGTGGGGAACTGAAGTCCCACATTATTGCTGAATCGTCTATTCCTTCCTTCAGTTTTGTGAGTGTTTGCTCCGTGTATTCTATGGGTCTGGTGTTAGATGAAGTCACTAAAGTCTTTTATCTAAGATGATGCATCTCCTCATCATTGACACTCTTTTTGCACCATTCTTGCCCAATAACATCCAACGTAATGCTGTCCATCTTCACAGGTTTACATTTATCCTGGGGCAATTTACTACTCTTAAAAGAGCTATGAAATATGGATCAAATCTACACTTTCTTGAACTCTCAATATGTAGCCTCATTATCAACCAAAAGATATTGAGGTAAAAAAGTAATTCATTGTCAACAGTCCTTTTCTGTTAGGATAAACTATTCACTCTGAATAAATAGAAGAAACGGTGACAATTTTAAAAGCTGCCTTAACTTCCACTTAACATGTAAATGAAGGCTGACTTTATCATTCATATTACTCTACAAGTTTTCAAATACATACTTACATTTACATCAAACATAAAAAAACACAATTTAAACTTAAAAGAAATTTAATAGCAGTCCTTTAATATTTTTAAAAGAACAAAGCAACCATTCAGGTATAAATTCTACAAAATATAATTTAAAGTTATGGATATAAAAACACTGTATTAAGAACTGAGTTGTACACAATGTTTGATGAGAATAAGAGTAAAAGAACCATACTGTTAACTGAGAAGAGAACACACATGACAAACCGGGGAGAATGCCTGCCCCGAATCACAATCGAGAGAGCGACAGTTGAAGCGTGTACATACATCTGCTCGACCTCCTCTCGCCTGCGTTTCTGCCAGCCTTCACGTTGTCCTTTCCCGAGTGCTGTAACTTTGATTGATTCTGCTGATGGTCATTAGACAACTTGCCTCCATGTCTCCTGCCATTCACCACCATGTTCTTGGATTCTCCCAACCACTTCATACCCACAGACAGCCTGACCCAGGTGCATTTAGTCACTCTCTTCAAATAGCTTAGAGAATAATTTCAACGTTCTCTCCTAACAGAAACAAAACATGAAAAACAGAATAAAATGGGGAGATAAATACATAAAAGACCATGCTACCCAGACCCCTGAGCAATTTTCAGAGTATTAAAAGTAATTGCACAATTTGTGTTTTCACTCTTCACAGACTGTCCTGGCCGCCCCCCTCCCACACTGAGGCCTACAGAGCCCCCAGACTCGCTCCGCCCTGCTCACTGCTTGTGCTAACAGCGACCGGTAACT
The DNA here is from genome assembly GCF_027580195.1 of Bos mutus. Classification (NCBI taxonomy): domain Eukaryota; kingdom Metazoa; phylum Chordata; class Mammalia; order Artiodactyla; family Bovidae; genus Bos; species Bos mutus. The sequence continues at coordinate 66,075,350 of NC_091638.1, read as the reverse complement.
AGTAAGTGTTCAATAAATAGGTATCTCTCAGTTACCAATAAGAATCATTTTTGCTTTCTATTACCGTGATATCTAGGTATAGCTAGATAGCAACAGCTTGCTCAAACTACAAGTTTTGGAAAACTGTATTAACTCTGTGAATAAACTAAAAGAAAAATTGCTTCTTCTCTTCTTGAGGAGCTGAAGAAAAGGCATCTAAGTTATGCTTTCTCCACAAGAGTTTTGTTAGTCTGAAATCAGCATTAAGGGTATTTAAGAGACCAACATTCAAATATCAAAATACTGCTCATTATGAAATACCTGCCTTAGCTTTCTTTACATTGGCAACAAAAATTGAAATTATTATATTTGCTAGTACAGTGGTTTCCCTATCTGAATTTTTTTTTTTTCCCTATCTGAATTTTAACTAGCTGAATTTAGGGGCAAAATGACTAGGACAGTGAGCGATGCTTATCACATGTAAGGACCTTTGGAAAAGAAAGTATAGATGGCATTTGCTGGTAGTGAAATGAGAGGATGTCCACGTCACCACCTCATTACAAATGACGCTTTAATATAAATCAGGCTAAAAAGGCTCAAGGAAAGGAAAGTACAACAACAGAGCTAAGGGAATTTTAGGATTTCAGCACAACTCTTTCAACGTGCAGAGGGAACTGAGGCAGCACACCCAACGAGCACAGCCAGCCTGCAGCAGCGTCCAGAGAGGAGCCCAGCGCTGCTGCCCAAGGCTCTCTCACTGCAGCAAAGGGCATCTTCCCTCACCTTCCCCAAACACACAGAAAAGTACACGATAAATTATGCTGAACGACTCCCAGAAATGCAGAGCCGGAGATAATTATTGATACCCAACACAAATACGAAATATTACTTTTTACTTGACCTCCAGTCTCTCTGAAATCACAGGAATTCTGTGTGAATTCAGCGAGGTAGAATGTGTGTTAGAGCAACATGCTTAGCTATAAGAAGGTAAAAACCAGCTGATCCATATCAAGAATACTTTTAAATTGTTCTCAAAGATGTATTTTCTCTTAGTTCCTTCACTATTTAAATTCAGTTAGTCTACAGCTCTTATTGTACCAATCTTTTGATTTTTCCTGTGGGCTTCACTAAACCCAGAAAAATGTCGCAGCTTAAATAGGTAACGGCAAGTAAAATACTGAGGCATCAGTTACAGGCTAAATGTTTGTGAACTAATATACTTTATTAAATAAAACAGTATCTCCTAGCAACGATAGAATATCTTATATTTACACTTAGACAATTGGTCTTTTTGTCTAATTCCTACACGTTCCAGGAACTCTTCCTTGACCCTCATTCCCAAATCCAGGTAGACACCCCACTATAAAACTGGGTGAAAGCCCTTACGTCACCTTAGAGTGGAGGCCTGTCTGCCACCTCGAAAGCCAGTGGAGATGATGGAATTCCAGCTGAGTTACTTCAAATCCTAAAAGATGATGCTGTTAAAGAGCTGTACTCAATGTGCCAGCAGATTTAGAAAACTCAGCAGTGACCACAGGACTGGAAAAAGTCAGTTTTCACTCCAATCCCAAAGAAAGGCAATGCCACAGAAAGTTCAAACCACCTTAAAATCATGCTCATCTCACATGCTGGCAAGGTAATGCTCAAAACCCTTCAAGCTAGGCTTTACCAGTAAGCGAGCCAAGAACTTCCAGATGTACAAGCTGGATTTAGAAAAGGAAGAAGAAACAGAGATCAAATTGCCAACATCCGCTGGATCACAGAAAAAGCAAGGGAATTGCAAAAAACATCTACTTCTGCATCACTGACATCCTAAAGCCTCTGACTGAATGGATTGCAACAAACTGGAAAATTCTTAAAAAAATGGGAATATCAGACCACCTTACCTACCTATTTCCTGAGAAACCAGTATGCAGGTCAAGAAGCAATAATTAGAACCAGACATGGAACGATGGACTGGTTTCAAAACTGGGAAAGGAATATGTCAAGGCTAAACATGGTCTCCCTGCTTATTTAACTTCAATGCAGAGTACACTGTGCGAAATGCTGGGCTGGATGAATTACAAGCTGGAATCAAGACTGCCAGGAGAAATATCAACAATATTTGATATCAAATATCTCAGATACACACAGATGATAACACTCTAATGGCAGAAAGCAAAGAGGAATTAAAGAGCTTCTTGATGAGGGTGAAAGAGGAGAGTGAAAATACAGGCCTAAAGCTCAACATTCAAAAAACTAAGATCATGGCATCCGGTCATATCACCTCATGGCAAAGAGAAGGGGAACAAGTGGAAGCAACGACAGATTTTATTTTCTTGGAATCCAAAATCACTGAGGACAGTGACTACAGCTGTGAAAATAAAAGACGCTTGCTCCTGGGAAGAAAAGCTACAACAAACCCACACACCATATTAGACCTTTGCTGACAAAGGTCTGTATAGTCAAAGTATGCTTTTTCCACTAGTCATGTAGAAATGTGAGAGTTCACGAATGTGAACTATCAAGAAGGCTGAGCACTGAAGAACTGATGCTTTCGAATTGTGGTGCTGGAGAAGACTCTTAAGAGTCCCCTGGACTGCAAGGAGATCAAACCAGTCAAGCCTAAAGGAAATCAACCCTGAATATCCATTGGAGGGACTGATGCTGAAGCTAAAGCTCCAACACTCAGACCACCTGATGCGAAGAGCCAACTCATCGGAAAAGATTCTGATGCTGGGAAAGATTGAGGGCAGGGGGAGAAAGGGCCAACAGAGGATGATGGTTGGATGGCATTGCCGACTCAATGGACATTAATCTGAGCAAATTCCAGGAGATAGTGAAGGACAGGGAAGCCTGGCGTGCTGCAGTCCATGGGGTTGCAAAGAGCCAGACATGACAGAGAATGAACAACAACAGTCTTCCTCCTCAAGGGACTGAGAGTTCCTGAGGTCAAGAACCTACTTTTCTTTTCCTTAGCATAGCACAAAGTAGATCAAAGGCACTCAACTGATGAAAGAATAAATAAATCAGAATGTGATCTAAACTGCCTCACAGGAGCTGCCGCATCCGTATTTTCTGGACTATAAATTATAACCTGACCTCCAGTTCTCTTCTTCCTCAAGGTGCCTGTGCTGGCACTGGCAGCCGGGGCAGGGCTGGCACAGGCGGCACAGCTCTCACAACCAGCAACCACCCATGCACCTACCACAGTGCTTTCGGGTCCACCCGACTCTGTACCTCCAGAGAAAACATTAAGAAGGAAGTTCATCTCAAGGATGTCTACGTATACTGATAACACACGACCTACAGACAATGATGAGAGAACGTGTTTTGAAGCCTCTTTTAGGAGTCCTAATACTCCTCAGTGATACAAAAGGAAAAGAGGAATGCGGCTTTAGACAGAATCAAGAGACAAAAGAGCGAGCAAATCACCTCCCCAGAGAGCCCTTCAGCCCCAGCCAAGCTCCCAGTCAGAGGAAAAAGGCAGAAAACCTGGGACAACGCCCAGCAGTCCGTGCTTTAGTCAGCCCTCCAGGTGATTCTGATGCAACTCCAGGGTCTGAACCTGTTCTAAGTTACTTGTTTATCTACTAGGGCAAAGAAGAGATGTCAAATTTTTAAGGAAAATTAAAGAATAAAAATTTTAATTTGAGGAAATTATACCTGTCAACCCAATTTCTCCCAAGAATTCAGAAAGTTCACCAATAAATCATTTTAGTAGTACACGCTAACTCAGTTCATGGAGAACAGACTGAGATCCACTCTAACTTACACATAATTTCAATTAAATGTAAGTTAATGACCAAAAAAAGGAGCAAATGCATAACCCGGGGTGTCTCAATTATATTACAGTCAACTGATACTATTTTATTTGAACTTAAGGAACCAAAGCATAACGAGCACTCTGTCAATCAGAAGACGTGGCTGAATTCCACTAGAATGAACACACTGCACGTATGTCTGGGTGTATTCCATATTCTAGCAGAGGCGCCAATACTCTCCACTCGTCTGGATAACAACAGCTATCATTACAGCAAAAGACTTCAGCTCACAATGAATATTCTGTGAAAGCAGTTTTAGTAAAGCTAGCAGAGATTGGGAGCTATGCATAACTTCTTAGCTCAAAATAAACATAGCCTCTACTAACCATCAGGTCATCGTCTGCTCTGCCCTCATGAGTACAGGATCTGCTCTTGTTGGCATGATCATTCCCACAAAACGATGAGCTAGAAGAACACTTTCATATTAAAGGTGGAGATGGAATTTGAAAAGCTAACACAGGTAGGTATTTTCATAGGAGAAACAGGAGCTCAAGACACGGGGTGGCTCCCCCTCCCAACAGAGGAGGGGTGCAGTCTCTCTGGCCTGGAACCCAGCAGGCTCACATGGAAATACTACCATGGTCTTGACGTGGTTGACAGTATCTGAGCTGTATTTAGAAGTTAAAATCACCTCAAATTCATCCCAAAATTGGCAGAAAAAAAAATTTAAGAAAGGACTACTGGCTATTCCTTAAATGGCCTAACAACTTACAAATCACTCTCTGTTCTGATTTCCCAATTAAAAATTCATGAAAATTATTACATCTACTACACTCCAGTCACTGAGGATGCAGCAAACAAGGCTTCTGCCCTCATCTGTGCTTAAATTCTAATGAAGAAAGCTCCAGAAAATGACAAATTAGCAAATAAACGCCAGCATCTTGAAGAAAATAAAACCATTTCTAAGTGGCAGGGGGTGTTTTAGGTGGAACCCAGGCGGGGCAGGGAGAAGCACCGGGAGCACTGAAGAGCGAGCACAGGCAAAGGGCAGGTACAAAGCTGGGGGAGGAAGGACCAGCAGAGCCCTGCGGCACAGGAGGGGGTCAGAGGGCAGGAGGCAGGCCAGGGAGGGTCCCAGAAAAAACAACTGACGGGGGCCTCCAAACCCTGGCTGAGACCTAGGCATTAACTCTCAGTGAGAAAACAGTAGGGATGGGAGCTGAGTGGTAAAGGCCTCTGCTGGCTGCTCTTATGAAGAAGAGCTTGAATGCATTCGGAAGAGCAGCACTAATTAAGCAACTAACAATTTGGGAGGACTAGAGAAAAAGCAGTTAAGAGACCACAGCAGTAAATGAGAGGAGAGATGGATACTGGTGGCCCGCAGTAGCAGAGCGGGGGAGGAGTGTGAGTTCAGGGATCCTTTCAGAAGGTTTTGCTGACAAACAGGATTTGCTAACACTGTGCGGAAGAAAGAGGTCTCAGATATGCTTGCAAATGGAAGAAGGGACTCAGAAGTTATACAGGTGACTAGGACCACAGGAAGGTCAGGTTTTGGTAGGGGCCGGGGTGGGGCGGGGGGGAGGAGTTTGGTTTGGTCGTGTTTGAGGGATCTGTTAAAAAAAGACCAAGCAGAGATGTCTAGGCAGCCGGACACAAGGCCCTGGAGGTCAGGTCCAGGCTGGATGTACACACCTGGGAGCTGGGGACTAGTGAGAGGTCAAACCACAGGAGCAAGTGAAATCTCCCAGGGAGAAGTATAGAGGAAAGATGTCAAGGGCCAAGGGGGCCCAGGTATATAGAACTCCAGATGATGGAACAGCAGCTGAGGACACCCGGAGGAGCAAAGAGTGAGGAAGGAGGCGAAGCAAGAGTAAATCAGGGCCCCGCGTTTCAGGAAGGAGGCCCGGCTGGGCACTGGCTGCGGGGCTCATCAGGCAGATCTCTGAGGGTCTGGGCCGCTGTGAGCCTCTCTTGGAAAGGACAAAGAACTTCTGAAATGGACATAATGTCTTGAAACATGAGCTCATGGGGAAAGAACTAGATGGCAGAAAGGAATCATGAGTAAAGAGAGTCCTAAGTTCTTTTCATTTGCTTCAAATAAGAGAAAAAGAGTCTAAATTTCAGTTGTCAGAAAAGATATCTGTAACATTCAGAGGGTGGGGATAGGTCAATTTGAGACCAGCATGCTTTGAGAGTTTCTCAGGATCTTTGTTTTGTTAAGTTTTTAAATGAACAGATTTACTAGTTATCAGGAAGGGACTAAAATCACCCAAGTATGCTGATGGACGGAATTCCAAAGTGTCTGTATAAGGCTTTGCCCCGTTTTTATAGGTGTCACAAAAGTGACACAACCGGGCTTTAGGGAAATGCAGTTGTCACTGTGCTCTGGGATGGGACACCTTCCCTCACCCCTACACGCCCCTGGGGTTTCTTCTTGTCGTTATTCAGGCTCCTGCATCCATGGGATTTCCCAGCAAGAATAACGGAGTGGCTTGCTGTTTCCTCCTCCAGGGGATCTTCCCCACCCAGGGACTGAACTTGTGTCTCCTGCACTGGCAGGTGGGTTCTTTACCACCAAGTCACCAGGGAAGCGCACCTGGGAGTTTATCTGACACTGAAGCACAAGGAAGGGTCTCACTGGAGCAGTACAGGTGGGGAAGGCCGCCCGTGCTTGAGACTCTACTGTCAAATGTAAAGGGCTTCCCTTGTGGCTCAGCTGGTCAAGAATCCGCCCGCAATGAGGAGCTGCTGCTGCTGCTAAGTCGCTTCAGTAGTGTCCGACTCTGTGCGACCCCAGAGATGGAAGCCCACCAGGCTCCCCCGTCCCTGGGATTCTCCAGGCAAGAGTACTGGAGTGGGGTGCCATTGCCTTCTCCGCAGTGCAGGAGACCGGGGTTCAATCCCTGGGTTGGGAAGAGCCCCTGGAGAAGGGAAAGGCTATCCACTCCAGTATTGTGACCTGGAGAATTCAAATGTAAAGAAAAGGGGACACGACTCATGATGATACAAAATGCACCAGAAAACTGCTAAAACAAGAGATGCATTTAAAGAGGAAAGCATTTAAAGAATTCTTTATAGAGTTGTGCTTAAAGAGGAAAGTTTGACCACATTTTAATACCACTAAGGTAAAAAGCACACACACACACACCCCATCATGAATTCCAAATCACCAACAGACAGCAATGGCTGTTTTGGGGGAACAGAATTAATATCAAAAAGACTATTCCCCAAAACATTTACAGTGAACCTATTTCTTTATAATTGGAAAAAAACAAACAGCCCGGTCCCCCTAATACTTGAATTTCAAGTTTCCAAAGAAAGCACCGAGTTGCTTCATAGACGGTGTGCCCACTCTATCTCCAGTGAGGGACCCTCAGCAAATGCCAGCAGGCTCCCGACTCCCACTGTGAGAGTGTCCTTTATGCGCGCTCACAAGGACCAAAACTGCCGTGCCTTTGAGCTCATCGGCTCGCCTCCAATTTGAGAGCTCTACTCTCAGTTCTTTTTCACTTAAAACTTGTGCACAGGAAGTTTCATTGAGTATCCTAAGTACAAATCGGGATTTTAAAAAATCTGTTATAAAAATGAAAACATCAATTCTGAAAGAGTACCAAAAATTTTGACACAATTCTGGTAACATCACCAAGAACTCTCTAACCAGTTTCCAACTGAACTTGTCTGAAGGTAGTTTATCTTAGAGAAATTATCCATTGACAAGGAAACAATTTCCCAAGTGGCTGAAATGAAAAAGTTAACATGTTTTTAAAAGCAGACTCTAGCTTGCTAGAGGGCTTTTGAAAATCTTTATTGAGAAAAAGCAGAACAAACCTTTTTCAAGTGATTCAGTTACAATTTGCTAAGAAAACAATTCAGTACACCAACAGTTAGCAGTTTGTAGAGAAGGAGATTACAAGCAATTTTTTAACTGTTACATGACATGTTCTTCAAAAGGTTTGACTTTTCAAAATAAGCATATACTACTCTTGTAATAAAGAATAAGTATAAAAAGGAAAATAAAACAGATTTCACAAAAATCCTTCTGCATCATCCATATGTATGTGAGTTAAAGCCAATTTCTAAAACTTTACTCACAGCAATTAAAACCAGACTTCTAGGCAGATGGAAGTGAAAAAATGTCATTGAAATCCTTCTACAAGTTTTCAATGCTTGTGGACTCTGATGCTCACACTGTCACAATGCCAGACTCCCAGGAGCTTTATATTTAAAATAAGCACAAGAAGACAAACACAAATAAAAGGCATTGTCCAGAGAGGAAACCGCAGACAGACACGCGCCCCAGAAGAGCAAAGAGCACACCCCGGGCTCTGCCCGTCGCGCGCCCACCGGCCAGTCCTCAGCCCAGCAGGCTGCCCTGATACGCGCTTTAATATTTCTCCTTCACGGTGCTTATCACAACTGCACTCACTTCTTCGTGTATTACTTGATGATGCCTGCCTTTCCCACACAGCACGATCAAGATAAGGTACACTTTCATATCACTGGAACCCATCACAAGGCCCAACACGGCACAGGTCCCCTCCCCTTTCCAGTCACAAACCTAACTGCCACGTATAGGTTATCCGTTCTTTCAAGTCTAAAATGACAACAGGACTCTATAACATACGTACCAAAGAATTCCTGTCAGTCTTTGTCAACGGCTATTCCAAACTCACTTGCATCCAACATACAGCTGAGGTTCCACAGAATCCTCCAGTATAATTCACGCAATGAGACCAGCTGAAGCCTCGCAAAGCCACCAGAAGCATCTGGGATCATTACTGCTCCATTAAGACTCTAACTGACAGGGTAACTGTGCATTGCCGATTTGTTAGAAAACTACCATGAAAGCTACCACACCTGTAACCTTAAAACTTGCTCCTGTAAACACTGCCAGAAAACAAATCTCATTCAAGAATTCAGATGACCTGTCAGAGTTCACCAGTGGTAGTGCTGGAAGTCTCAGGGATGATTCTCCGTAATTTGGCAGAAAACCCTCACCTAGGGCAGGGCACTGCTCCAAATCTGGAGTTGTCACGCAGATTCTGTGCTCACCGGGCATCTAGCACTAAACTTTAGAGCAAAGAACGGGTCTTTACACTTGTAAAAGAGCGACTAAAAAAGTATCATTTCTGCTTTTCTCTTCCAGCTTTTGTACAAACTCATATGCATCTTGCTTCAGTCAATTCAACAGCTTTCTCAAGCAGTCTCAGGAGGCAAAGCCCCACTCAGACCAGCAAGAGGATGGTGCCTGAAGACAGCAGTTCCCCACCAATGCACAATAATACTCCAGCCACCCCGTGAGGATAAAAGGATAGCTAGAGATGGCGTCACTAATCCTGCCAGTGGAGTCAAAGTCGCTCAGTCGTGTTCAACTCTTTGTGACCCCACAGACTGTAGCCCGTCAGGCTCCTCTGTCCATGGGATGCTCTGGGCAAAAACATTGGAGTGGGTAGCCGTTCCCTTCTCCAGGGTATCTTCCCAACCCAGGGATGGAACCAGGTTACTAGTTGCAATAACTTCTCAAAAGGAGGCTGGAAAATGGTTACCAAAGACAGCTATCATATCTTAATCTGGAATGTGTGAATGTTAGTTTACAAGGAAAGAAGTCTTTGGAGATATGATTAAATCAGATTTTTGAGATGAAAGAGATTATCCAGGTGGGCCGTAAATGTCATCACAAATGATCTTAAAAGAGAAGAGCAGAGGGAGATTTGACACCACATACACTTTGAGAAGAAGACCACAAGAGTGGAGAGGCAGCCACAAGCAAAGGAACGCACGGACACCAGACACTGGGGGAGGCCAAAAACAAGACTCTGAGAGCTTCTGGAGGGAGCCCCGCCCAGCCCCTGCCTCCGGCCCACCGCAGCTGCGAAAGAAGACGAGTCTGCCGTTACAGGCCACCACCTCTGTGGTATTTTACAGCACACACAGGAAAGCAATACGGAGACCGTGAAAAAGTAAACCAAAGCATAAATACATTCCAGTTAGACTCCAGAAATGCATAAAATTCCAACACATTACAGGAGATGTTAAGCACCTTTAAACAGTTGTTAAAATACATTTTTAAGGTCATTTCCCCCTTCAACTGCAGGTATCAACACGGCTACAGACAGCTGTATGGATTGTGAGGATACAACTGGTGTCTCAACTAAACATCGAATTACTCATGCACTGTGCTTAAGCACAGTTAACCAAGACCTTCCTTAGAAGCATCGTACTGAACATTATATATTCATATATGTTTACAACAAAAGATGAGAATTAAAACTGTTAAATTTTTCACTTAGCAGACCATTTTAAACAGCAAAAGAGCCACCACTGGTAGGTCTACAATCAGATGTTTACAACACTTACACTTATTCGGCCACTGATCGACAACTGAGCATGTAAAACTCCTCACTACAGAAAATACTGCTTCAAATCACCTTATTTACGTACACCGTACGTACACCAGTTATGTATCACAACAAAGGATTCTACGCAAGAAAGATTTGTGTCTCCAACTGTCTCAGCAGCTATCTCTAAAATAAAGGTTTTAGCTGATGTGGTTGCCGAGGGAAATTCTGCCCCCAATCTCCTTCCCTATTTCTCCACATTCACTCCACGTGCTCACCTAGGAGTGCCCATAAACAAAATCAAGGACGCTTCCTTTGTTACCCTCCTCTCTGGGACCCAAAGAGCATTTCACTCTTCTATCAACAGATGACACCTAGTGGCAAGACCCTGTAAGTACAGTCCACAGTTCCCGAGAAGCTCTGACGGAAGTAGAACAAAGAATCATCGATTCTTATGGGCAAAGACAAGGGGGAGAAGAATACAAAACGTGAATCCTGGTCTGAGTCCGAGTCTTGGGCCGAGACTGAGTCTGCCGGATGGCAGACTGGGCAGAGGGCAGCGCACACCCTGGGGTGGGCTGTGGCTCGGAGGGCGCAGAGCGCCCGGGGCCCACCCTGGCTCCATTCATTACTCTCCAGCAACATGACCATGGACAAGTCACTCACCCTCGCTAATGTCTCATTAGGAAAAGGAAGAGAAGCCCGGCACAAGGATTAGATGAGCAGAAACCGCTACTACAATAAAGGTCTCCAAGTGCCCCCTCTTTGCGTGTAACTACGGAAGAAACAAAGAAGACCGCACTCTGGTGTGTCACTCACACAACTTCCAAGAGTCAAACAGAAAGTCCCCGTTCCTCGTCCTACCGTAATCCCCGCAAGAAAAAGAAACACCACACCACCTCATCCACTAGAAAAAGTACGGAGTTTCAAGAAAATGAAAAGGAGCAAGGCGCTCATTTATGACAGAGTTGAGATCAGCTCTGCTTTTCCTACTGCTCCTGAAGAGAAGGAGGGTGACTTCCGGCACCAATGTATAATTAAACATCACTGAATACATCTCACATGTTAACTTAACAGTCAGAGGAACTCTAGATTTTGATACAACAGAATAAATATACTTTGTTGTGTATCTGATAAAACATCATCTTTCTTACCATAACTCCATTTCTTAAAACAACAATAGTTCCTCCATTCACTTGCTCTTGTTTAGTCACTAAGTTGTGTCCAACTCTTTGTGACCCCACAGACTGCAGCCCACCAGGTCCTCTGTCCATGGGATTTCCTAGGCAAGAATACTGGAGTGGGTTGCCATTTTCTTCTCCAGGGGATCTTCCCAACCCAGGGATCGAACCCTTGTCTCCTATGTTGGCAGGTAGATTCCTTACCACTGAGCCACCAGGAAAGCCCTCCCTTTCACCTGCTACTGCTGCTAAGTCACTTCAGTCGTGTCCGACTCTGTGCGACCCCATAGACGGCAGCCCACCAGGCTCCCCCCTCCCTGGGATTCTCCAGGCAAGAACACTGGAGTGGGTTGCCATTTCCTTCTCCAATGCGTGAAAGTGAAAAGTGAAAGCGAAGTCGCTCAGTCGTGTCCGACCCTCAGCGATTCCATGGACTGCAGCCTACCAGGCTCCCCCATCCATGGGATTTTCCAGGCAGGAGTACTGGAGTGGAGTGCCATTGCCTAGCGCTTCCTAAATTAACTTTATCATGTAACTGTCATGCCCCATAAAGGAGGCACTTCATTTCCCCCCAGTTATACAGATCAAAGACTAGAGAATAAGCTCAACTCTACTCACAGAAAGTATCCCGCTAGTGGAAAAGCATGTGACCAGAGGGAGAGACCACTTAAAAGAAGTAAATGCAACGAAGAGTAGCAACAGACGGGGAGAGAGGAAAGGCTTCATGTTTCAAACACAAGCTGGGCAAGACGTAGTGACAAACCAGATGCAGGTGCTGAGGGATAGAAAGGACTCACGTCAGAGGCCTCCAGTTGGGACACAAGTTTCAGCTGGGGACACTGCAAGGTGGCCATTAACTGCATTAGGGACTGGAGAAGGAACACATTTGCAGGAAAGATGAGAAAGTCTGGATTTGCTAAATTTGAGGAAGGGGCAGTACTCAGTGTTCTAAGATGTTGAAACTCAGGAGAGAAGTGACTGTGAATAGAGCAATAAATGGCACCCCACTCCAGTTTTCTGGCCTGAAGGAATCCCATGGACACAGAAGCCTGGCAGACCACAGTCTCTGGGGCCGCGGAGAGCTGGATGCGACTGGGCGGCAGCAGCGCGACAGGAGCCTGCAGCTCAGCGAGCAAGTCAGCACTGTCTAAGCCACAGACTTGCCACTTCTTGACAAAGTAATACGCTACCAACGCATGATACCAAAAAGACGACTTTCTGAGCTTTATCACGGTCACTGAAATAAAAACGGAGTGAAGAGAAAAGAAAAGAAGCCAGAAACACACACTGGCATCTTGAGAGCCAGACAGGCCTTGCACAGGAGCACCCCACCTCATAGTGTTTGGGGATATGTGCTGCTCAGCGCCTACCAGTGCCCAACACATGGCTGAGCAAGCGTCCGCTCAGACACGAACGGAGAGCTGAGCGCCACAGGGGCCACCTGGCTGCTTGCACTATGATCCAGCAACTGTGCTAATAACTTCATATACGTCGTATTGTTTATCCCTATCACAGTACCTTAAATATACAAGGTTTTTAATATTCATAAACATACAATAGCAAATTACACAATTTGTAACGTAAAACATTAAAAAATACAATAATTTATACGACTATTATCACCCTCATTTCACAAATAAGAGGAAGCCTTAAGAGAATGAGAAAAAACTAAAGGCCACGTTGAAAGACTACATATACACTCTTGACCATACAAGAAAGCAATATAAGCCTGACTCAAACGAAATTTTAAACATATTTTGCCTCATAGGTGAAAAGCAAGACCCTAAAACAAAACAGACATTGCTCCTGGTTTCACAGAGCTCAGGGTGCAGTGTGAGATGAGACAAGCGTGAAACCTAAGTTCTGGTAAGAGCTATAAACGAGACAAGTAGGCTACAGGAGGGACTAACGTGGGACAGAGTTCCCACTGGATGATCACGAAGAAGAAACCAAAAGGCGTGAATAGAGACCCAGTCACCTTTCTGATCAAAAACACTCCGGCATCTATCTACACCCACCAAATGAATACTTTCTGAGGCAACTGGCTTGGTCTAAATCCTCCACTGAATGAGGTGTCTTTTTGTCTCTTTTGAGGGGAAGGGAGAAGCGGGTTTGTACTGGCTCACCGGCTGAAGGATCAGCCCCCTTTACTCTTCAGCAGGTGGGTGGAGGGAGGGGGTTCCATCTTCCTAACAGTAAGTTGGTTTTCTTGCCAAAAATACATATCCCTTCACAACATGCAACATAAGGGCTTTTCTTGAAAATACTCTTCAGAGGTTAAACTGTATCAGATATTTCAACCTTGTTAAAAATGAGACAGACAAAATGACTCATTCTGCAGACTGAGAATCAACTCAATCCAGGATTTATCAACAAACTCCTGGGAGCCACCAGGCACTGTTCGTGGTGCTGGAATACCGTCTGCATCCAGGAAACACTAGAGGGCACACGAGAGTTTCAGCTTTCGGGAAACCGCACAAGACAACTACGGAGCGGGGGGGTGGGGGTGGGGGGGACCTTTGCAAAACCAAAGGGAAGCCTGAGAAAGCCAGGAATCTGATGAGCAGAGCAGGAGTGCAGAACAGCAGAACGACCTTCACCTGAAGGGCTCTTCTGCCTTAGACCTGAGAGGCAATCCTAGCGTCACAAGAGATCTACAGACCTGGTGCTCCTATGCAGACGCCCAGGTCAGCTGTTTGTTTCATCCTAACACACATACCGAGGGTTCCCCAGATTGGCAACACTATGAGCTAGGTGAGACAGGTACTGTCACCACACGTGAGATGGCTGAACCTCAGAATGAAGCTGCCTTCCTGAAGTCAAGCTGCCTTAAACAGATAGCCTGGGTCTAGAACTCGAGAGTCCTGCTGAAGTCTGGGAGGACTACCTCAAGACTGGCGTCACGTGCATCACCCACAGAGGTCTCTCACCTGCTTTTTCCTTTGTGTGCTCTCCTAATACAGAGAACAGGACATCCTGCAGAAACGCAACTGACAAACAGGAGCCACAGAGAGGTGTGAGCCAGCCAGACCTGAGGAATCAAACTTCTGGGGTCCCCGTCTCCAAAATCTAAAACCCGACTGACTGTAAGCTGTGCGTCTGTCCTCGCTTAGCCATGTCTGACTCTTTGCAACCCCATGGACTGTGGCTCACCAGGCTCCTCATGGGATTTTCCTGGCAAGAACACTGCAACGGGTTGCCACTTCCTTGTCTAGATCTTCCTGACCCAGGAATTGAACCTGCATCTCCTGCATTGCAGGAGGATTCTTTACCACTGGGTCACCAGGGAAGCCTGATTGTAAGCTGTACCATCAACTTAATATTTCAAAACAAGGAGGCGAGACTATGTGAAATACACAGGTGAACTATGTAAACCAACTGGAGAGATGGCAAAGTGATTAGGTTGGCTCTTAGAAGTGAGAAAATGGGTGTGACTAAGTGTAAAAGAGTATACTTTAGAACTGCAAGTGATGTCAGAGGTTAACGTTTAGCTGTTTTACAGATGAAGAAACTAAGGCTTGGCCCCATCAATGCTTTAAACAAATAAGGAGGGGCAGACTGGAACACGGGTATCGATTCTTACTCCGGTGGCCCTTCATCCAGCCCCGGAACTGTCTGTATAGCTATACTATGAAATTATGCACATCCTCAGAGAAGACCGTGCAGTGCTCGCGTCTGCGTCCGTCTCACGCAGACGCTGCCAGCCCCCAATCTGGCTGGCACGGGAGACAGAGGCAGTGAGCGACCAAAGTGCTCCAGCGGTCCCAGGAGCCCTTCAACCCAATGGGAGGAAAATCATGAAGCAAAACATAATTCAGAGCATCAATGACTATGGAAATCAGTGACTTTTTTTCCCATTCTGTGAGAATATTTTAGAATTAATGCAAACAGTTCTGCTTCCATCACCAACTATATAAAGACAATATATCCACTGCCTCTGAGCAACATGGGGATCAAAAGAAAAGTGTTTTTATTTTTAAACTAGACATTAATGTGGGTTTAGAAAAACAAAATAATGAGTCTTTCCTGCACAGATGGATTCTCTCTATTCCACACCTTTAAAATAGTAAAGTCCTGTAAAGCAAGTTAAATAAGATGTGCGTGACTAAAATTTGAGGACGTGTCTGTTGAATAAAACAAGATACATTTGTAAGTGAAAAGTTACTCAGACTTTCTGTAATCTGATTTGGACAAAGACGAACTCTAGTCACATTAGTAGAAAAATACAGAGTTAAGATATTGGTTAAACATGACCATTTTCTCCCAACCAACACTTCTAATCTTCTTGGAAACACCAAATTATGGGGAAGGGGCTTATAGTAAGAACTAAAGTAAAACCAGATTTGTAAAGGGTTTTTTGGGGGGAGGGGTAGGGGGGACGGAATGTAGAGTTGATAGAATTTAAAGAAAGTTGTGAAACTTGCCTAAGCCCAGTGGAACTCCTGACTTGTTCACTAGGACCCTTCCTTGTACAGCTTGTTCCGTGGAGCTCGGTCATGACACAACAGGGTTCAATTCACATTTCATACTTAAGAGCTTCAGAGTATGTTTTTTAAGATTTCAAAGTTGACAGTCTATCCAAGAAAAAAGTTACTTTTCAAATCACTGTGTTTTAATGGTTAGAACTCCTAATACTTGCAATTTAAAGTGCACTGGCTAGTTTTACACAGTAGTAAACTTAAGTGTGTGCTTTTAATTGCAATTAAAACCATTTCCTACACCAAGACACATCAGCAAATACATTTTCCCTCCAAATAAAAAGTAACTAAAAATCAGGCCGAAAAACTGAGTTACATCTTTACACATGAAACTTCTACTGCACAGAGCTCCACCTGAGACACAGCTATCCACACTCTATTATTTCCTCAGTGTATCTGTGGAACTAAGATACACACTGGAACAAAGACACACGGTCCCCATCTTTAACAACGTGTGGAAAACTTAGCAATTAGAGTGTTCCAGGGCTGACAGAGACCTGTAACTCCTGCCCACCAAAGACGGATTTTATGAGAGGAGAGAAAGTAAAGCTCATCCATGGCAGGCAGCACAGGATAACGGAATCGACAGCATTTGTCTGAACAGATTTGCTTTCCTAAGCCGTGTGAAGGGCATCCCTGTGGACAGGGAGCTGCTACCACGCTACACACACAAATGACTCTGCAACACAATCAGGCCACATGCTCATGTCCTACAAGGCCACAAACTGATACTCAGAGAAACCAGATTCAATCCCAGATATGTAGGACCCAAGGGAAAACTTGTAAACCAGCATGCCCCACCCACAAAACTCAAAGCTCAAAGACACAAACAACCTGCAGCCACTTCCTTTACAGGCATATTCCACCAGACCCCCAAGCTGCCCACTGCTATTTGCTTCCGGTGTGGAGAGTTAGAACAGAAGCACTTCAGCGTGCACAAGACGACAAATGAAAACACAGGCAGGACAGCACTTGGAAATGACTTTGAGTTTAGTTTCAAAGTTTATGGGTAAAAAATTAAGCCCTACTCTCTTCTCCCCTTGAAGGGTAAATATGCCCATTACTCCTTTCGCTCTCAAACTAAGTGGTTTTGTTGACAAAAACAATGTTGTAATAATAGAATGCACGTATTTTGAAGAACTACATATAAATCACCAAGCTCTATTAATAAGTTAGTATTTTTCATCAAGTGTCTATTGAGCACCTGCTCTGAGCAGAGAAGATAACTCAATAAGCTACCAAAAAGACGAGGGGATGGGCAGGTAAATAACCAAATTCAATGTAACAACTGCTCAGGGAACACACAGGTGTGCCTTCTAACCTGAGGGCTCAGTCTCTGCACGTGTGTAAGAGCTCTGTGCGGTGTGGAAGAGTTACCCAGAAGGTCACACTCTCATGAGGCCCTTCTGAAGAGTGTCATTCCAGGGTCAGGAATGCAAGAGTGCTGGGCAAGACATCAAAAGATGGCAGAAGGGGAAACTGCTGGGGCCGGAGCTTGGACATTTGAAGAGAATGCTGAGTGATTAGAAACTGGAAAAGGGGCCTGAGTTCCCACAGGGCTGGGATCAGAGCGTTTGTGGACTTTAATCCTGGAATCTAGGGAGCCCCACAGTGACAGGACCACACCTGTGGTGAAGGCCCTAAACATTTGGCTACAAAGTAAATTTGTGTCTATACTAAGTAACTCTTCGATTTCCCCCACAGGTATAAATTATCTGTGATGATTTCAGGCAAAACTGATATTCCCTTCCTTCTTCAAAATGCTTCAGTTCAGTTCAGTTGCTCAGTCCTGTCGGACTCTTTGTGACCCCATGAATCGCAGCACACCAGGCCTCCCTGTCCATCACCAACTCCCGGAGTTCACTCAAACTCACGTCCATCGAGTCCGTGATGCCATCCAGCCATTTCATCCTCTGTCGTCCCCTTCTCCTGCCCACAATCCCTCCCAGCATCATCAGGGTCTTTTCCAATGAGTCAACTCTTCGCATGAGGTGGCCAAAGTACTGGAGTTTCAGCTTTAGCATCAGTCCTTCCAATGAACACCCAGGACTGAATTTCTTTAGGATGGACTGGTTGGATCTCCTTGCAGTCCAAGGACTCTTAAGAGTCTTCTCCAACACCACAGTTCAAAAGCATCAATTCTTCGGTGCTCAGCTTTCTTCACAGTCCAACTCTCACATCCATACAACACCAGTGGAAAACCATAGCCTTGACTAGACGGACCTTTGTTGGTAAAGTAATGTCTCTGCTTTTTAATATGCTATCTAGGTTGGTCATAACTTTCCTTCCAAGGAGTAAACGTCTTTTAATTTCATGGCTGCAATCACCATTTGCAGTGATTTTGGAGCCCCCAAAAATAAAGTCAATGCTTATACTTGGACAATTAATCACCAAAAGTTATAGGCGTGTTCTTACTATTAAAGACCAAAAGGGGAAGGAAAAAAAAGCTTCAGCTGGCAACTGTTTCCACTAATGATCTTATTAAGCCATGCTCCATTGTAGTTTATATCAAAACGCTTTACACCTGAAAAAGATCCTGATGAAAAGTAGCACAATCACAACCAATCAATTCCTCTGCGTCCTACTCTAAATAAAGATCCCCACCACCCCCCTTCCCCCCCGCCGCCGGAGAGAATTTCGTTTGGTAAGTTCTGAAAAACTTATTTTCAAAAAACACACGTTCGCCTCCTCAGTATTCTTAAAAAAGTTTCCCCTACTCAATGGGTCGGAAGCCAGAGCTCCAAAACCGGGTCAACGGAACCCAAACCGACAAAGAGTGACTTTCTCTGGGTCCCAAGTGCTTTTCTATACCGTTCCAGCAAGTCAGGTCCAGTTGTCACCTTCTTCACGTTTCCCCCACTCTCACAGTTGGGGGTGACGCGGATCATCATCTCCGGGGATGCAGGGGACCGTGTCACTCTGGGAGGACCAGCGCGTGTCCTCGGGACCCGAGACGCCACAGACCGAGGGGGACCGGGCCGAAGCGCAGGGGGCGGGGGGAGCCAGGGGCCAGGGAGGCCAGCCCGGGCCAAGGTGCCGGGGCCGCCGTCAGAAGGCACGGAGCGGGGCGGAGGACGGGCCCGGGAGGAGACCAGGAATGAGGCTCGAGCCCAAACAAAAACAACCCAAAGTTGAGCGCGGCGGAGACAGCAGATTGGGCGAGACCGTTCACGGCTGCCCATTGGAGAAGAGGGAAAACAGAGTCCCCCAATCGCGAGCGGCGGGGCTGCTCCCCTCGTGCGGCCGCGGGCCGGCCCGGCGCTGCCCGGCGGCCGCTACCGCTCCCTTCCGGCCGCGGCGCCCACTGCAGGGCCCGCGCCCCCCGCTCGCCGCCGCCGCCGCGCCCCTCCCCCCGCCGTCCCCACCGCCCCCGCGGCCCCGGCTCCGGCCCCCCCACCCCGGCCCGGCCCGGCGCCCCCCGCGCTCCTGCCGGCCCGCCCCCAGCCCGCCGCCCGCGGCCGGTGCCCCGCCGCCCCCCGCACGCCCGCGCCGGCGTCCGCCCCCCTGCTCACCGGGCGCTACCCGTTCCTCCTCGGGGCGCGTGGAGGCCCCGCCGCCCCGCCGCTGCGCCGCTGGGGGGGGGCCCCCGCTATGCCCGGCGACACTTTCTCGTCCCCCAAGAAAATTAATCACCAAAAAAAATTCCACAGAAAAATGGGAAGAGTAAAATCCAAGATGGCGGCCCCCGCCGCAGCACCGCCCGCTCCATCCGCTGTCGGGAAATGAGTCCCAGCCGCGGCCGGAGCCCCCCGCCCCCACCGCGCCGCGCCCCCCGCGCCCCCGCGCCGCGGGCCTCACCTCGCCTCGCGCGCGGCCTCAGGGAATCCCGGAGGCAGCCGCTGGCCTGGCGACTCCGCGCCCTGGGTCCTGGCGCCGCGCGTGCCGTCTCCGGTGCCCGGGCGCCCTCACCTCATAGCCCCGGAGCCTCGCCGTCCGCGCCGCAGACGCGTCGCCGCCCCCGGTGAGCCGCTCGGACGCCGCCCGGGAACGGTGGAAGGACACGAAAAGGAGTACCCTCGGCCGGGCGGAGGGACACCACTTCAGCTCGCGCTTCTTCGGCCGCCTCTGTTGCTTTTACGGGACTGGGGGTTGGGTGGGGGTGGGGGAGGCGGAGAAACCCGAGAAAGAAATGAGTTCCCCCGCCGGCTGCTTCCCGCGGCGGAGGAACAAAAAAGCGAATTTCGAGAGGACGGGGCCAGTCGTCGCTTCGCTTCGCTCGCAGCGGAGGGATTCGTATTGAGCGGTCGGAAAGGATCCCTCCGCCTCTCGCTGCCCTTTAAATCGCGGCTGGAGGCGGCGTTGCCGCGCGCCCCTCGGGCGCTACCTGGGCTTTAGGTCTTTACTTGCGCTCGGGGTCTCTCGAGGCTGCCTTCCAATCCTCAGTCCCTGGCGTAGCAGCACCCACCGGGGACCGCTTCTGAGTCAGGACGGGGGTCAGCCGTGGGGGACGGGCAGGCTTCTCGCCCTCTGCGCCTCCCGGGTGCGCCGAGACTGGGTGGCCCCCGTGGAGGCGAGCCTCTTTGTTGTGGGAGTGGGTGTCGTTGGGAGCAGATAACACCCTTCAAGACCGTGTGGGCAGCCCGAGTTCCACCGCCTGGTGTGGGAGGGAGCGGGACGTGAGCCTGCATCATCCCGGCCACTAGCTTCCTAACGTCAGCCGGCCATTTCTTGAGCACCTACTGTGCGTCGGGTTTTCGGAGAAACGGGTTTTGCCGATTCACTCCCTCGTTGGGCAGTGCCGGTACCCAAGGATGGGGGCCCCCTCCTGGGCCTCAGGCTAGTCGGGAAGTTGTTGAGAGGCTCCCACGGGCCGGGCGCGCTGCCTCGCCCTCTGGTTCTGCCTGCGGGATTGATGATAATGGCTGCAAAATAACAATCCTGAGAGAAACATCCTTTTCTGGATACCAGGCACCATTCTCAAGCTTTGGTGCCCTGTCTGGTTTACAACGACTCCCAGGAGGTGGGGACCGTTTTTTCCCACTTTATACGTAGGGAGACTGAGGCATCGAGAGGTGAGGCGACCTCCACAGTCAGGGCTTGAAGCAGAGCCCTTATCCTGATAAAAAGCGCAGAGGCCAAGAAGTTGAGGTTGCCACAAGCGGCAGATGGCACGGTATTGGTGCTTAAACGTCTCCGCCACCCGGAAGAGTGGATGTGGGTATGGAAGGAAAAGGGAGTGGTTGAGAAAGGTGAGCCCGAGAAGTGCAGACGCCCTGGGGCCGGAGTGGGGGAGGAGGTGGTAAAGAGCCCAGCTCGGTCCTACAGAGAGGAGGCAGGCTAGACAGGCGGGTCCTTCTATTCCAGGAAGAACCCCGGGCCTTCCTTGGTTTCCTGCCATTACCAGGGCCTGGCACAGAGTAGACATGCCAGAAAAGCGGCTTCCGTGGACCGTGTCGATGACCACAAGGTCTGTGGTCCACCAAACCACCACCACCAACACGACTGCTTACTTGATTTTCTCTCCCTTTTGACCTTGAGTGGCAGACGTAGCGCTTATTATCCCCTTTCACAGATGCGAAATTGAGGCACAGTGATTGGCTGAGGACAGGAATTAACAGAGGTGGAGGCGGGACTAGACCTTAAACACCAGCGCTCCTCCCACTGCCCTCACCTTGCCTCCTGGGGAAGCCCACTGGGCGGGGATGGGGCTGTGTGGAGTCTCCCCACCCCTCAGGTGAAGCCTATCGGCTCAGGACCCTGCACGTTCTGCTCTTTCACTCTGAGAGCCTTCGGGCGTCTCTGACATCAGAAGCTGCCTTGCCACGTTCCTCTCTGCTAGCACAACTAATGTTTCACTAGCTTCTGATTTATGGCTAAACTTTACAATTATTTTCATAGTGCTTGGCTCCAAATCCTCAAATCGCACCCCACTGAGACTGCTGTTGCCACCCTATCTCCTCCCTGGAGGAAGAAGCCCAGGGGGCACCACAGTCCTGTGTGGGTTCCCCTGGGTCTCGGTGCCCAGGCCCCAAGTCCGGCCATGCCCAGGCAGCCCTTCACAGCCCCGAACATCTCTGTTTTCCCCACTCGAAGCTTTCCAGAGTCCATCCCGACAGCGCCCCCTGCGGCTGACACCCAAATCCGGACCCTGACAAGTCCCCAGACTCCCAAGACGCTGGCTCCATTCGCTTCCGGCCCAGCGCCAGCCCAAGTATTCCGGGCGGTGACTTGCAGGGAGCAGGGGAGGCAGATGGGTGACCCCAGACACAAGTCCCTCCGGCTCCCCACTTCTGAGCCTGTCTCCACCCCTCACCCCCTCCCCGTCCCCCCTGTGCTGCTGGCTGCTCTTCCAGCCTCCGCTGAGAGGCCCTCAGGGTGGGCCGGAGCTCTCTGAGCTGGCCAGAGGCCACAGCCCAGAGCAGCTTTGCTTGGGGGAGACTGGAAATTCGACTTCCCCACAGTGAGCGTGGCCAGCTGGAGGCTGCCTCCTGCCAGCTGGCAGAGGAGGGGGGTGGGGGACAGGAAGTAGTGTGGCCAGGCACCTGCCCAGCCCCCCACGTGACAGGAGCCACCGGCATTTACACCGTGAAGCCGCTGGATGCCCCGAGTGGAGGTGCTAAGCCACAGAGGCGGTGGGGCCCCACCAGTCCTGGACAGACGGAAAGATATTAACAACTCTAAAGAAAGACTGAGTTGGCGGAAGGAGCCTGGGCCAGCCCCGGAAGCCCAGGAGTGCCAGCCAAGCCCGCAGCTGACCTGGGCGCCGCACCCCTGCCACGGGATCTGTTCCAGTCCCCCCAGAAGGACCCAGGGGGCACTGCAGAGACCCACCTGGGTCCCACCAAACCTGCATCCCTCTCCCACGCCCCTTCTTCAAATACCAGGTTCACGCAGCCACTGGCTGGAAGGGATTTGCTTGCTGGGATCCTGTGCCCACAGGGAGGGCCCACAGGTCCTGCTGAGCCCAGAATACCAGTCTGGGTGGCAGGTGGCTTCTCAATGTAAAGCGATACCTTGGCTTTCAGACTCTGCTCTCCTGTCTTCCCTTTACCCCTGCCGACCCCACCCCTGCCCGGAAGGCAGGGCCGCTTTGATGGGAGCAGGTGCCAGAGTGGGCGGCGGGAAGAGGGTGGGGACATACCCAGGGTGAGTCCAATGATCCGTCTGGGTGGCTGAGGGCTCCTCAGCCACCTGCCTGAGCATCGCAGCGCCCCGTGCATCGTGCTTGCCCCTCCACTGCCCAGTCCTGTTTTGGTAGAGAAGAAAAGGTCAAGTGACCTGCCCAAGGCCAAGTCAACAGCAGCAAGACTCCAAGGCAGCTGTGATTAGGGCCATGGCATGAGTCTGACCTGGGTTTGAATCTAAGTTCCACAACCTAGCAGCCATGTGATTTGGGCCCAATGAGGCAGCCTGTCTACACGCCTGTTCTCTCACCTGCGCAAAGGTGCCAGTCCTGATCCTGCCCAAGGAGTCCCCTCTGTAGCTTCAAAACCACTTATGTACCAAAGATGCCCATCTTCCCATCCCCACCTGCACGTCTCTAAACTTCTGACACCGCCACTTAGGTGTTTCATAGGCATTTCACATAAAACGAGGTTAAAATTGAAAACACACATGCATGCCAAATTCCATTTCCCAGAAAGAGACCTTTCCCACTTGCTCAGGTCCAGTACCTAGCTTTTATTTTCTCTTAATGGCCTTTGTGTTCGGTTTGGTTGGTTTCCTCCTTAGCACATATCACCATCTATCATCCTGTGTGTGTGCGTTAGTCGCTCTGTCGTGTCTGGCTCTTTATGACCCCATGGATTGTAGCCTGTCTATGGAATTTCCCAGGCAAGAATACTGGAGTGGGTTGCCATTTCCTCCTCCAAAGGGATCTTCCTGACCCAGGGATCGGACCCAAGTTTCCCTTGCAGACAGGTTCCTTACCGTCTGAGCCAAGGAATCCCCCTGGCGTCCGTATCTTTCACTTACTCATTGCATCTACCGACTGCATCTTTCTTCCCAGCTGTGAGTTATTTAAGGACGGGGGCTTTGCCTTTTTCACTGCTCTGTCCTCAACGTCTAGAACAGCGCCCGGGGCCCTGGTGCAGAGGCTTAATTCACGAAAGGTAATGCTAACCTTCTGGTGTTGCTACAGGGATAAAAGGATTTGTAAGCGAGTTTCTAACCACTCTCCTGTTTCCAAGGCTCAAGCGCCAGTCGAGGAAGTTTCTCCACCACCCACCCCTACACGTGCACAGACTTCCCTGCCTTTCAAGCTCAGGAGTGCCCTGGGTTTCGTGTCTGCCTAAGACAACCCATAGGGTCCCAGAAACAGCCCCGTGCTGAGGGCTGGTACTCCTTCCAGTTCTCACCAGCACCAGAAAGGAACCCAGACATAAAACAGCCACTCCTGTCCTCTCAGACACACCTGGGATGAACACAGAGAGGATCAGTGGCTGCTGAAAAACTGGTTTCCTTAAGGGCAGGGAAAGTGTCCTCTTATTATTAGTCAATAATTTCAAACTTACAAGGAGGTTTCAAGCATAGCACAAAAACTTCACTTTCCTAAACTGTAAGTTGCTCCCATGATGCTCCAAGACCTCTGAGCAGAGTTGGGTGTGTTTTCCAGCTAGAGGGCCCCCACACAACCAGGTGATAACGATTGAGACATTTCCACAGGTGGGTGGATGCTGTTTCGTCACCACACCGGACTCAAGTTTTCCCAGTGACCCTAGTAATGTCCTTTATAGCAAGGGAGCTTGCCCAGAGCCCCCAGTTGCCTTGGTGGTGCTGCTTCAGCTTCCTCCACGTGGAGCAGCTCCTCGCCCTTCCCTCTAATTGCGTGGTTTGGGCAATCATGAAGGCTAGATTACTGTGTAGTCTGTCCCTCACTTTAGCTTTTTTCTGCCAGCTCTCCGTGATTAGATAAAGGTCAGGTACCTTGGGCGGGAACGTCAGAGTGAGGCTGTTTCTGTCACTGTATCCTTCCAGGTGGCAAGGCGTTTCAATTTGACCCGTAACTGATGATGCTCACTTGGGTCCCTTGATTAAGGGGTGTGTGCCGGGCTTCTCCACAGGAAAGTCACTTGTGGAGAGCCTGAAGATTCTTTGTAATAAGTACTCTGTAGAGATGAACTTTGGGAGGATATAAACATCTGATTCTCATCAAACTTTCAATGTATTAATATATATTGTATCAATATGGATTGATGGGCTCCTGTTTAGTTCAGTTCAGTTGCTCAGTCGTGTCTAACTCTTTGTGACCCCATGGACTGCAGCACGCCAGGCCTCCCTGTCCATCACCAACTCCCGGAGTTTACCCAAACTCATGTCCATTGAGTTGGTGATGCCATCCAACCCTCTCATCCTCCGTCGTCCCCTTCTCCTTTTGCCGTCAATCTTTCCCAGCCTCAGGGTCTTTTCAAATGAGTCAGCTCTTCCCATCAGGTGGCCAAAGTATTGGAGCCTCAGCTTCAACATCAGTCCTTCCAATGAAAACCCAGGACTGATCTCCTTTAGGATGGACTGGTTGGATCTCCTTGCAGTCCAAGGGACTCTCAAGAGTCTTCTCCAACATATAGTTATAACCTAACAAGAATCTTCTCCAACACATAATTATAATCTATGTTCCCATTTCTTCCCCTGTCTCTCTTCTCTCTCCCTCCAAAGATATTTATGGCAGCTTTATTTATAAAAGCCCCGAACTGGAAACAATGCAAATGCTAACCAACAAAAGAATGGATAAAGTGTGGTCTAGCTACATGATAAAATACTAATCAGAAATAAAAATGAATGAGCCACAACAAGGATGAATTTCAAAACCATTATGTTGAGATAAAAGAATCTAGAAACCAATTTGTAAATTGCTTAGTTTTAAACAAGTGATGTCCTAGAAGAGAAAGAAACTCATCTATGGGGATAGAAATCTGAAGCATAGTTTGCCTCCTGGCAGGTGGCAATACCTACTAGTCAATACTAGGTAGGGACACAGAGAACTTTCTGATGTCATGGAAACATCCTATATCCAAGGCTGGCTACCTGGGTATGTACAGTTTAAGTGTGATTTCTGTACAAATTACTGAAGGTCAGTTATACCCTCAAACAAGAGAGGAACAATCTGGGAAAAGAGTGAACTGAACTGGCCTACTGCTCAATGAAGACCTCTCCAGTTTTTCCAAGACTTGTAGTTGAGCAAACTTTGCAAAACAGCTGTTCCTTGGCTCTTCCACAACCGTTGCTTCTAGGAATGACCCAGGTTCAAAGTGCACAACCCAGGTTCCAGGTGCAGTGAGGAACCTGAAGATTCTTGCTCTGCCATCTGCCCTGTTAGAGCTGGCTCTTGCTGAATGATGCTTAAAGGGGTGGGGGGTGGGCCTGCTCTTTCTTCCACCACCAGGTGAGTTTCCAGGCTGCCGGCCCTCGGGCCATCCCCAGATGCTGTCAGACCTGCCCAGAACTGGGAACCTCCAGCCAGTTTTAAGTCAACCCTGGTCTTCTCTGGCCAGGACATATGAGCTGCACAGAGAGTCAGTTCTCTGCTCCATCACAACACTGGAGATTCCCTTGTCATATCCCATATGTCCACTTTGGGCTGTTGGCTTGTCCCCTGGTGAATCCCTGGGGGTGGTGTTTCCTGGCTCAAAAGTAGAGTTGATTTCCAGCCTGGGTGGTCAGGCAGACAAGGTGACTGGGTCCCTGGCCCTGGCATTCGGTGTGGAGACCCTGGCTTCAGAGTTGGGGGCCCCAACGTGTTCAAGAAGGCCTTAGGATGGCGGAGGAAACACTCACCAAGGGGGAAATGAAGGGCTTCAACTGTCTCTCTCTGTGGGGTCGTTCCTGCTGTTTAATCAAAGAGTAGAAACATGACAATCTACCCCCACACCTCTGTGAGCAACATAAAGCGTGGGCCACAAAGACTCAGAGTC
Source organism: Bos mutus (assembly GCF_027580195.1). NCBI lineage: Eukaryota > Metazoa > Chordata > Mammalia > Artiodactyla > Bovidae > Bos > Bos mutus. Next base: position 66,048,781 of record NC_091638.1, on the reverse strand, counting down.
TTCATTTCCTTTGTCCCTACTGTCCACAGACACACATCCGCACGCAGGACCCCAGGCCTTGCCCCTGCATGCCCAGGCCTCGGGGGGGACCTTCAGGAGACTGGACATTCTGGCAACCTTGGGCTATGGTGGAGCCCAGTTTGGGACAGCGAGTTTCAGAGACTGGTAAGAATTTGCTGGAAAGATGGAAATTTCCAGGAGAAGGCCCAGTGGACCTATAGATGCTGCCGAGACTGGAGAAGGCAAAGGAGCCCCCCGATCGCAGGAGCGGGACAGGCACGGTCCCTCCCACGCATGGGAGGCCACGCCCCCACGATCCAAGCCCCCTGCACCCTGCATCTGGCCTCTGGAGGGAGACCTGGATATGGGGATCTCCCTCTAGCCTGACCCCAGCTCAAGCTCTTCACAGGGTGTGTCTCTTTACAAAGGGCTTTAAATCAAGCAGAGAAGAGTCATTCAACCTGGAAAGGGCTCGGCCCGGAGGCAGGGGACCATCTTCCCATTTGTGTAAGTTTCCTGTGGCTAAGACAACAGAAAATTATTCTCTCCCAGTTTGGAGGTCAGAAGTCCCAAATCAAGGTGTGGGCAGGGCTGCGATCCCTTTGGGGGTTCCAGGAAGGATCCTTCCTGCCCCTTCCAACTCTGGGGGCTCCAGGCGTCCCTGGGCTCGTGGTCTTGTCCCTCCAGCCTCTGCCCTCGTCTTCCTGTGGCCTCTCCTCTGTGTCAAATCCCCCTGTCCTTTCTCTTAAGATACTTTTTGCTGGATTTAGACCCATCCAGATAATCCATTGGAAAGGGGGCGACAGAGGATGAGATGGTTGGATGGTATCACTAACTCAATGGACATGAGTTTGAGCAAGCTCCGGAAGATAGTGAAGGACAGGGAAGCCTGGCATGCTGCAATCCATGGGGTTTCAAGTAGTTGGACATAACTTAGCGGCTGAACAACAATGAAGTCAGCCCAGGTGGGGACCAAGCTCTGATCCTTCCTGGTTGTTCCAGAGTCTGCCTGGCTTTGCTTAACTGGTTCTAACTTGAGCAGGGAAGACGTTGTCCTGCACCTGCCCTCCCTGCCCAGGACGTGGGGCTCCCAGCTCACCACAGTCCTCGGTTCCTCCAGGCGTGAAGCAAGCCTAGCACCATTTTCTGGTTTCTCCATTCCCTTGCTGGGGGCAGGCGGCCAAACTAGAGTTTCTCCCTTTGGCAAATGGAATGGATTCTCACACCCAGCACAAGAGCAGCCCCAGCAGAGGGCCAGTGGTGGCGGAAGCAGGGGCCCCTCCCCTGAATCCCACGATGGGTACCCAAAGCTACGAGGCTGGCCCTAGCATCTGATCCAACATTCCTTGAGCATCCCTTCTACACACCAAAACCTGAGCCCTTGTCTATGGCCTTGTCTACAGTGGGAGACAAACCACGCAGAAGTCTGAACAGGGGAGGTTTATATGGAGCTTTTATACAAATCGAAGATGTCTGGCAACCCTGCGTCCAGCAACCCTCCTGGTGCCATTGCTCCAACAGCTTCTGCTCACTCTGTCCCTGTGTCACATTTTGGCATCTATAGCCGTACTTCAAAACTTCCGGTACATTTGTTAATGGTAATCTGTGATCAGTGGCCTTTGATATGACTATGGTCATCATTTCAGCATTGTTTAGCAATAAAGCATTTTTTAAAATCAAGGTATGTACAGTCTTTTAAAATAATGATGTTTCATACTTAGAAGAGTACAGAATCATGTAAATATAAATTTTACATGCACCAGGAAGGCAAAAACTCATGTGAGTTGCTTTGTTGTGGTACAGTAAGTCCCCTACACACGAGCCTTTAAGTTGCGAACTTTGAAAGATGCGCACACGCGTTCCATCCACGCCAGGCGTGCAGCTCCCCCTCTGTCTCCTGTCGCCGACCATCCTTCAGCTCTGCCATCTCCCGCCTCCTCTCCCTCCCCCAGTCAGTCAGTCTTCTGGCCTCTTCACCCGATGCCAGCCCCTGTATGCCAGCTGTTGTACTGTGCTACTGTGCTTTTCAAGGTGCTATACTGTAAGATTAGAAATGTTTTATTTTTAGTGTTTTTTATATATGAATTATTTGTGTATTATAAACTTATCACAGCACAGTACGATATGGACTTCCCTGGCGGCTCAGACAGTAAAGAATCTGTCTGCAATGCAGGACACCTGGGTTGGATCCCTGGGTCGGGAAGATCCTCTGGAGGAGGGTATGGCAACTCATTCCAGTAGTCTTGCCTGGAGAATACTATGGACGGAGGAGCCTGGTGGGCTACAGTCCAGGGGGTCGCAAAGAGTCGGACACGACTGAAGTGACTCAGAGCACACGCACACGTCCCAGAGATGATGCAGTTAAAGCCATGGGCACAGGGCGGTGACTGGGACACTGGCGGTTACACCATCCTGTCTGGGCGCTGAGGCCGCTGGCAGCAGTCACAGCTGGTGTCAGGTGAGGCAGGAGCCCCCGGCCCCCACCATGCCTCCTGACCCCTGCCTCTCCATTCCACCTGGGAACAGAGCTGCTTCCAACGATAGACTACAACTTAAGGGCAAGGGCGCTCCATCAAGCAAGGCACCAGTATTTGGTCCAGGTCTTCATTCAGCAAATGCTTGCTTGTTCAATTAAAATAATAAAGCCATTCATCCGTGTTCATAGCAGTATTATTCACAACAGCCAAAACGTGGAAACAACCCAAGTGTCCACGGATGGATGGATCAATGGGGAAAACGTGGTCCCTGCATGCAGTGGCGTGTTCTCCAGCCTTGGCAAGGAAGGGAATTCTTTTTTTAGAGCTAATATTTTATTATAACTCTAAAGGACCGTAAGCCTTAAAAATTGTGGATCACTATGTTGTACACCTGTAACTTACATAACATGGGACATGAAGTATACCTGTAACTTACATAACATGGGACATGAAGTATACCTGTAACTTACATAATATGGGACATGAAGTACATCTGTAACTTACATAATATGGGACATGAAGTATACCTGTAACTTACATAATATGGGACATGAAGTACATCTGTAACTTACATAACATGGGACATGAAGTACATCTGTAACTTACATAACATGGGACATGAAGTACACCTGTAACTTACATAACATGGGACATGAAGTACACCTGTAACTTACATAACATGGGACATGAAGTATACCTTGATAAAAATAATTAAAAAGATGACAAGCGGAACACCGTCCTTTCAGATACAGTGGAGATTATCTGACCTTCCCAGAAAACACTCCCAGGTACCCGACTCGTGTTCAGTTGGAGTTAGGCACAGTATGAGGTCTGCACTGAGCTCATGTAATCTCATCAGCAACTGGTGACTGCCGAAGAAAAAAGCTCCTTATAAGACCAGGTTTTGATTAATTCAACTGTGTATTGTATACCTTGTTGTTTAGTCGCCAAGCCCTGTCTGACTCTTCTGCGACCCCATGGACCCCTGCCAGGGTCCTCTGCCCATGGTTTTCCCAGACAAGAATACTGGAGTGGGTTGCCACTTGCTTCTCCTACCAAAGGGAACTCTGACACTGGATACAATGTGGATGAAGCTTGAGTTATGCTAAGTAAAACAAGCCAGTCACCAAAGGACTAATACTGCGTGATTCCACTTACAAGAGGTACCTAGAGTAGTCAAAAGCCTAAGGACAGGAAGTATTAACAGGATGGTGGTTACCAGGCGTTGGAGGTGGGGGAGAGGGGAGTGAGTGTTTAGTGGGGACAGAGTTCCAGTTTGGGAGGATGAAGAGTTTCGGAGATGGATGGTGGTGATGGTGGCATGACAATGTGAATGCACTTGGTGCCAGTGAATTGTGCGCTACGTTCTGTTCCCTGTATTTCACTTTGGTTAAAGAAACACCACCACCCACAGGGAACTCTGCTCAATGTTGTGTGGCAGCCTGGATGGCAGGGGAGTTTGGGGGAGAAGGAATACATGTATATGTGTGGCTGAGTCCCTTCACTGTCTGCCTGAAACTGTCACATTGTCAATCGGTTATACTCTGATATAAAATATAAACTTTCAGTTCAGTTCAGTCGCTCAGTCATGTCCGACTCTTTGTGACCCCATGGACTGCAGCACCCCAGGCCTCTCTGTCCATCACCAACTCCTGGAGCCTACTCAAACTGATTTCCATCGCATCGGTGATGCCATCCAACCAACTCATCCTCTGTCGTCCCCTTCTCCTCTTGCCTTCAATCTTTCCCAGCATCAGGGTCTTTTCCAATGAGTTGGTTCTTCACATTAGGTGGCCAAAGTATTGGAGTTTCAGCTTCAACGTCAGTCCTTCCAATGAATATTCAGGACTGATTTCCTTTAGGGTGGACTGGATGGATCTCCTTGCAGTCCAAGGGACTCTCAAGAGTTTTCCCCAACACCACGGTTCCAAAGCATCAATTCTTCAGTGCTCAGCTTTCTTTATAGTCCAACTCTCACATCTGTACATGATTACTGGAAAAACCATAGCTTTGACTAGACAGACCTTTGTTGGTAAAGTAATGTCTCTGTTTTTTAATATGCTTTCTAGGTTGCTCATAGCTTTTTTCCAAGGAGCAATTAATTTAACTGTTTAAATTTAAAAAACACACACCAGAGCCCTGTTCACTGAATTTCTGTTTTGTGCTCCGTACTGGGCAAGGCTCTAGTAGTGACCACTGTGACCCTAGCTTACAGATGAGGAAACTGAGGGGCTCAGAGAGATCTGCCTGAGGTCACATAGTCTTAGTGGCAGAGCTGTGACCCCAAGTGTGCCCTGATCTGGAGCGTGGCACTGTCCCTTGTCATGCGGGTCATTCCAAGTCCCGGCGCTGCAGTCAGTGTGGGGACTGTGAGTTCCACCTCCTCTGGCAGAAGGACACTCTGACCACCAGATCCAGGGCCTCAGTTTTTGGCACGTTCTGCCCTCTGGCCATAGAAGACGGGGTGCTCTACAGCTTGTGTGGGGCCTCCTGGCTCGTGCGTGCCCCGAGGTCGGTCCACGGCTGCAGGGCTGACCATCCCCTCCTCCAGGGCTCTGCCTCGGCCAGCCCCACCGATCGCTTCTGCTGTCCTGGGAGTTCTTTTGGCGTCCGCGTCACTCAGCTGCTCAGGCCGGTGCCCCCTTCCACCTGGGCCTGGTCCCCCCACCACGTGAGTCTCAGCCTGAGGGCTTACAGTGGGCCCGAGACACCACCAGCCCACGCCCCTCAGCAGTGGGCACCTGGGGACCCTCTGGTTGGCAAAGGATCCCATCCTGAGGGGCCACTTTCTAGGACCGTGTCTGGTACCAGCTGTCTCAGGCTTGGTCCCCCAGAGACAGCCTCAGAGAGAAACACGTGGAAGCATGCAGTTTATTGGTAGTGGCTGTTCAGTTGCTGAGTCGTGTGTCTTTGCAGCCCCATGGACTGCAGCACGCCAGGCTTCCCCGTCCATCATCATCTCCTGGGGTTTGCTCAAACCCATGTCCATTGCGTCGGTGATGCCATCCAACCATCTCATCCTCTGTCGTCCCCTTCTCCTCCTGCCCTCAATCTCTCCCAGCATCAGGGTCTTTACCAATGAGTTGGCTCCTTGCATCATGTGGCCAAAGGACTGGAGCTTCAGCATCAGTCCTTCCAGTGAATATTCAGGGTTGGTTTCTGTTTAAAGAGACCTTATTTAATAGATATTGTTAATTCATTAACACCAGCCCCACGGCCAGCAGCACGGCAGTGCGCACGTGAAGGAAGCTTGTGTAACATGTGTGATTTCTCTGTGACGCACAGACAGCTCTTCAGCACTATGACTGGCTGTCATTTTAAACAGCCAAGTCACCAAGAAAAAGCACAAAAATGACAGCATCGGGCACTAAATAGACTGTGAAAAGGACACTTATTTACAGTATGAGAGCAGGAACAAGGAGGAGGGGCATCACCAAGTCTGACTTCAGCTCTAGCAACTCAATATTGTCACCTCTCTGCATGTGTGTCCATGAATGACCACAAAAGCACCCCAAGTATCAATTTTAGGGTTGCAAACACGTTGTAGCCTGAGGTGAATTTGCAAGTACAGAATCCACTAATACTGAATATCAACTGCATGAACATATTGTGGACCTTTCAAAATGAGGTAGCCAGTTATTTTACCAGCAAACAAGTTTATGTGGGAACAGCAGAGGAATTGCAATTTGGGGTGTGCAAGTGATGGCAAAGCCATAGGCCAGTCTGGGAACAAAGAGGAGGAGCATTACTCTGTAGAGAAAAAGGAGGACAGTGGGAGGGGCCGCCATGAATGAAAGACCCATCGATGAGAGCAGGAGTCTGGGTGGCGACAGTTTCTTATTGGCTGAGTGGTGGTGGCTACTCCTTAGTGGGGCTGTGGCTGGGCAAGAAGGAAATCTTCCTGCCTCCTGCTGAGGTCCTGAAGCAAGCTTCTTCCTACCCAGAATTAAGCTGCCGCTGGTGTCCTGTGGGTGAGAGCGCCCTCTTGTGGCTCCGCATTCTGAATGCGATTTCCTGTATTTGGGCTTCCCTGGTGCCTCAGAGGAAGCCTGTGGCTTCCCCGTGGCTCCACTTGCAGTGCAGGAGACCCAGGTTCATTCCCTGGGTCGAGAAGATCCCCTGGAGAAGGGAATGGCTATCCACACCAGTATTCTTCCCTGGAGAAATCCATGGAACGAGGAGACTGGCAGGCTACAGTCCATGGGGTCACAAAGAGACACAAGTGAGCAACTAACACTTTGGCTTTATTTATTTTTGCAATATATACAGGTAAACATTACTTTGGGAGAAGACAATGGCACCCCACTCCAGTACTCTTGCCTGGAAAATCCCATGGACGGAGGAGCCTGGTAGGCTGCAGTCCATGGGGTCGCTAAGAGTCGGACACGACTGAGCGACCTCACTTTCACTTTTCACTTTCATGCACTGGAGGAGGAAATGGCAACCCACTCCAGTGCTCTTGCCTAGAGAATCCCAGGGACGGTGGGGCCTGGTGGGCTGCGGTCTATGGGGTCGCACAGAGTCGGACACGACTGAAGCGACTTAGCAGCAGCAGCAGCAGCAGCAAACATTACTTTTGAATTCTTTGGTCATCTGTTGGAAACATGGGACTCCTGAGTAATTCAGTGTGTTTCTAAGAGAGTCATTCTCTTGCATGATCACAATACAATTATCAAAATCAAGAAATTCACCAGTGGCCCTGGAGAGGGGTTTGATTCATAGTAAATCAGTCAATCAATTATATTTCAATCAGAACAGAAACTTACCAGTGATAGAATACTCTATTGTAACAGCTTCTCCTCCAAGCCCAGCACCAGTCCAAAACCACACATTCCATGGCCCTGTTGTCACGTCGTATCTTTTAGTTCTTCCGTCTTTCTTTGCTTTTTGGTCTGGTTTTATACAACGTCCTTCCATTTGGATTTTCTGTTGTTTGCTTGGCTTCCCAGGTGGTGTTAATGGTAAAGAGCCCACCTGCCAATGCAAGAGACGTGAGAGCTGCAGGTTCACTCCTTAGGTCAGGAAGACCCCCTGGAGGAGGAAATGGTAGCCCACTCCAGGATTCTTGCCTGGACAATCTCATGGACAGAGGAGCCTGACGGGCTACGGTCCATAGGGTTGCAGAGTTGGACATGACTGAAGCAACAAAGGTCCGTCTAGTCAAGGCTATGGTTTTTCCTGTGGTCATGTATGGATGTGAGAGTTGGACTGTGAAGAAGGCTGAGCGCCGAAGAATTGATGCTCTGAACTGTGGTGTTGGAGAAGATTCTTGAGAGTCCCTTGGACTGCAAGGAGATCCAGCCAGTCCATTCTGAAGGAGATCAGCCCTGGGATTTCTTTGGAAGGAATGATGCTAAAGCTGAAACTCCAGTACTTTGGCCACTTCATTCGAAGAGTTGACTCACTGGAAAAGACTCTGATGCTGGGAGGGATTGGGGGCAGGGGGAGAAGGGGACGACAGAGGATGAGATGGCTGGATGGCATCACTGACTCGATGGACGTGAGTCTGGGTGAACTCCGGGAGTTGGTGATGGACAGGGAGGCCTGGCGTGCTGCGATTCATGGGGTCGCAAGGAGTCGGACACGACTGAGCGACTGAACTGAACTGAATCGACTTAACACATAAGCATGCAGTTTCCTCATGATTAGGTTTAAGTTGTGCATTTAGGGCAAGAATATACAGAAGTGATGCTGCTTTCTTCTTGGTGCATCAAATCAACAAAATGAAAGGGCAGCCAACCGAGTGGGAGAAGATATTTATAAATGACACATCCAGTAAGGTGTTAATGTCCAAAGTATACAAAGAACTCATACAACTCAACATCGAAACAAAACAAAACACACCACCTGGTTAAAAAAGTAGCAGAGGACCTGAAAAGACATTTTTCCAAAGAAGAAAACGGTGACTGACAGGTGACTGACAGACACGTGAAAAGACACTCATCACTGACCATCAAAGAGACGCACATTGAAAGCACAATGTGGCATCGCCTCACACTGGTCAGAATGACTGTCACCAAAGAGACAGCACACAAGTGCTGGGCGAGGATTTGGAGAACACGGACCCCCGCGCACTGTTGGTGGGATTGTGCATTGGGGCAGCCACTGTGGAAAACAGTATGGAATTTCCTCCAAAAATGAAAAATACAGCAACCACATCATCCAGCAATTTCACTTCTGAGTATTTTTCTGGAGAAAACAAAAACACTAATTCAAAAAGATGTATATTCACCAACGTTCATTGCAACATTAGTTAACATAGCCTAGAAATGGAAGCAATCTAAGTGTCCACTGGTAGATGAATGGATAAAGAAGATGTGGTAGATACATGTACAAAGAGTATTATTCAGCCATAAAAAAAAATCTGGCCATTTGTGACAACACGAATTGATCTAAAGGTTATTAAACTAAGTGAAATAAGTCAGAAGTGGAAGTGAAGGTCATTTAGTCGTGTCCGACTCTGTGGGACTCCATGGATGGACTGTAGCCCACCAGGCTCCTCTGTCCATGGAATTCTCCAAGCAAGAATACTGGAATGGGTTGCCATTTCCTTCTCCAGGGGATCTTCCCCATCCAGGGATTGAACCCACGTCTCCTTTGTCGTCTGCATTGCAGGTGGATTCTTTACCATCTGAGCCGCCAGGGAAGCACCAATAAGTCAGAAAGATACAGGTAAATTCCATATGATCTCACTTATATGTGGAATCTAAACTTCAAAACCAACAAGACAAAATGAAAACAGACTCATAGATACATAGAACAAATCTCACGTGCTGTGCTTAGTCGCTCGGTCATGTCCGACTCTTTGGGACCCTATGGACTGTAGCCCACCAAGCTCCTCTGTCCGTGGGGCTTCTCCAGGCAAGAATACTGGAGTGGGTCGCCATGACCTCCTCCAGGGGATCTTCCCGACCCAGGAATCGAACTGGAGTCTCCTGCATTGTAGGCAGATTCTTTACCATCTGAACCACCAGGGAAGCCCCATAGAACCAATAGATAGTTTCAAGTTTTGGGTTATTATGAATAGAACTACTATGAACATTTGCATACAAGTCTTTTTGTGGACAAATATTTTCCTATCTTCTGGGTAAATCTCTGGGAGTAGAATGGTGGGGTCAAGTGCAGGTGTATGTTTAACTACAAGACCCTGCCAGATAACTCTTTTCCAAAGTGGCTGCACCATTTCACGTTTCCACCAGGAAAGTGTGACGGGTCTGTTTACTCCGCAGCCTCACCAACATTTGACCTGTGGGTCTTCTTCGGTCGAGGCCTTCCAAGGAGTGTGTACTGGTGCTCTACTGCGGCTGTAATTTGCATTTCCCTGATGACCAATGATGCCGAGTGTTTTTTCACATGCTTATTGTCCACTTGTATATCTTCCTTTAGCAAAGTGTCTTTTCCAATCTTTTGCCAATTTTTAAACTGATTTTTTTGTCTTATTATTGAATTATAAGCATTTTAAGTTTATTTGGGATGCAAGTCATATACATATATATTATGAAAAACTTAATTTCAATAAATTCGATAAGTGATGGAAAATGGGCATATTTCTTTATTATTTTTTTTTAAAATGTATTTTTTTTAATTGAAGGATAATTGCTTTACAATATTGTGTTGGTTTCTGCCAGACATCAACATGAGTCAGCCATAGGTATACATATGTCCCCTCCCTCTTAAACCTCCCTCCCACCTCCCACCCCATAAAATGAGCATATTTCTTAAAAAAACAAAAATACTAGCACTGATTAAAGAAGAAATTACGTTTTGATCTGCCCATTATCTGAGTAAAAGAATTCATTACGAAAACCCTTCACAGACACATAAACACACACAAACACACCGTCTCCAGGTCCAGATGGTTTCACCGGACAGTTCTAGTGACAGTTAAGGAAGAAATCGTATGAGTCCTACACGTCTTACTCAGAAAATAGAAGAGGCAAGTTCCCAACATCCTGTGGCATTAGGGAATTGCAAGCTAAAACAATTAACAAGATATTGCGTACACTGACCAGAATGGCTAAAATCTGAAACATCGATGATGCCAAATTCTATACGAATACGAAGCAGCAAGAACTCTCGGCCATTGCTGGTGGGGATGCACAGGGGCACAGCCACCTCGTAAGACACATCGCTGGCCTCTGACAAAGCTAGACACAGGCTCACCACACGGTCCGGCGTCTGTGCTCCCTGGTTTTTACCCAAGTTGAGAATGTCTGTCCACATGAAAACCTGCACATAAATGTTTATAGGAGCATTATTCATAATCGCCTCAAAAGGAAGTGACCAAGATGTCCCTCATGAGATGAAAGGATAAGGAAACTACGGTACATCCACACAATGGAATATTATTCAGTCATAAAAACGAGGCATGATGGACCACGAATTATTATACTAAGTGAAATAAATCAGACGGAGAAAGACAAACATCCTATGACATTGCTTATATGTGAAAGCTAAAATATGATACAAATGAGCTTAATAACGAAACAGAAATAGACTCACAGACAGAAAACAAACAAATACATGTATGCTTGTCAAGGGGATAAACTAGGACTTCAGGATTAGCAGATACAAACTACTATATATTAAATAAACAAACAACAAGGTCCTACTGTATAGCACAGGCAAGTACATTCAGTATCTTATAGTAAGCTGCAATGCAACAGTATATGAAAAAGAATATATATATACACATATATGTACATATATACACATATGTGTACATCACTTTGCTGTATGCCAGAAACTAACACAACATTGTAAATCAACTATACTTCAATAAAAAGAAATTTAAAGTACAAAAAATGAGCAATCCAGCCACAGAAAGATATGGAAGAAACTTAAACGCATATTACTAAGTGAGAGAAGCCAGTGAGAAAAGGCTACATACCAAACAACTCCAACTATGCTGCTGCTGCTGCTGCTAAGTCACTTCAGTCGTGTCTGACTCTGTGTGACCCCATAGAGGGCAGCCCACCAGGCTCCCCTGTCCCTGGGATTCTCCAGGCAAGAACACTGGAGTGGGTTGCCATTTCCTTCTCCAATTCGCAAAAGTGAAAAGTGAAAGCGAAGTCGCTCAGTCGTGTCCGACTCTTCGCGACCCCATGGACTGCAGCCCACCAGGCTCCTCCATCCATGGGATTTTCCAGGCAAGAGTACTGGAGTGGGGTGCCATTGCATTCTCCAGACTCCAACTATACGACCCTCTATATGATGAGATGGTTGGATGGCATCATCAACTCAATGGACATGAGTTTGAGAAAGCTCTGGGAGATACTGAAGGACAGGGAAGCCTGGCGTGCTGCAGTCCATGGGGTGGCAAAGATTCAGACACGACTGACTGAACAACAACATATGACTCTTTGGAAAAGAAAAAATTATAACCACAGTGAAAAGATCAGTGGGGACAGGGATTTAGGGCTGGGGTGGAAAATGATGAATAGGCAGAACCCAGAGGACTTCCAGGGCAGTGAAACTGTTGGGTGTTACACCATGTTGGTGGCTACATAGAACCATGCAGCATAAAGAGTGAGCCTTGTTATAAATGATGCGCTTCAATTAATAATGTATCAATACTGGCTCATGGAGTGTGACAACTGTATGACAGCAACACATGATGCTAATAATAAGGGAACCTAGAGAGGAAGGGGTAGGGGCGTGTATGGGAACCCTACACATACGCTTAATTTTTCTGTAGACCTAAATCTGTCCTACAAAAATTCAGATTTAATTTAAAAAGACAACTGAACAGAGGATAGGAATCTGCCAACTGGAAATGTCATTTGCACTCCGCTGGTCTCCTGGAATTTAGGGTCATGTAAGTTTGGGAGCCCCGGCTGGCTGCCCAATGCCATGTTACAGGGCAAATGGAACAAGCCGGTTTGCAGAGAGGAGCAAGCAACTCTTCGGAGAAAGATGGAGCGTCCAAGACAAAAGGCAGAGCTGGGAGAACAGCCACTGTGTTGAGTGTCTTTCTGGTTTCCTGTTCCAAGCTCTGGGGCAGCCAAGCATCCCTTCCCACCTGTGGGTTCCATCCGGCCTCTGTGAAATGGGAGAGTGGGTACCCACCTCCAAGGGGGACTGCGAAGGCTTGGAGGGAGTCCATATAAGTGCTCAGTGAACGTTAGTCCTAATTCAGCCACCATCGCTTTACCTTTCCACCCTGCTGCCTCACACACACACACACACACACACACACACACACACACCACAGCAAGTGGGATCTTAGTTCCCTGACCCGTGCTCCACGCGTTGGAAGGGTAGAGTCTTAACTGCTGGACCGCCAGGGAAGTCCCTCATCATTTTACCTTTGAGTTGTTCAGTAAAGTCCCCTCTCGGCCCTACCTGTTTTGATTTGTCTTGTATTCTCTTTGTAAATAGTGCTATTATTACCTATTTTTGGCAGCGCTGGGTCTTCGTTGCTGCGCGGGCTTTTCTCTCCCTGTGAGTGGGGGCCGCTCTCTGGCCGTGGTGTGCCGGCTTCTCACGGAGGCGGCTTCCAGCGCTGTGGGGCTCCGTCGCTAGGGCGTGCGGGCTTCCGTACTTGCGACCCCGGGCTCCAGAGCACAGGTCCCCTGGTGGTGCGCGGGCTTAGTTGTTTCACGGCTTGTGGGATCTTCCCAGGGCAGGGCTCGAACCTGTGACTCCTGAGGATTCTTTACTGCTGGGCCGCCAGGGAAGCCCAGTCTTGTATTCGTATACTAGAAGAGTCTTGACTAAGATGAGTATATTCCGCACTGGAAAAGAGAAGTGGGTGGTCTGGGTGGGCTGGAGTGGAGGTGTGAGAGGGAAGAAGGACAGTCTTGGGCAGGGCGTCCGACTTGCCTCTCACAACATCTACAGCCAAACAATTCTCAGTCGTAGGGGCTGTCCTGAGCATTGTAGGATGTTGAGCAACATCCTTCCTGCCCCAACCCCAGTCCTGATGAACAAAAATGTCTCCAGATATTGCTCTGCGGACAGAGAGGGGAAACATCACCCCTGTTGAAGAACTACTGGCTTAGCGAGGGATTTGTCTGAGTTATGGCATATTTCGGAGGAAGGGTGGTTCCTGGTGGCAGTAACACCCACGCTGTGGACACGGGAGTGGACGGCTGGACTGGAGAGGAGGGGGCCCAGGAGATAGAGAATCCAAAGCTTCAGGAAGTTGCCCAGCTCTGGCAAGAAGGTGGAATTCGATAATCTGAAAACCTTGCTGCTTACTAGCACCTGGAAATGCTAGATAAAATGCATCAAAAATCATTTCTAATGTATAGCAGGGGTTTTTTTAATGTTAGAAGCAGGCTTGTTTTTTGTTGGTATACAGGTCAGTGAGATGTAGCCTATGCGTAGTCTGGGTGACCACCGCAGAAGACTGCAGTGCAGCCCCATCGTCCCCCAGGCCCCCTCACACTGCCTGCTTGAAGTCAAAGCATCCTCCAGCCTCTGGCCAGCACTGATGTATTCTCCATCCCTTTCTAGAATGCCATGGAAACGGGAATTCTCCACTAAGCACCCTTCTGAGACTGGCTTCTTTCACTGGGGTAATCCTTTGGGGAGCCTTGCAAGTTGCTCGTGCACCACTAGCTGGTTTCTTGTTGCCGAGCACCAGTCCATTGCAGACGTACTTCCGTCTGTCTGTTCTCCCATTGAAGGCTATTTGGGTTGTTTCCAGTTTTTCACCACTGTGCTGCTATAAACATTTGTGTCCAGGTTTTGGTGTGATAAATCATTAGAAGTGGGATTGCTGGACCATGTGGTATGTGTTTGTGTTTGTAAGAAGCTTCCAAACCACTTTCCAGATGCTGTGACATTCTGCATCCAGAAGCCTGTGAGAAAGCAGCTCCTCAGGATCTTTGTCAGAACCTGGTACCATCAGTTTTCTTTTATTTTAGCTGATCAACAGGTCTACAAGGCGTATCATGTACTTTTAGCTTGCACTTCCCTACTGATTGACGACAAACATTTTTTTCATGGGCTTATTTGACATGCTTACATCTCCTCTGTTGAAGTGTCTGCCCAGATCTTTTGCCCATTTTAACATGGGATTGCTTTTCTTATTGTTTGGTTTTGAGGGTTCTTTATGTATTCTGAATACATACGTAGGATATTTGTACATTTTTTCCGGTCTGTGTCATGTCTCATCCTCTTAACAGTGTCATTTGCAAAACAAGCTTTTTATTTTTGATAAAGTCCAATTTATCAATTTTTTTCTTTTAAGGATCATGATTTTGATGTTATAACTAAGAACTCTTTGCCTAACCCAAGATCATAAAGATTTTCTCCTATATTTTCTTTTAAGAATTTTATAGTTGGGTGTTTTGCATTGAATTCTCTGGACCGCGTTTGCTTAATGTTTATGTAAGGTGTGAGGAACAGGTTGAGGAATTTTTTCTCTTCCTTATCTCTCTGTCTCTCTTTGTAATACAGATGTGCAGTTGTGCCATTCGTTGAAAGACTAATCTTTAATTTACTCACATTTTCATCTTTGTTAAAAATCTGGAACTATTGTGAATTTCTCGACTTTGTTCTTTTTCAAATTCGTTTTGACAATTCTAATTCCTTTGTCTTTCCATATAAACTTTAAAATCAGATTTTGATTGTGACTGAATGCAATCTATAGATCAATTTGTACAGAATTGCCATCTTAACTACATATATATCTGTTCAGTCAGTCAGTTCAGTTGCTCAGTCATGTTCAACTCTTTGCAACCCCATGGACTGCAGCATGCCAGGCTTCCCTGTTCATCACCAACTCCTAGAGCTTGCCCAAACTCATCTCCATCAAGTCGGTGATGCCATCCAACCATCTCATCCTCTCGTCTCCTTCTCCTCCTGCCTTCAGTCTTTCCCAGCATCAGGCTCTTTTCCAGTGAGTCAGCTCTTCGCCTCAGGTGGCCAAAGTATTGGAGTTTCAGCTTCAGCATCAGTCCGTCCAATTAATATTCAGGACTGATTTCCTTTAGGATTGACTGGTTGGATCTCCTTGCAGTCCAAGGGACTCTCAAGAGTCTTCTCCAACACCACAGTTCAAAAGCATCAATTCTTCAGCACTCAGCTTTCTTTATAATCCAACTTTCACATCTGTACATGACTACTGGAAAAACCATAGCTTTGACTAGATGGACCTTTGTTGGCAAAGTAATGTCTCTGCTTTTCAATATGCTGTTTAGGTAGGGTGGTCATAGCTTTTCTTCCAAGGAGCAAGCGTCTGAATTTCATGGCTGCAGTCACCATCTGCAGTGATTTTGGACCCCCCCAAAATAAAGTCAGCCACTGTTTCCACTGTTTCCCCATCTATTTGCCATGAAGTGATGGGACCGGATGCCATGATCTTAGTTTTATGAATGTTGAGTTTTACGTCAACTTTTTCACTTTCCTCTTTTACCTTCATCAAGAAGCTCTTGAGTTCCTCTTCACTTTTTGCCATAAGGGTGGTATCATCTACGTATCTGAGGTTATTGATATTTCTCCCAGAAACCTTGATTCCAGCTTCTGCTTCATCCAGCCTGGCATTTCACATGATGTACACTGCATATAAGTTAAATAAACAGGGTGACAATATACAGCCTTGATGTACTCCTTTTCCAGTTTGGAACCAGTCTGTTGTTCCATGTCTATTTCTACCGGTTGCTTCTTGACCTGCATACAGATTTCTCAGGAGGCAGGTCAGGTGGTCTGCTATTCCCATCTCTTGAAGAACTTTCCACAGTTTGTTGTGATCCACACAGTCAAAGGCTTTGGCATAATCAATAAAGCAGAAATAGATGTTTTTCTGGAACTCTCTTGCTTTTTCTATGATCCAACGGATGTTGGCAATTTGATCTCTGGTTGCTCTGCCTTTTCTAAATCCATCTTGAACATCTGGAAGTTCACGGTTCATGTACTATTGAAGCCTGGCTTGGAAAATTTTGAGCATTACTTTGCTAGCGTGTGCAATTGTGCACTAAACATTCTTTGGTATTGCCTTTTTTGGGATTGGGATGAAAACTGACCTTTTCCAGTCCTGTGGCCACTGCTAAGTTTCCCAAATTTTCTGGCCTAATGAGTGCAGCACTTTCACAGCATCATCTTTTAGTATTTGAAATAGCTCAGCTGGAATTCCATCACCTCCACTAGCTTTGTTCGTAGTGATGCTTCCTAAGGCCCACTTGACTTGGGACTCCAGGATGTCTGGCTGTAGGTGAGTGATGCACCATAGTGATTATCTAGGTCGTGAAGATCTTTTCAGTATAGTTCTTCCATGTATTCTTGCCACCTCTTAATATCTTCTGCTTCTGTTAGGTTCATACCATTTCTGTCCTTTATTGTGCCCATCTTTGCAATTTACAGGGGGATATAGAAGGATGTACACTCATCTTCTCCTGTGAGAACTCCAAAATTACAAGTCTCTTCTGAACAACCATCGACAAGAGAATGTTGGATCCCACCAGAAAAAGATAGCCCACCTCCAAGGGCAAAGGAGAAGCCCCAGAAAGATGGTAGAAGGGGCAAAACCCCATTTATAATCAAACCCCATACCCACCAGGGATGCTCGGAGGGCTCAAACCAAACCTTGTGCACATCAGGCCCCAGAGACCCCACAGAGACAGAGCCAGCCCTGTGTTTGAGTCTCCTGCGGAGGTACAGGTCAGCAGCGGTCTGCTGCAGGGGCAGGGGCTTTGGGTGCAGTTACCTGAGTCACACAGCCTGTGGCATAAGCCCTCTTGGAGGAGGTTGCTATTAACCCCACCATAGAGCTGCTGAGCAGACGACCCACAAACTGCAGAACAATTATACCAAAGAAATTCTCGCACTGTTAAGAAAGTTCTAGGACTCCCAGCAGATTTCCCAACCTGGGGATCTGGCAAAGGGACTGAGAACCCCCAGGGAATTTGCCTTTGGAGGCCAGTGGAATTTGAATACAGAACTTACACAGGACTGGGGAAAACAGACTCTTGGAGGGGACAGACAAAACCTTGTGTGCACCGGAACCCAGGAGAAAGGAGCAGTGGCCCCATGAGAGACTGGCCCAGAGTGTTCAGGAGTCTCCGGTGGAGGCCTGGGTCAGCAGTGGCTTGCTGCAGGGTCAGAGACACTGAGTGGAGCAATGCATGATGGGACTTTTTGAAGGAGGTCACCACTATCTTCATTACCTCCACCATAGTTTGGTCTCAGGCCAAACAGCAGGGAATTGAACAGAGCTCCACCCATCAACAGAAAATCGGATTAAAGATTTACTGAGCATGGCCCTGCCCATCAGAACAAGACCCAGTTTCCCATGTATCTGTTACTTAGGTCTTATTTGATTTCCTTCATCAGTATTTTGTAGTTTGCAGCTTATAGATTCGATGCATTTTTAAATTTACATTTGAGTATTTAAGGGACTTCCCTGGTGGTCCGGTGGTTAAAACTCTGTGCTTCCGGTGCAGAGACCAAGGGTTTGATCCCTGGTTGAGAAGTTAAGATCCCACATGTGGTTTGGCAAAAAAAAAAAAAAAAAACAAGACCACAAAATTTAAGTGCTTAAAACTTTGGGGAGCTGTTTTAAGTGGTAGATTTTTATTGTTCTTACCTGTTAGTCGTGATCCATGAGGAAGAAGAAACAAAGATGGTGAGCCCTGAAGATGACCCTCTTGTTGCCGGAAGAGAGTTTCTGTGTGTGGTGTAAAGGAGAACTGGGGCCTAGTCTGGCGGCCTCCTGAGTTGAGACGGAGCTGGCTACAGTTCACGGGCAGATACTGGGAAGGAGGAGACAGAGACAGGCTGACTGTGGGCTGGAGATCTGCTAAGTCCTCGAGACACCACTCGCTGAGCACCAGTCAGTGCTGGCTCTGCAGAAGATGCTAAGGCCAGAGAAAGAAACACCCAGAGGATCAGAGGGGACAGTCACAGGAGCTCGCACAGGGCCAGGAAGGTAGTCCTTGCCCCCACTGGCCAGGGTGGAAATGTCACGGAACTTCAGGTCAAGTACTCGCAAGGGTCCCATCTCACTGTGGGGAAAAGTAGCCCCCGAGAAACCCTGCTCTGATCCTGCCTAAAAAAGCAAGGCTTGTTGTTGTCGCTAACTCCTGTCTGACGCTTTGCGACCCCACGGACTGCAGCACACCAGGCTTCTCTGTCATCCACTGTCTCCTGGAGTTCGCTCAAATTCATGTGAGTTGGTGATCCTATCTAACCATCTCATCCTCGGTCGCCCCCTTCTCCTCCTGCCCTCAGTCTTTCCCAGGATCTTTCCCAGTGAGTCGGTTCTTCCCATCCGGTGGCCCCAAAGTATTGGAGCTTCAGCACCAGTCCTTCCAATGAATATTCAGGACTGATTTCCTTTAGGATTGACTGGTTTGATCTCCTTGCTGTCCAAGAGGCTCTCAGGAGTCTTCTTCAACACCACAATTCGAAAGCACCAATTTTTCAGGGCTCAACTCTCACAATCATACATAACCACTAGAAAAACCATAGCTTTGACTATACAAACCTTTATCAGTAAATTGATGTCTCTGCTTTTTAACATGCTGTCTAGGTTTGTCATAGCTTTCCTTCCAAGGAGCTTTCCTTCCTTTCAGTCACCGTCTGCAGTGATTTTGGAGCCTAAGAAAACAAAATCTGCCACTGCTTCCACTGTCCCCCTTCTATTTGCCATGAAGTGATGGGACTGGATGCCATGATCTTATTTTTTTTTTTTTTTTTTTTTAATGTTGAGTTTAAAGCAAGAGTGGAAATAATCAAACTGCTCTCATGGAGGGCCTTCCCTGGCAGTCTAGGAGTTAGGACTCCGGGCTTCCAATGCAGGTGACACAGGTTTGATCCCTGGTGGGGAAACTAAGCTCCCACGAAGCCCACTTGCCATAACAAAGAGCCCATGCAACGAAGACCTGGTGCAGCTAAAACCAAAACCTAAACCGGAAAACCCAAACCATCTCCTGGGAACTTAACCAAGTCCCAGAACAAAGTTCAAGAATACATGTGTGAATACAAAAATGGCACACGACAATGTATCATTATTTTTAAAAATGTTGAAAATCGTATATGGCATGTAAAGAGGTTTCCAAGTATCCTAAGGAACAAGCAACTACGAGCCGTAATGGGGAGAAAATGCAATCAACTGAAACTAACCCAGAAATAATGCAGATAATAGAATTCGTAGGCAAGCCATTAAAATAGTTATGACGCTAATATTTACATCCCATATACTAAGAAAACCAAAGGGAAGACTAAGCAAAGTCATGGAAACTATTTGTTAAAATACCCAAACTGAACTCCAAGATATTAAAAGTACAATGTCTGAGATGAAACATGCAATTCTGAGGATTAACAGCAGATTAAACAGATAAATAGAGGAAAACAATAGAATGGGAAAGACTAGAGATCTCTTTGAGAAAATTAGAGATATCAAGGGAACATTTCATGCAAAGATGGGCACAATAAAGGACAGAAAGGTATGGACCTAACAGAAGCAGAAGATATTAAGAAGAGGTGGCAAGAATACACTGCTGCTGCTGCTGCTAAGTTGCTTCAGTCGTGTCCAACTCTGTGCAACCCCAGAGACGGCAGCCCACCAGGCTCCGCTGTCCCTGGGATTCTGCAGGCAAGAACACTGGAGTGGGTTGCCATTTCCTTCTCCAATGGCAAGAATACACAGAACTATACAAAAAAGATCTTCACGACCCAGATAATCACAATGGTGTAATCATTCACCTAGAGCCAGACATCCTGGAGTGTGAAGTCAAGTGGGCCTTAGGAAGCATCACTACAAACAAAGCTAGTGGAGGTAATGGAATTCCAGCTGAGCTATTTCAAATACTAAAAGATAATGCTGTGAAAGTGCTGCACTCACTAGGCCAGCAAATTTGGAAAACTCAGCAGTGGCCACAGGACTAGAAAAGGTCAGTTTTCATTCCAATCCCAAAGAAAGGCAACGCCAAAGAATGCTCAAACTACCGCACAATTGCACTCATCTCACACACGCTAGCAAAGTAGTGCTCAAAATTCTCTAAGCCAGGCTTCAACAGTACATGAACCATGAACTTCCAGATGTTCAAGATGGATTTAGAAAAGGCAGAGGAATCAGAGATCAAATTGCCAACATCCATTGGATCATAGAAAAAGCAAGAGTTCCAGAGAAACATCTACTGCTTTATTGACTATGTCAAAGCCTTTGACTGTGTGGATCACAACTGTGGAAAATTGTTCAAGAGATGGGAATACCAGACCACCTGACCTGCCTCCTGAGAAATCAGTATGCAGGTCAGGAAGCAACAGTTTGAACTGGACATGAAACAACAGACTGGCTCCAAATCAGGAAAGGAGTACGTCAAGGCTGTATATTGTCACCCTGCTTATTTAACTTATATGCAGAGTACCTCATGAGAAATGCTGGGCTGGATGAAGCACAAGCTGGAATCAAGACTGCTGGGAGAAATATCAATAACCTCAGATATGCAGATGACACCACCCTTATGGCAGAAAGTGAAGAATAACTAAAGAGTCTCTTGATGAAGGTGAAAGAAGAGAGTGAAAAAGTTGACATAAAACTCAATATTCAGAAAACTAAGATCATGGCATCTGGTCCCATCACTTCATGGCAAATAGATGGGGAAGCAATGGAAACAGTGACAGACTTTATTTTGGGGGCTCCAAAATCACTGCAGATGGTGACTGCAGCCATGAAATTAAAAGATGCTTGCTCCTTGGAAGAAAAACTATGACCAACCTAGACAGCATATTCAAAAGCAGAGACATTACTTTGCCAACAAAGGTCCATCTAGTCAAAGCTATGGTTTTTCCAGTAGTCATGTACAGATGTGAGAGTTGGATTATAAAGAAAGCTGAGTGCTGAAGAATTGATGCTTTTGAACTGTGGTGTTGGAGAAGACTCTTGAGAGTCCCTTGGACTGCAAGGAGATCCAACCAGTCAATCCTAAAGGAAATCAGTCCTGAATATTAATTGGACGGACTGATGCTGAAGCTGAAACTCCAATACTTTGGCCACCTGATTTGAAAAACTGACTCAATTGAAAAGACCGTGATGCTGGGAAGGATTAAAGGCAGGAGGAGAAGGGGACGAGATGGTTGGATGGCATCACTGACACTATGGACATGTTTGAGTAAAGTCTGGGAGTTGGTGATGGACAGGGAAGCCTGGCGTGCTGCAGTCCATGGAGTCACAAAGAGTTGGACAATGACCTAGTAACTGAACTGACTGTCTGACTGAGACAGAGTAGAAGAAAAGATTAAGGAAGTAACATGTCAAAGGAAATGCTCCAGGCAGAGGGAAATTGGTATCGGAGAGAAACTGTGCAACGAATGAAGAACACTGGAAACGGTAACTATGAGGGTTTTTTTCTTATTACTTAAATTTCTCTAAAAGGTAATTAAGTGTTTAAACAAAAATATTTAACATTTGGAAACACACTGTTGTAAGTTTCTTACAGGGGAACTGGTAAAAATAGCACTTGAGGGTAGACCATGATAAATTAAAGATACATACTACAAGGCAACCATTAAAATATAAAGCCAAAGAGTTTTAGCTAATAAGCCAACAGAGGAGATAAATAGAATCCTAAAAATTCTCAATTATACGAAAGAAGACAAAAGTAAAAAGGGAACAAAGAAGAGATGGAACAAATAGAATATAATAGCAAGATGATAGATTTAAGTCTAAGCATACCACGTTGTTATTGTTCAGTTGTTAAGTCATGTCCGACTCTTTGGCACCCCTTGGACTGCAGAAGACAGGTTTCCCTGTCCTTCATTACCTCCTGGAGTTTGCTGAAACCCATGTCCATTGAGTTGGTGATGCCATCCAACCATCTCATCCTCTATCATCCCTTCTCCTCCTGCCCTCGATCTTTCCCAGCATCAGGGTCTTTTCCACTGAGTAAGTTCTTTGCATCAGGTGGCCAAAGTACTGGAGCTTTTAGCATTGGCCCAGTGAATATTCAGGGTCAATTGCCTTTAGGATTGACTGGTTTGATCTCCCTGTAGTCCAGGGGACTCTCAAGCGTGTTCTCCAATACCACAGTTCAAAAGCATCAATTCTTTGGCATTCAGCCTTCTTTATGGTCCAACTTCCACATCCATACATGACTACTGGAAAAACCATAGCTTTGACTACACAGACCTTTGTCGGCAAAGTCATGTCTCTGCTTTTTATATGCTGTCTAGGTTGGTCATAGCTTTTCTTTCAAGGAGCAAGCATCTTTTGATTTCATGGCTGCAGTCACCCTCCACCGTGATCTTGGAGCCCAAGAAAATAAAGTCTGTCACTGTTTCCATTTTTTCTCCATCTATTTGCCATGAAGGGATAGGACTGGATGCCACTTTAGTTTTCTTCTTTTTTGAAATGTGTACCTCCCTTCTGCAACTATGAGAAACATGTCTCCCTAAACCCTCGATCTATTTACTTACTTGATCAATTGCC
This sequence comes from Bos mutus, assembly GCF_027580195.1. Lineage (NCBI taxonomy): Eukaryota > Metazoa > Chordata > Mammalia > Artiodactyla > Bovidae > Bos > Bos mutus. The sequence goes on along the minus strand of NC_091638.1, from coordinate 66,025,927 downwards.
TTCAATGTAACCGACTCTGTCTCTACTGCTCCCCACCACAAGTGTCCTCCTCAGACTCTAACGACTTGCCTTGGGAGGCACACGGCCCACCCGGAAGCTGTTCTCAACCCCTGTTGGCTCCAGCTATCCGTGTCAGTCTTCCCTCCTGCACAAACACCCTGCTTTCCTTTCCCGGACGCCAGTCCCTACACCCGGCCACTGCGGTGTGACTGTCCTCTGACCCTCCTGGGGCTCTGACCGTCCACACCAGGTGCCTCCTGTGTGAACAGGCTCCTCACTCAGGCTCTGCAACCCCACGCTGAGCACCTCAGGGACCCTAGTCAGGCTCTGACACCCCACATCAGTCCATACCCCCATATGAAGGACAAGTAAGAGTTTCATGGTGAGTCATATAGAGCTTGAGGCAACATAAAAAAATATCAACGATTCTGATCCTGAGTTAAACATTTTGATATTTTGCTCACTATAGATTTTTCTGCATTCATTTTGATTTAAAAAAAAAACAGTGTATCAAAATGTCATTTATCTTAATTACTAGTTTTGGGGAACCAGCTTACATTTCCTACCCGAGGTAAGTGCCTCCCCTGCCTTGCCCTAGTCCTTGCCCTGTCTCTGCATGTTGCTGTAAGGTACTACGTGCTTAGTCACTCAGTCGTGTCCGACTCTTTGCAACCCCATGGACTGTAACCCGCCGGGCTCCTCTGCCCATGGGGATTCTCCAGGCAAGTATACTGGAGTGGGTTGCCATTTCCTCCTCCAAGCTATTATAGCTCTTCTTGAACATCTACTTGAACATCTTCTATTTTGTGCCCTACCTAATGGCTTTTGGACCACATTGTTTATAATGGGAATGCAAAGAACAGGAAATCAAAGAGAGTTCTAATTGTCCATGGACTTCTCCAGGCCAGAGCATTGGAGTAGGTCGCCATTCCCTTCTCCAGTGATCTTCCCAACCCAGGGACTGAACGTGGGTCTCCTGCATCTCTGGCAGACCCCTCACCATCCGCGCCGCCAGGGAAGACCCAGTGTCTCCTAGTTCAGCCATGTTTCCTGTGCCTCCAGTTGTACTCCTGGGGTTGGGCTCTGCAAAGGTTTGGGAATCACCGGAAATTCTTAGGGCTTTCCTTTTGGCTCAGCTGGTAAAGACTCCTCCTGCAATGCGAGAGACCTGGGTTTGATTCCTGGGTTGGGAAGATGCCCTGGAGAAGGGAAAGCCTACCCACTCCAGTATTCGAGCCTGGGGAAATTCTTAAGCTAATGGATCTTTCCTTCCTTGAGGAACTCTAGACTCAGCTCAAATATTAATCTATACTGCCTCTCTGAAGGAGATGCTTACAGTTCTTTAGTCATATTATGTTCATATTTGAATGTGTTTTCTTTCCAAAAATTAAAGCTTTATCTCCTTACTTCTCTCCATCCTCTATAAACAATTCTTGTCCCTCTCCTAGTATTAAGAGTTCAGTGCATCTTCTTCCAGAACTTTTCCGATTCTTTCATACATATATGTATGCTAGCTTATTTAGAAATAACATATTCTGTAAGCAGTATGGTGGAGAAATTAAGGCATCGCTTTTCTTTTAGGGAGCAAGCACCTTTTGATTTCATGGCTGCAGTCACCGTCCACTGTGATTTGGGAGCCCAAGAAGATAAAGTCTGTCACTGTTTCCATTTTTCCTCCATCTATTTGCCCCATGTTCTCAGCCGCCCTGGCTTTCATAACCTTGTGTATTTCCCTCCCCTTGAGGATGGGCAGGACCCAGGACCTGCTTCTTCTAACCAGTAGGATGCAGCAAAGGTGACGGGATGTAAGTGATTATGTGTATGTGATTGCATTTTGCACAGTTGTGATGTCACACAAAATCGCAGAGGAGGAAGCTCTGTGAGTTGACCTTCCACTGAAGCATAGATCAGTTCAGTTCAGTTCAGTTGCTCAGTTGTGCCCGACTCTTTGCGACCCCATGGACTGCAGCACGCCAGGCTTCCCTGTCCATCACCAACTCCCGGAGCCCACTCAAACTCATGTCCATCACGTCGGTGATGCCATCCAACCATCTCATTCTCTGTCGTCCCCTTCTCCTCCCACCTTCAATCTTTCCCATGGAGAAGGAAATAATGACTTGAACCAACCATTTTAGAATTCTGGAACTTGATTGGACACTCATCAAACTGATTAATCAGTGGATCAATTCAGAGGAATGTTTAACAGAGAGAGAAACTGCTCTTCTTTGGTGAGAGAAGCGTGTGTGCTAACCAGCTACCACTTCCTGTTCCTTGGTTCTGGCCCAGCTCTGGGGGCTCATGTTTCTGGAGTGGCTGGTTGGTGGCAGAGTGGACAGTAGGGTTCTTGTTCTCCAAAAATGTGAGGTTCTGCATTTCAGTTGGTCTGCCAATGCTTTGAGGGGCCAGTGCAGATACCTGCCTTGGTTTTAACCCTCTCAGCTGCAGCAGCTTCCCCTGGCAGGATCTATGGAGAGATTCAAAGAGACGGAACCTTTATTTATTTTGGAGGAAGCCAAACATTTAAGGAAAGCTTTGTCAGGTCACTTGCTGACCACCAATTTAATAGAACAGAAGCTTCCATGACCATGCATGAGGGACATAAATTTTGCAATAATAGTTGGAAAAGTCACAAATGGATTGTTCCAGCCTCACCAAACAAAACGCAGCAATTCCCGAGGAGCAGAAGAATCAGAGGGCTTCCCAGGTTGCGCTTGTGGTAAAGAACCCACCTGCCAATGCAGGAGATGTGAGAGATGTGGGCTCGATCCCTGGGTCGGGAAGATCACCTGGAGGAGGGCATGAAGGTCCACTTTAGTGTTCTTACCTGGGAAATCCCATGGACAGAGGAGCCTTGTGGGCTACAGTCCATTAGGTTGCAAAGAGTCAGACATGGCTGAAGTGACTTAGCACACACACACATGCAGGAGAATCAGATGTATAGAGTTACTACGATAAAATATTCCTAATGTCTAGTTCTCATCTAAAACTACAGAACATAAAAATAAACAACAAAGTATGTAAACAGCAAAGTATGGCCCATTCACTTTGAAAAAAAAATTTTTGACTCAGTACAACCCTTAGGAAGCCCATACATTGGAACTGACAGCCAAGAACATTAAGTCAGTTGTCCGAAATATGCTCAATGAACTAAAGGGAACCATGGACAAAGAACCAAAGGAAATCAGGAAAACGATCTTTGAAGAAAAGGATACCATCAATAAAGACATGGAAGATATAAATAAGGAGAACTAAACAGAAATTCTGAAGCTGAAAAGTATAATAATGAAAAGATTCACTAGCATGGTTCTATAGAACCACTCAGCTTTTGTTGACCTGCGTGCTTCCGTCGTGTTTGACTCTGTGACCCTATGGACGATAGCCAGCAAGGATTCTCCAGGCGAGAATACTGGAGTGGGTGCCATTTCCTTCTCCAGGGGATCTTCCTGACCCAGAGATTGAGCCTGCTTCTCTCACACTGTCTGCACTGGCAGGCGGGTTCTTTACCACTAGTGCCACCCGGGAAGTACCTTAATTTCTCCTTCATTCTTGAAGGAGAGTTGGTGCCATAGCTGATTTGAGCAGGCAAAAAAAAAGGATCAATGAGACAATTGAAATTATCCAGTCTGAGGGGCTGCTGCTGCTGCTGCTGCTGCTGCCAAATTGCTTCAGTCGTGTCTGACTCTGTGCGACCCCATAGACGGCAGCCCACCAGGCTCCCCCGTCCCTGGGATTCTCCAGGCAAGAACACTGGCGTGGGCTGCCATTGCCTTCTCCGGTGCATGAAAGTGAAAAGTCAAAGTGAAGTCGCTCAGTCATGTCTGACTCCTAGCGATCCCATGGACTGCAGCCTACCAGGCTCCCCCGTCCATGGGATTTTCCAGGCAAGAGTACTGGAGTGGGTTGCCATCGCCTTCTCCAAGTCTGAGGGGCAGAAAGAAAAAAGAATGAGTACAAATGAGCAGAACTTAAGAGATCTATAGGACACCATCAAACATACTAACATATGCATTATAGGAGTCTGAGAAGGATAAGAGAGAGAGAAAGAGGCAGGAAAGTATTTGAAAATAAAATGGCTGAAAAATATCTCAAGTCTGAAGAAAGCATGAATATGCATATCCAAGAAGCTCAACAAACCCCCAGTAGGATAAATTCGAAGAGATCCACACCAAGGCATATTGTAGTGAAAGTGTCAAAAGCTAAGGACAAGACCAGATTTTTCAAAGCAGCAAGATCAAAGCAGCACATCACATACCAGCGTCCTCAATGAGATTAACACCTGATTTATCCTCAATAACCATGGAGGCCAGAAGGTAGTGGAATAATATATATATAGTTCTGAACCAAGGATTCTATATCAGCAAAACTCTCCTTCAAGAATGAAGGAGAAATTAAGGTATTTCCCTGGTGGCGCTAGTGGTAAAGAACCCATCAGCCAGTGCAGATGATGTAAGAGAAGCAGGTTTGATCCCTGGGTCAGGAAGATCCCCTGGAGAAGGAAATGGCACCCACTCCAGTATTCTCGCCTGGAGAATCCCGTGGACAGAGGAGCCTTGCTGGCTATGGTCATAGGGTCACAGAGTCAAACACGACTGAAGCATGCAGATCAACAAAAGCTGAGGGAATTTACTCCCAGCAGACCTTCCCGACAAGAAATGCTGAAAGGAGTCCTCCAGGGTGAAATGCAAGGATACGAGAACAAAAAGCCACTGTTGTTCAGTCGCTAAGTCGTGTCTGACTGTCTGCGACCCCATGGACTGCAGCACGCCAGGCTTCCCTGTCCTTCACCATCTCCTGAAGTTCACTCAAACTCACGTCCATTGATTCAGAGATGCCATCCAACCATCTCATCCTCTGTCATCCCCTTCTCTTCCTGCCCTGATCTTTCCCAGCACCAGGGTCTTTTCCAATGAGTCGGCCCCCCAACCTGGAAATGGGCGTAAGATGAACTCCTATGGGGGTGGGAGGCGGGGAAGCTGTTCTGGGTGTTGAACCCCTTCTCGGTCTCCCTTTTAAGGACTCAGCTCCTCCATTCTCTCCCATTTACCCTTTCATCATCGTCTCTCACACGGGGATTCTCATCAACAAATGAACACGCTCTAGATGGCTAGCATAAAAAGGATCCCCCCTGGTGCCCTACCCACCTGTGCCCACTGCCTGGCCCGACCTGCTCCCCAGCAAACCTCCTGAGAAGGCGGCCATCGTCTCTGCCCACCTTGCTCACCTGCCTGCCTTCCTCTGCCCCCCTCACGAGGCCAGTGGGGACGTCCTGGGAGGAGCAGCCACCCAGGACCTTCACCCCTTCACCCCTTCCTTGCCTGGCCGACAGGGCCGTCCATGGCCTCTTTCTGGGACCCTCTTGGTGGAGGAAGACGCGCTTTTTTTCTCCTCCCCGTGGCCAGGTTGGTCTCCTCCTCCCCTCCCGCCCCTGACCCTAGTGCTAACTATGACCCTAACCCCGGACTGTCTCTGCTCTGAAGGCTGCTGAGTTCTCTCTCCTGTTGGGACCTTCCTGAACTTCAGACTCATACCCCCTGTCCTCCTGACACCGAACAGACCTCTCAGCCTCAGCCTATCCACAGAACTCTTGGTGGGGTGCCCATCCCACCCCCCAAGTCCTCCCACGAGGAGCTGGGGGGGGTCTCTGGTAAGTGTGTGGAAACCGGGGTGGCGTCCTTGGGTGTGAATCGGGCTCTGTTGCCCCCGTCCCGTGACACGGGGAAGTTTCACCAATCCCCCAGGGCCTCAGCATCCCCTCTGTGATGGGGCAGGGGAGGATGATCAGGAGTCAGAATGGAACAAACTAACATATAAAGCTCTGGAAATGACACCGCCAGCATCCCAGGTCATCGAGCCAAAGACACCGGGGTCAACCCGGCTTCTGCTTTGTGCGTGTGGGACGTGTGTAAAGAAACAGTGGCAGTCCCGCTGACTCAGCTTCCAAAACGTGTGCCAAGCTCACGGGCGTCTCTCCGTCTGTGAGCACACCCTGGGCCATCTCCCCCGAGGGGCAGAGGAGCAACCTTTCCAGCCGCCAAGCCACCCTCCCCCACCATGGGGTGAACCCAGAAGGATTTCACTTAGAGTTAAATCGAAATCTATCCCCCTCCTTTCTCTTCTTCTAACTTTTTATCACAGAAACTGCCAGACATACAGACACAGACAAGTAGGATGACCAGTGACAAGCCCACCAACCATCGTCTATGTTCAGCACCTTGATGATGTGGCCCCGCCGACACACCACCACACTCCCCTCCTGCACCCCAGACAGCACGGCACCTCATCTGTAAGAAGCACTACATTCAACAAAGTAATTTTTTTTCAACCTACACTGTGCTGGTTTGTGGGAATTAAGTTCCCCACCAAGGACTGAACCAGGGCTGTGTCAGTAAAAGTGCCAAGTCCTAACCTCTGGGTCACTAGGGAATTCCCAACAAAGTAACTTTTGGGATTCTGGACATCCCCCAAGTTGGATGACGTTATTCCTCAGCTGAAAACCCTCCTGGGACCCTACCTCCTCACCCTGGCCTTGACCCTGACCTGTCTGTCCCCTCCCTCCTCCAGCTGGCCAGTCTGTTCCCTGTCCTGGGGCTTTGCGTTCACAGTCTCTCTGCCTGGGTCCCCCATTTCCCTTGCTTTTCATGAATGCCTCCCGCTGGCCACCTGTGTTCTCAGTTCCCTTGTTTGGATTTTTGTCCTAATGGCAGTGAGAAGTCAGTGGCGGGGTTTAGGCAGGAGCACATGGTGATCAGGCTTCTGTGTGGAGGATGTTGTGGGTGGGGGAGCAGGCCGCCAGGATCTGAGATGATTCAGTGAGATGAAAGCTGGAAGCCATGCCAGCCTGAGACATAGTGAGTGCTCAAAAAATACCAGCTATCGTCAGCACCTGCTGGATAAACCTCGGCCTCCCTTTTAAAGTAGAGTTGCAGGAATAAAAAGTGTCTGAGTGTGAATTGTCTGCCCCAAGTAACCCAGCTGGTGGGGCTACGGGACAGAAGCCCCGGGGCCCGAGTGTGACTTTACTGCATGTTCCTGAACCCTGGCCTGGCTTCGTCGCGCGGGGAGACAGTTACAGGCACAAATGATGCAATTTCACCAAGAGCATTGCGTCTACCACAAGGGAGATCCGGTCTAGCAGTGAGTGGGCAAGTCCTTCCAGTGTGGGGTGACCGGGAAGGCGTCCCCAGTGCCAGGCTGGAGGGATTACCCCACCCCCAGTGAGGCTGGGAGGGAGGTGGGTGCAGTCTGGCGGAGGGGGACCCAGTGCCTCCGGCCAGGGCCAGCACCCAGGGTGAAGGAAGACGGCTCGGCCACCAGGGGGAGCCCGGGGACTTCGCCGGTTTGCGGACTCCGGGCTCCGCCAAGAGGAACGCGACAGCCGCCGCGTGGTGGCCGGTATTCGCAGACGAACAGACCAACCCAGAGTGAACCCTGTCCCTCCACTGCTTGGAGGGTGAGCAGCGGCCTTGGGCAAGCCACTCGGCCTTCATGTGCCTCACTTTCCGCACTGTGACGAGGAGAAATCGCTTTCGGGGGCCAAGCCCCGAATTTGACACATCTCACCTTGACCTTCCGGCACCTCATCCATGGAAGCAGGAGCCTGCTCCTCCCCGAAGCAGCCACGGCCCCTGCCGCTGGAGCAGAGCCAGGGAAGAGGCTCCGAGCCCCTCTGTCAGGCAGCCCCCGGCCCCAGCATCCCCAGCGGGTCGGGCACCCCGTGTGTCTCCTCTTTCCTTCTCACGATCACCCTTCAGATCTCAGGCTGGGGGGGTCACTGTGTGGCAGCTGCACCCCTGAACCCCAGTTGGCTGGCAAACAGCGGGCGCTGAATAGGTCTGAAGGGACTTTCCGCCTGGCCTCCTGCAGGCAGGTGGCCTCCGGGCAGGGGACAGTCTGGGCTCAGACGCACAGCCCCTAGAGCGGAAGGCCTGCGTGCAGGCGCCCGTGTGCTCTCCCTCTCCTGCGAGGCTTCCTGAGACTCGCCCCTCCCCTCAGGCTCTGCTGGGGGCCAGGACCCCCTGGAAGGTTTGCTCTGGCCTGGAAGGCCCAGCCTGGCAGTTTGGTCTTCATCCCGGGAAAGACTTGGCAGGGACAGCTGTGATCAGGTTTGTATTTTGAGGGTGCCCTGGCTGCAGGGTGGAGGACAGCTGGGGAGAAGCGGGCAGGTGGCAGTGGGCCCCCAGGTAGGGCAGGAGGTAGGACTCAGGCCGGGAGAGGCCCGCTCACAGGAAAGCTCGGATGGCCAGCTGGACTCAAGGGTGAAGCCCGGGCATCCAGCTCAGGTAAGTGGCGATGCTGTTGGCTTTAGGAAGAACCCTGGGGGCCACTCACGTTCCTGGGGGCCACTGCTGAGCTTGGCCTTGCATGTTAAGGGTTTGCAGTCCGCCAGCAGGAGCCCCAGACTCAGTGGATGTGAATCTGAGCAAACTCCGGGAGACAGCGGAGGCCAGGGAAAGCTGGCGTGCTGCAGTCCATGGGGTTGCAAAGAGTCAGACAGGACTCAGCAACCTAACAACAAAAAACAGGAGCCAAGACGATGGGAACGGGACCCTAGGAGGGAGGAGTAGAGAGCACAGTGGATTCTTAGGGGGAAAAGACTTGGAGTCCTGGCTGGGGCAGGGGGACTGGAGAGCCCTGTGACACTCCACGCCCCCATTCCTTGGAGGCAGAGGCCCCTGGTCACAAGCTAAGGATGAAAGCCAGCCCTGAGGGTTGCCCCTTGTCCTACATCCCTGCAAAGGAACACAGCACCCAGTGTGGTTCACAGAGGGGTTTGGGCTGTGTCCATTGAGTGGCAACCAGACAGGGTGTGGAGCCTGCCCTTGACGGGCCAGTACCAGCATGTTGCTGGGGTGATGCTGGCAGAGAAAGGTCATTCCCTAAATCCCCCAGTTGTCCACCCTGATGTGCAGAGGTGACTTCTCAGACCTGAGGATGGAGCTGCAGGCTGGCCTGGAGCTCCGGTCAGTGAGGCTGACACCTTCTCAGCCACAGTTGGAGCGCCAGCACCTGGGATCAAAGAGCAGACGGGCTCAAGTGTACGATGGGTCTGCTGGGGCAGGGAGAAACAGAGGCGTGTAGGCCAGTAGGTTGCAGGATCGATCCCTGGGTCTGGAAGATCCCCTGAAATAGGAACTGGCCACCCACTCCAGTATTCTTGCTGGAGAATCCCATGGACAGAGCAGCCTGGCGGGCTACAGCCCACGGGGTCGCAGAGCTGGACACGGCTGAGAACGCATGCACGGCAGAGGCTGGTGGGAGTCCAGCTGTTGGAGGCACATCTTGGCTGTTGGGGAAGGAAAAGGGGCTGCTGGGCCAACCAGTGAGAAAGGGGCTGGGGAACCCACAGATGGAGCTGGAAGACAGGGGAGGACTGTTCGGATCCCCACCTCCCTGCTCTGTATACCCTCCACTCATGGCGCTTACGTTATTTCAGATGGTTTCACTGCCTTTGTGTTTTGTGTGTGTGTTCACTCAGTCGTGTCTGACTCTTTGCGACCCCATGGACTGTATCCTGCCAGGCTCCTCCGTCCGTGGGATTCTCCAGACGAGAATGCTGGAGTGGGTGGCCATTTCCTCCTCCAGGGGATCTTCTCAACCCATAGACGGAACACACGTATCCTGCCTTGGCAGGTGGATTCTTGGCCCACTGAGCTAACAGAGAAGCCCCTGTCATTGTCTCTTATTATGCACCATTTGAAATTCTTTTTGGAGGCAGAACTTAAAATAGGAGGATCAGACATGCAGGTCTGGCTCAGGAGACCCCTGTGATGGGGAACCTGGCGTCTCCAGGTAAAGTCTCCTCCTTAGGGCTCAGAGTAGTTGAGAAGCAGAGAGTCAACTCCGCTCCTGGAATCTTGCCAGGCAGCATGGCCCTGGGGCCACGACAGACGTGACTGTCTTCCCATTTCACACTGAGTCCCCACCAGTGCCCCGTGCTACAAGTCACACAGCTCAGAGACGTGGCTTGGAAGCCGGTCTCACGTGCTGTGGGCCAGCTCTCGCTGCCTCGGGCAGGTAGGCAGTGAGGCCCGAAAGCCAAGTGCGGTCTGGACAACATATAAAACAAAGCTGTTAAGCAAAGACCCGGCCTCTGGAACTGGTGGAACTCTGACTCTGGCCCTCTGCGGATGAGTGAGGCCTCCTCTGTGTCTCGGTGGTCCCGCCTTTAAAATGGGGCTCAGAGCACTGGTGTCCTAGGGTGCGGGTGGGCGCTGAGTCACGTGCGCTGAGCACTAAGACAGTGTGTGGCCTGTGACAAGCATGCAGTGTGGGCTCTGACGGCTGCTGGGAACGTGGGGCCTGGCCTCGGGCTCGCTCGGGCCTGGGGCTCCCCTGGGTTCCGGGGTGACCTGGGGTGCATTGCTGGTAAACGACAGCCCAAGGCACCACCTGACCAGGCTCCCATGCGGCCAGAGCACACGGTGAGCTGTGCGGGGTCCCCAGAAGCCGGGTCTGGGCAGATCCTGCCCACCTGGTTACATGGTGTAGCTCACACGTGGTGCACGTTTTGTTACTCGGGTCTCGTATCCAAAGCAGGCTCCATGCGTCCACCACATCACAGTCCCGAGAAAGGAGGATTCGAGGAAAGGACTCACGTCCACGTGGTGCCAGGGACCCTCAGAGGCAAAGGCTCGTCCCGCCCAGGCTCAGACAGGGTCAGGCCTAAGAGCAAAGCCCAGGAGAGCAGCAGATGCAGCCCACGTCCAGGGCCTCGCAGAACTTTCAACGTCGACAACATCGCATCCCATCATACAATCTTGAACAGGCTCCCCGGGGCGTGACGGGAGCAGGGGCGGGGGGCAGGATGCAGCCCACACAAACAGAGGGACGCGGTCTGAGTGGAAAGGGGTCATTGCTTTAATTCAGGTCAGGACCCACCCCGGGGGGCCCACCCACCCCATCCCGAGGCAGAACCACTGGCCCTGTGTCAACATGATCGTTACAAAAATAAATATGAAAAAAGCAGCCGCTCTTTAGTGATCATGGAATTAATCTTGACAGCAATTAAATGTGTTTAGCATCTGGCATGTCTCCTAAATTGCACCAAAAGAATCTGGAAGCACTTGGTTTGGCCTCAGAGGCAACCCGGAAGGGAGGGCACAGGGGGCCTGGCCCAGGCCCGGCTAAGCGCGGTGCCCGCCTGGCCCGCAGGTCACATCTCGGAGTCGGCATACATGCCGTTGATGAGATAGTCCACCTGCGTGTAGTCCTTCTTCCTGTAGCTCTCGTAGGCCTGCAGGGCGAACAGGATCAGGACGGTGATGAAGAGGGTGACCCCCAGCAAGAGTACCGCCAGGAGGAAACTTCTGTTCACTGAGGACAGGGCCAGGGGCTCGCTGGAGACCACCAGGTACCGGCCCTGGGTGCTCGGCTGGCACGAGTCTGTGGGTGGCACCTTGGAGTCCCCGGGGGTCGGCCCTGGGGAAGTAGTACCAGGCGTGGCCGCAGGCTCCGTCTGCTCCGGCGTCTGAGTCGTGCCTGGCCCTGCGGCCCCCGGCGTGGATGTGGCAGGGCTGGGCCGTGTCGTGGGGGTCGTGGCCTCCACCGTGGGGGCCGGGCTGGTGTGAGGTGTGGAGGCTGCCGCTGTGCTGACGGTCGGCTCAGGGGCCTTGGTTGTAATGCCCATGGTCGTGGACATGGAAGCCACAGTTGGGGAGGCGGGCTCCGGGGTTGTGTTTAAGAGGGTGGGTGTGGGCCTCTGTGCCGTGTCATCCACAGTCCGGGGCGTCGGCGTTGGCGCCTGGATGGTGCGGCCCTGCGTGGACTCACTGAGTGCTTGGGGACTCGAGGGCGTCAGGCTGGCGGTGGGCCCGGGAAGACCGTGTGAGCCTGCGGGGCCGCTGACATTTGTGGGGGTCCCGGCAGCGGGCTGGGCACTTGTGGCCGGTGTGCGTGTGGTGGGCGGCATGGCCGTCGTTGGCCTAGATGACGTGCCGTTGCCGGGCGCTCGCGTGCCAGGTACGGACGGGGTCCTCCAGGCAGATGCCGGGGCGGGCGGCACGGGCGGCCTGGAGGCGGCTCCGGCCCGGGTCCCTCCAGCCGTCGCAGAAGTGCCCACGTCTGTCCTGTGTGTTGCCCCTGCTGTGACTGCAAGAGAGGTGTGGTCGCCTCCCCAAGTCCCTCTGGTCAGCGTGACAGGAGACGGCGTCGCCGGGGTCATTCTCTCAGCCGTCGTGTTCAAGACTTCGGTCGCTGTTTCCACGGATGAGTTTTTCTCCAAATGGTCCCACGTTTGGTTGAGGACTGCATACCGTTAAAAGTCGGAAAAGGAGAAAGACAAATGATCATCTTCTCGTTAGAGAAGTGGATTACTCGGGTGGATTATTCAGAGCCGGGCTGAGTTTCTGGGCCGTGGGTCTGGCCGGGGAGGACGATGGTGACATGGGGCCAGGTTTCCCTCTTATCTCACTGCGCACCTCTGGCCTGCAGCCCGGGTGCTCGGCGCTGTGGTTAAAAAACTCCTTTCCTCTCTGAACCCCAAATGCACGGGAAGACTTCGGAGCTTCACCTTTTGATCCAAGTTCCAAAATATCGAAGTCTCACATCACAGGTGTGATTCACCATTAAAAAAAAACTATCCAACACACACCCAGGTTTTCAAAGCAGCTAAATCCCTGCCCAGATATTCACACCGTGCCACAGCTCTCGGCTTTATGGAAGGACTTACAGAGTTCTGGGGACGCACGGTGCCTGGCGCAGACGAGAAGCGCAACTAAACGTGATGTCTGGGTCGACCGACTCCCCAGTAAACACTGGGTTTACGGAACAATTGAAATTTTGCAGGACCCAGTGAGTAACCCTTGCAGGGCTCAGAGGCCGAGTCCCACGTCAGCTGGACGAGCCTTCCCAGCCCAGCCCCCGGAGCCCCGGCAGGCCCGTCCAGCAGACGCACGGCTTTCTCACTTACGTGAATGCTTGGATGTGTGCAGGCTTTCGGATAAGGACCAGGAGGAAACCCAAACGAGCACGAGGGCTGTCCACATCTTGCAGGTGGGCCGGGAGCGAGGCTGGGTGGTCCCCAAGGCTCCCAGCTGGCCACGCCTCAGGCTGCTAAGGGCTCCCTGTTGCTTGGCCGAGGTACCTATGGTCAAGACAGCAGGCGTCTGGTCAGGAATGCAGGGGCAAGGGCTCCCGTCACGGGTGAGGGAGGGCTCTGGCGGGCCGCAGGGTGCAAACCCAGCCAGATGTTCCCTGGGGCCTGGCACACGGGAAGGGCATGCCAGTTCTCAGCCACGTGTCCGGGGATCAGCCCGGTGCTTGCTTTCATGGGCTTACAGCACTTCTTGACCCACTTTCACAAGTCCCACCATCCCACCCCAGAGTTCAGAATATGAAAGAGCAGCAGAGAGAAGGTATAAAGACTTCCAGTTACCGAGATCACCCAAGTCCTCCTCCTGAACATCTGCGGCCTGCAGGACCTGTGATGGCTGACCGCATGGGGACATGTCACGAGCAGCCAGCCTTCACCCATCCGTCATCCGGCCACCCATCCATCCAACCAGCGCACCCCAAGCCGAGTGCCCGCTAACGTGCCAGGCAGCGGACTCAGGACAGAAAGACGAGAGCCACACGACTCTCTCCTCCAGAGGGAGGCACAGAAGAGTGGTCACCGCAAGCTGCTGCCAGTGCAGAGCGGAGCGTGACTCAGGGTCGGGAAGCGGCGAGGGGATGGCACCTGGGCCGGCCAAGAAGGGGTAGGAGGAGGCTGGCCCTCCGTGCGGAGGCCCCAGAGGCGGGTGGGAGGGGACTGGGTGCCTCGGGCCCCAGAGGGGGCATAGAATTCAGCTGGGGGGGGCTGGAGCAGGGTGCCAGCTGGGCCATATTCTGAAAGACGGATGGGATCCACCTGTCGGAAAAGGGGTGGGGGGGATGAGTAGGGGGTAGTGGCCGGTAATGACAGCAGGGACCAGGGGACAGCGCGGTGAGACCGGGGGCTAAACTAGAGAGGGGCGGGCACGGTTTGGGTTTGGGGGTGCGGGGATGGGAGCCCCTGCGGGTCCGACTGAGGCGGGTGTGACAAGTACACACGGGGGTTCCAGGCGACGGGCATCTGGGAGCGGGGAGGGTAATGCAGGCGGGAGGGGATGAGGCCCAAGAGGCCGAGAGACTTGGCCCAGGGGTTCCACGGTGAGGGACAGAGGGCAGGCTGAGCGGGCCCGCTCGCAGAAGCCCCGGTCTCCGAGGCTGATGGTGCAGCTGCAGAGACTCAGAGTCCCCACCGGCTGAGCGTCAGCAGAACGAGAACTGGCACAGCCAGGACAGGCTTCCTGGGTGCACGGGGAACTCCCCATGCTCACACCGGTCTCTCCCATGTGCCAGCACTCTCCCGTCCCTCGCTGCAGGGCAACCAAGGGGCCTGGTAGCCTTGAGGGGCCCGTCACTTCATGCCCTGCTGGTCCTGGGTGGGCCCTGAGCCTGTCCTCGGCCCCACCCAACCGCCGGAGTCCCACATGGTCGCCTACGAGGCCTGGGCCCTCCCTGGACAGGGGCCCAGCCGTGTGCACCTTGGGTTAGTCCCGCAACCCGGCACTCCACGGCCCAGGGCAGGCGGAGCACAGGCTGCTGGAGTCTGGGGGCAAGTGAGGGGACTGGGGCCCCTGAGGGCGCCCCCCACAAGCAGTCCTGCCCGCAGGTACCCTAGGCCATCAGCGCAAAGCTCTGGAGTTCCATAGAAATCTTGGAAGGGAGCCTTCAAGTTGCCCTGAAGGAAACATACTGACCGACTCCTCGCCCAGCATGACGCCAAGTGCTGCTCTCCACGGACCAGAGGCCGGGCTGGCTCCCTGGCCTCCCAGCAGCCCCAAGAGTCACCTTCAAGCGTCCCCATCCTGGCCCTGTGCCATCTGCCACTCCACAGCTGCCAGAGAGATTTCTGTAACCCACAAAGCCCACCCTGCCTCAGCTGCTTAAACCCCTACTCTCCCAGGATAATTCCAAAGCTTACTGACCAGGGATTTTGGCAGGAACTAACGCCTGTGGCTGGCGATTTGTCAGGGAAGTGAATACTGAAATGTACCCCTGAATATTCATTGGAAGGACTGATGCTGAAACTGAAGCCCCAACACTTTGGCCACTTGATGCAAAGAGCCAACTCATTGGAAAAGACCCTGAGGCTGAGAAAGATGGAGGGGAGGAGGAGAAGGGGACGACAGAGGATGAGATGGTTGGATGGCATCATCGACTCAATTGATATGAGTTTTAAGCAAACTCCAGGAGATGGTGAAGGACAGGGAAGCCTGGCGTGCTGCAGTCCACAGGGTCACAAAGAGGTGGAGACGGCTGAGCGACTGAACAGCAACGTTTAGGTAACAGAAGACGCGTTAATACTTCTCTGGTCAGTAAGCTGTCAGCATGGCGAGGCAGCCTTCCATGTCTGACCCTCGGCCCCTCCTGGATGAACCCACTTCCACCAGATGCGTGAAAGACATGCAGTTTCCCGCCCGCCTCTGTGCAGCTTAAAGGGGCCCCTCGGGGTGGCTTTCTGCCTCCTGTGAGCAGCGGGGACGTTGCAGGGTGGCCCCAGGACTGGAAAAGTCCCCTCAGAACACAAACTCTGCTGGAAGGCTGTGCTCCGCACCCCCACCCCCATCCCTGGCTTCTGACCAATTGTCACTAACTTCAGTTTAGCCTCATGGTGCGCTTTCCCGCCAAAACCGTCCCGTCAGGGTTCCTGGGGTCTCACAGGTGTCAAAAGGTCCCTGGGCCCTACCAACTAGAGTCGCATCTGCTCTCGAAAGGCATCCTTTGTTCCGACAGAAACACGTGGGGCGGGGGTGGGCGGAGAAGAAACAGACCAGTGTCCTGAGTGAGGACTGAACCAGGGAGGTTTCAGGCACAAAGAGTTCACACAGCACCACCACCCCCACCCGTCCGCGGCTGAAGCAGACGCAGCTGGACTCTCCATAAATAAATGTATTGAAACAGCTCTCTCTTCAGCTAGTCACACCCAGCGAATGCATTGACAACACCCCCACCACCGAGCCCCACATGCTCCCGTCTGAACCCTGGATCCCAGGGCTTCCAGAATGCACCCCGGGCCTTAGGCCCTTCCGCTGCCCCCTCACTACAAATCTCGAGAGCAGGGTTAGCAAGCTTTTTCCTGTGAGAAGCTCAATTGCAAATATTTCAGGCTCTGTGGGCCATGCAGTCTATCTTGGCTACTCAAGTCTGCAAAAGCAGGCATGGACCCTAGGCAGGTGATGGGTGTGGCTGTGTCCCAATAAAACTTTATTTACAAAGACACGCAATGGGTGGGACATGGCCACCCCTGGCTCTGGGACTTCACTGAGCTTCAGCTGACATTCCAGCTAAGGCAGGAGGAACCGATTCAGGGGGCTGAACGGATTTCCTCCTTCTGTCCAGCTCCTCACCCTAGAACAGACGTGGACTGTCCCATTCTTGGTCCAGGGACGGCCTCCAAGCGGTCTCTTCCCGGGGCCCCTTCTGCTATGAGAGGCCCCCTCTGCCCCCCACATTGCTGAGATGCAGCACCCCAAGGGGCTCCCACAGTCTCGTGGTGTCACAATACGAGGCCTAGAGGGAACCTTCCAGCAACAGAAGATGGCCAGAGGACCACATGGCTCCCATGCCCACCTGGGGAGCCCTGTCCAGGGCCACCAAAGAAGGCAGAGGCTCTGACGGT